>NC_136517.1:2812500-2895000 GCF_053919585.1 Euprymna scolopes | reverse complement strand
TATTCACTATATATATATATATATATATACATACATAAATATATATATACACATATATATACACACATACATATATATATATGTATATATATATGTATATATATATATATATATATATATATATATATATATATATATATATATATATATACTTCTCATCTCCAAACCGGAAAATGTATTTAATTAAGAGTCACAATATTTTATTCATAGTACATTTTACACATGTGTAGATACATAGCGGAATCCCAATTAGCAACTCATCTAAGACAAATGCAAAAACAAAACTGCTGCAAAGTTTGTTATTTTTTCTCGGGACAAAAAAAAGCTTAAGATTAATTGTTGGTACGAGAAAATATAAACATTTAAAGTTTGCAAAAAATATAAGAATAAATAAACAATTATTGTTGCGTTAGTAACCTACCATATACATGCTCTGAAAGTGAAAATTTATATTTATTGAGCTTAATTAATTGCGACAATTTGAAAAACTTATAGAATATATATATATATATATATATATATGCATGCACCTTCATAGTATACATTTCCTTCTAGTCTCAATTATATATATATATAAATCTCTCTCTCTCTATATATATATATAAATTTATATATATATATATAGTAATTTATAAAATATATATGGCGATATATATACATATATATATATATATATATATATATATATATTATAAATTACTAACTAGCTCTACCTACGCATTGAGCACTTTTGAAGTAAATACTTAAAGTTTACGCATAAATCTATACTTTCGTATATTAATTTTATGTGAGTAAATGAAGTAGTCATATATGTATATCAAAGCAATAGGAATGAAATATTTACTCTATAAAAGCATGTGTAAACTTCAATCTAATATGAATAATAATATTTATATATTAATTTATTAATTTCGACCAAATAAAAAACTCAATACAAACATAAGAAATAATAATCGTTTTGGCTTATTCTTTCGAACAATAAATTTAATTTTTATTTACAGTCTTGATTTCTTTTCCTTATATATATATATATATATATATATATATATATATATATATATATATATATATATATATATATATGATGAGAATAATGGAAATAGTATTCCAACAAAATAGAGAAATAAAAAGGAACAACCCGAGTTATGTGTTCATCAACGTTTCGTCTTTATTTCGAGACATCCAGAGGAAGTCTTGATATTACAAAACTCGGTTAGGTCCTTTTTATTTCTCTCTCTCTCTCTCTCTCTCTCTCTATATATATATATATATATATATATATATATATATATATATATATATATATATATATATATATATATATGCGTGTGTGTGTGTGTGACAGGCTTGTGGCGTTCCGATCAGCTTTATTAATTCATAGGAATTAATAGTCACCGGAAATTAAAGGGTTGCCGATTATAATTCCTTATTTCTCTTGTCGCAATCATCGGATCTGAATTATTTATTCCTGTTTGCAATGAACAGAGAATCATAAGCCAAATACAAAAAACATATCAAAAAATCAACAAAGAACACCAGATGCTAATAAATCGTTAAAATAAAATAAAAAAAAAATAATGATAAAAAAATACGATGTTGTCACGAACGGACGTAGAAATCAGGCCGGTTATGCGTATGCCCAAAATGAACCAATCAAATTCTATCAACAGGAACTTCGTCGATTTCCTATTCTATATTTGTTCTTTGTTTCTGATTTTGCCCGCAACAGATTGTTTTTTTTTCTTCTTCTGTCCCTCAGGGAAAACGACAATATTATGTGGACGATAATAACAATGGCGAACAGAAATTATTCCTTTTTCTCAGTATAGACAATTATCACACTTTATTTCTTTTCTTTTTTCGTTGGTATCAAACCGGTTTTCAGCTTCTCCGATTTTTACTTAGTTTTCTAGCACATCTAGTTTTATAGATTTTCACTTTTATACTTGAATTATATAGCAATAAAAGCACGTTCTCTTTAGTTATACTTTTGCCGCTTGTTTACATTGGTGGTCTTTTAAACGAAAGCGTTTCAGGTGAAAACATTATTACATGTTTACATGTCATGGCGAAATTAGTATAAATTCCAAAAATTACGGGAAAAGAAAAAGAAGAGAGTTTATTATATGTTAAGCGCATCGCTATTTTCCAAACCTAGTATTTTATCTCGCGGTACATACAGCGCCTGGCCTTCCCAAATGGTCAACCATTTGGTAGTGGCCAGGCTCAACGTTGCTTAACTTCGGTGATCTGGCAAGAACCGATGCGCCAACATGATTATGCCGTATAATATCTAACAGATGACTATATAAGGAGATGAAGGAGTTGTCAATGTACACTAGATTTAAGCATTTACGGAAGCAAGAAACAGGGAAGAAATATTAAAGTTTAGCATTTCGAGTGAAGGAACTGTTAAAGTAATAGAATTTACGGCATCTAAAGACCCTAACATTGAAAAGAGTAGGATTTTGCTATTAGATGGGTTTATCAGGGGAATGTTCGTAGAGGGGGTACAACTGTAATGAGTTCATCAGAGCACACACCATATAAGTACTTGTAAAAAAAGGCACCGAGATGCAACACTTCAGAGATGGGACAGGTGTTGGAGCTTGGCCGACAGTGCGGGACATGTTAGACTGAAGACATGTTAGACTGAAAACTTGTCTAAGAAGGAGACACTAGTGGTAGATGCACCAGCCTAGATGTGGCAACAATACTCCGTGAATGGAGGAATGACGGGTTTGTAGAAATGCACGCTACTCTCTGTTATGACTAATTTTCTAGCATGGTGGAGGGAGTTTGCTTTCTTTACAGCAGCCTTAGCAATATCTTCAATTGTTCAAATTGTCTGTGAGTCCGATGAATTTGAACGTTGAGCTTTAAGCAGTATCAGTTCAAAGAGTCAAAATAATACAAAATTGGATTTCGTTTGATTGAAACTATTACTATAAGCATGTGATTGTAACGTGGCCGTTACGCTCGAACTGTATTCGTTACAGTTAAAACCTTTCTCAGATTTCCACACCGTCGGGAAGGAACAATATAAATAAATTCGAGTCTGCCTTTCTTTTTTTTTTTTTTTTTTAACTCAAGTCGTTTATTACCGTTTTCTTTCTCCCCGTCTCGACGGCACCAGCTTAAAAGTCCTTCGCTTCTGCTCCACTACACGCCGGCCGTAGATAGACATTTCTTATATGTACATCTTTTTCGACCGCGCTCTTCCTTCTCCTACACGCTGGCTACAGGCAGCTCATTCTCGCTTTCACTTTATGCTCCTTCGGTAGCGCTTTTTTTTTCATTTCGACCACGTGGTGTCTTTTTCTTTGTATCTTTTTCTTCAGACGCATGCTCGATCACAGTTGGTAATTTGCATACGCGTTCAAACCCTGCTCCTGCTACAAAAATAATCGCTTGTTATCAAGCAATAGGCGGTCTGTTATATTATGACGTTTTACATGTTGTAGAGAGGTATATTAGGCTTGTTTTCATCGGCTGATTAAGATCATTTCTAATTCACATGACGTTATGGTTAAATGGATTAGAAGGGAAAAACTTCTCGGATGTCAGCGGAACAAAAAGAGTCTTTTTTCATTAAAACAGCTGTTATGGCTTTTTTTTCTTTATGGTTTCTCCGTTGTGTTTTGACCAACGAGATTATATGTAGGGATTCGGTTCGTTTGTGAAAATTCGATTTACAAAACAAGCAGAAAATAAATAAAAATAATACTTTGTTCTCTGTTTTCCCTTTTGTGTGTACGCGCGTGTGTATATGCGTGTGAACGACTGTATCTATACCCCATCACTTCACTTGATCGATTATCGATTACTTTGAAAAGGTAATTCATCGTTGTTTGAATTTTGTATATATGTTTGTTTTTTTTTACACTTTCGCATTTTTTTTCTTTTTTTTTTTCTTTATGTCATTTTTTATAATTTGTCATTTTTGCTTTCGTTTTTCCTTGGTTTTCTTTCTTTCTTTATTATAATTATCTCCACATTTTTATTTATTTAATTTCTTTCTTTACACGATTTGAACTTATTTACTTTTTATTTTCATTGTAATGATTTTTAATTATCTTCTCTTTACTGACTATGTTTGTTTTGCGTGTGACGTACGATAAGATATTTTACGGATATATAAAGAACTAGACTACGCGTGACCCGTATGTTATATTATCTATGGAATTAATGTATGAGCGTGACACTTGTGCCGTAAAGAAAATAGTTTTTGTGACATAACAGAAACGTTTCTATGAAAGTATATTAAAATGAAAAAAAGAATATAGATAGATTTCTATGAGTCATTCTGTTTATAATTGTTTTTGAAAAAAAAAAACTTACAGCCAAAGTGGTTTGCTATACTTATAGATAAATGTGCACTGAACAGATACCATAATGCTTAAAGTTAAATTCAAATTTTGATATATCTTTTCATTTAAACGCGAAAGAAAAAAACAATTGGAAACGTACACAGTAAAACAATACGTTTTATTGTCGCGTTGATTATTTATTTGTAACACAAATAAAAAATATTTTCGGTTTTTATTTATGTTGGTAGTATAGAAGAAAATGTATGAATGTTTTTTTTAAGAAAGGTGTATTAAAAAATGGAGAATAAATTTAAAAAAAATGAAGGCGGTGGGTAAATCGCCGTTATAAAATGCTCTTATGGTTGTCACCAGGTTAAAGTTGATTTATTTGTAAAAAAACTGCGTTAAAATAACTTAAACATAATAGGAAAATGAACGATGTAAAAAATGCAGAAAGTATTAATGATTGTTTATTTGGATAATTTAAACGCGAAAAAAAAAACAATTGGGGCGCTGAAAACGTACACAGTAAACCAATACGTTTTATCGTCGTGTTGATTATTTGTTTATGTACGTATGCGCAACCGGAAGTCGTAAACCGGATGTTATGTTACAACACCCGTTACAAGGTCCTTTGAGTTTTATAATTATGTAGATTAAAGAAAGTTTATCACATATATTGGTTTGATTGTTACGATGTAAGCGAAAATTTATCCATGTTAATAAAGATGTCGATAGAATGGTCAAACTATTCATCTCCTTGAAAAGTATGAAAGTTCCCAACCATTGTCATCTTGGAGCAGTGGTTCCCAACCATTGTGCCGCGGCACAGCAGTTTGCCGCGGAATGATTACTGGTGTGCTGCAAATCGATAATAGCCAGAAGTAATTTCATTTCGTTTAATAAAAACATTTAATTTCATAATCATGATGACAACGCAATTCCAGCTCTAAGTAAAAAAAAAAGCCATCAAAACCCTACTGCAATTCTCAACGTCATACCTATATGAACATGGAATGTCTGATCTAAATAACATAAAAAATAAAAACATGAAAACTATTGAAAAAAGAGTAAAGAGTGTGTCTCTCTCACATACGCTCACATGTTGCAGCAGTAGTTAAAAAACACCAGGCACAACTTTCCCACTGACAGTCACCGTTATTATTTTATACCAGATATTGAATACAGGATACGTTAATTTATATGAATAAAAATGCTTCTTATATAATCTTTGTTTTTTTTTTTATTTTAGTGCAAAAGGGTTTTATGAGTAGAAAATATTATTTCCACAAAAATCTAAATAAACTTAGTTTGATGCCATGTAAACAACGTTTGGGAACCACTGGCTTAGAGGAACCAAGTGAAAAAAGAGGATGTCGAAAAAGCTTGCGTTTGTTGTATGTGGTTGACGTCATTAGCTTTTAGTGATGTGTTCACGATAGTTTTTGGAGGTTATATTTTAGCGTGTTTTGTAAGGAGAGAAATATTTGGAGAATGAGCTGGATTGATAGAAATGTTTTCGGTAAAAAGATTTGCAGGTTTTATAACAAATATGAAAAAACAAGAGACATTGTCATACGATAAACAAAACAAAATAATGAAGGCACATATACACAAGGGAGATAATTTATATATGTTTAAAATGGGAGGTTTACAGCAATAAGAAAACAGAATATTCATGAATATTTTTAGAGTTCTTGTAAAAACTAGAGAGTTCAATTAAATGAGACATTAGAAGTTGGGATCGATTAACTAAAGGAAGTGAGTTTCAGGGCCAACTTGGCTGCACTGGTTTATTGAAGAGAAATCTGGCTTCTAAAGGATTTGGGTAGCTCACAAAGAGACCCATTTCAAATAAATTCAGAAAGTTTTCTGATTGGTCCAAAATATAATTATTTGTTTTTATTTAGGATAATGTATGCGCAGACGACATGCGTACAGACGCGTTTATGCATTTTGATTTTGTACGTCAATGTGTAAATATCGACGCTACAGTCGGGCTTCAGCAAGAAAGAAAAATAGTCATGAGACTAACATCAAACCGTTCTAAGCTAACCTGGAAGATTTAAACTTATTTTCGTATTTGTCCACTATACCACGTCACCCTTTCTTGTCTTTCTTCCTTCGTTTTCTTCTTTAGTATTTTGTTATTAGAATGTGTAACATTAGAAACCAATACAATACAGAATGTTTTCAAAAATAAACCTTTATTCGTTTAAAAAAATAAAATCAAATTAGTTTCAACGATATACGTTTTCGCCAGGCAAGGAAACCGTTTTTTTTTGTTTTGTTTTGTTTCTTTGTCCTTGTGGCATGATAAAATGGGGGGGGGGGAGAAATCCCTTATTTATTTCACGCGAGCCATGTGATAGCCTTCTGATGGGAACATTTAAAAAAGTCTTCTTTGCTTTTCAAGTGACACCATTGTCACAAGGAAGGAAAAAGAAAAGGGAGCTGTTTGCATTCCGGATGAAAACGTATCTCCTCGAAACAAAGTTGATTTTGAGTATTTAAAACATCTTAGTTGTATTGTTTTTTTTTACTTACTTATCCTAGTACACATTTACATAACGCATACATCAAGGACACATCCTTAATTCTTTTTATTTATTATTCCTATAATATTAATAAGCATTTTTTTACACATACAAAAAAGAAAATATATCGATGTCACCAATAAAAAATGTTTTTATGTCCATTTGAATTATTTTGATAATATTAATTAATTAATTCTATTTTTTCATGTAACTTCCTTCCTGATATTTCCCCATTCTTTTGTTTGTGTGGTTTTAAAATATAATTTGAACACGACAGAAGTGGCGGCGATAAGAAAGACGAATTACGGCGGAGAATGAGTCGCGTGTTTGGCAGACGAACGAACACGTTGAAATTAAGTAGCCGTGCTAATTACATGAATGTCGTATTTCTTTTTTATTACAAGCTAATTCGGCAAGAAAGGTAAAACTGATGCGGCCATGTTGGGAGTCAGACTATCTGGGAGTAAGAATCGTCAAATTATAAAGAAGTTTTAATTACGAGAAGAAACTTGGGATTTTTTTACAGTTGAAGTCGACATGTTTTGAAGAATTCTTTGCAGAATACCAGAGTTAAACTTACCTTTTCATATTTATCTTCGACGTGTTATGGTGAATATCAAATAAGGATACGAGAGTAGAATTTTTTTTTTTTAGAAATGGTGTTCTAATTTATAGAAAAAATACTATTTGAGTAGAACTTTTCATGTTTGAAAGACAACAAGAATATGAAGGCTTAGTTGCGTCTAGCCGTACATGGCGGGTTACTTGTGTCTAGCCGTGTAATAAGGGCTAGTTAACTCTGGCCGTTTATCAAGGGCTAGGTGTGTCTGACATTGTACCGAGGGTTAGATTAGTTAAGCCGTATATCAATGAAGGGGTAACTGTGTCTGACCGTTTTTCGAGGGCTAGCCGTGTCTGGTCGTATATCGTAGTGAGGGCTAGTTGTGTCTGGCCGTGTATCAAGGGCTAGCAGTGTCTGACCGTGTACGAAGCGCTGGTTGTATCTGTCCGTGTGTCGAGGGCTAGCGGCGTCTGATCGCGTATCGAAGGCTAAGGCTGGCCGTGTGTTGAGGACTAACTGTGTTTGGCTGTGTAGTGAGGGCTAGTTTAGTTTCAACGTGTAGTAAGGATTTGTTAAGGCTGACCGTGTATCGAGGGCTAGTTAAGTCTTCGCTGTAAGATCTATATAATATTGATATGGTTTTTAATGATTATGGGGGGGTCAAAATATAATTTGCATATGAGAGTAATAGCTTAGATAAGAAAGACAATTTGTGGAAGAGATTTTATCAAGCGTTTTGCAACAAGGAGAACACGTTGAAATTAAAAAAGTCTTATTAATAATGTGAATGGCAATTTGTTTTAAATTGCAGTTTTTTTACACAGTGGTCACCACTTATCAAAGCCCGGAAGCCACTCAGGGATAAGGGTTATTGCAAGTACATTACGTTAGTGTGAAGATTTGATGAAGTATTTACTTAAGGAGGCGGTTCATTAGGAATTTGTTAACGTTGGACTTGAACACATCCAAGTTGTAATCAGATGGGAAGCAGGCAAACGGAACAGAGTTCCACAGGCGTGCAGTTCTAAGAAAGAAGCTTTGTTCATGGAATCCACGTTTTGATTTAGGCACAGATAAAGAGTGGGGGAAATTTTTCACAGTGGATTCAGCTAGACGGGTGTTTTTCGTGAAAGATTGGCGAGGGGAGACCAGAGATTGGAATTCAGACGAGCACCTGCCATGGAAATAACGATAAAACAATGATAGGCTCGCAACGTCTCTTCTGTGGGAGAGAGGTTGCAAGGTAGAGAAAAGGGCATCCCCCACTAAGCCACGAAGTTTATTTTTTACTCTGTCAAGGCAGGATAGGCTATATTTAGCAACTCCTGCCTAGATATGGCAGCAGTATTCCATCCTTGGACGTATTTTCATCTCTCTTTCTTTGGAGATATACAGAGTGTGTGAAACTTAACTTCTTATTATTAAGTTCTTGTTAATCAGTGTAGATATCCATACATGTAATACATATGATGAAAGCTGGATGACAATTAACTAAAGGCGCCAGTATTCCATCCGGCTAGCAACCGCATCAGCTGATTTGAGAACACATTGTCGGGTTTCTTCTGCTAGTAGTATGATGATATTTACTAAAAAAAAGTTGAAACTCTCCACCATAGCTGACACTCATTAGAATAATCGGCACAGAAAGCAGCAAATCCTCGCATATTTCTGGCAATGGAGGAAGAATTGCTGATTCATCTGATTAATATTATTCAGGACGGAGAAAAGTGTGACGTGTGTTCTAATGCTTCGCTTCACCTTTTCTGTCCTCGGTCTGTGGAGAAGAAATCCTTCATGATTGAGACATTTTTCATTTTTGTTCGTATCAAGAGTGCCCCTTTATGGGGAACTGGATTTTCCCCACATTAAAAACCGACCTTGTATTTAACTCTGCCCTCGGGGAGCCAAGTAAATAGGAACATTATTCAGAAATCCAACAGACAAGTGCTACCACTCCACGCGAGAGTGGACCTTAGATTAAAAGAACTTTAAGGGTGGCTTTACATTCACCAAAGCTCCCAAATTGGGGTTTCCCTAATGGATATAATTTAATAAAGTAATAATTAAAGATGGGCAGAATTTGCGTTATTGAAATGTTTGGAATTAAAGTAGGAATAAAATGAGTTGCTTCAAAATAAAATAGGTTGAAAACAGCTACAAAATACAACAGGGTAATTAGAAACTTTTCATATTTCTCCTAAAGTGCTCGACTTGAAAGGAGCATTAATAATTATTTTAATAAATAAATATTTATCATTTATAAACGAATATGTTTCATATCCACGAGCAATCATCAGTGTGGCTTATATAACTGTACCGCCAGTCGAACGATTTGAATGCTGGAACCACGTCTAATCCAACATTATTAACCATCATTTCTATTTCTTCATTTTTATTTTTTGTCTGTATTTTATCCTGTTGAATTGCGGCCCACGCTGGATTCTTACATCCAGATGTGGAATTGCAATGGTTATACTCAGGCCAATGAGTCGCACTATCTGTCACCATGTGTATAGCCATCTATCTATCTATCTATCTATCTACCTACCTAACCATCTTACTATATATTAGTCATCTATCTATCTATCTATCTATCTATCTATCTATCTATCTATCTATCTATCTTGATAGCTATCCCTCGCTCTTTCTATCTATCTATCTCTCTATCTCTCTCTATCTATCTTTCTATCTATCTCCTTATCTATCTATGCATAATTATTATACCTGTTTCTTTTATTTTTCTGTTTTATTCACCCTTTACTTTCTATCTTTCACCTTCAAAACAAATTTTCTCTTTTTTAAGTTCTATCAGTTTTTTATTCCATTGTTCCGTTTGTTTTCTCTTGTTTTATTGCATTTGGGACCCAATTACCTGTCTCCCATTTGACGCTGTACAATACAATAGGAAAGAATGAGAACGCATAAGAGAGATTGAGAGCGAGAACCAAAGAGAGATAGAAAAATCAATATAAAAAGTGCGTATGTATATATATATATATATATATATATATATATATATATATATATATATATATATATATATGAACAAATCAAAGAAGTGGACCTGAGTCATAAGAGCGATGGAAATCCAAACATGTCAAGACTTGTACTTCCTTGATTTTTCCACCTGAAAAAATGCACGTTATTCTGTCGCCAAATAATTAACGGAATGCTTTTTAAAAACACTACAGATGCAAAAGACGCCGGTTGTCCGTATCCCATTATAAAGTGGTGATAACAAAAAAGATGGCGTTTTTTTGTTGTTCTTTACGTTTTCTGCTTTTTTTCCCTTTCTATCATAAAAAGAGGATAGTAGAGAGAGAATATAAAATACAGAGAGGGAAGAAAGGAGACAACGAAATAGGAATACAAAGAAAATAAATGAAAAAGATATAGAGTAAGGTGAGAAAAAAAGAGAAGGGGAGATTGAATTAGAATTAGAGTGTAGAAAAGAGATAGAGAAAGGGTTAGAAATGTAAAGAAAAGAAGAGAGGAAGGAGAAAGACAAAAGAGAGAGAAAGAGAAGGTAAGGAGGGAAGATAAATTTAATTGCAAAATTTAAGTGTATGGATCCCCCCTCCTCAAACTATAATACAGGATTTTCACAGGCGATTATGTTTTGCAAACACATCCGTTCAGCATAAAAGCCAAAAAAAAAAAAATAAAAGTCATTGTTGAGGTGGAGTTTTAGCTGTTGATCAGAGTATGTCTTTGGTCCGGTACAGATCTAGGAGGTCCGCCCTCGCAGGTTTTTGCCCTCTGTCTTTGAGAAAAGGTTAGCTTATTGCCTACTGGACAAGGCTGACAGCGGTGCTCAGGCATTTTTTACCGGCCAGAGTGTTTTTCGTTAAGAGCGCTGGCTTTTCAACTCTCACTTTCTGACACTTGTATCACGTCATCCCAATGTGGGGGAGATAAATAATCTCATATATATTTTTTTAAATTATGAAAATCAGAGAAAAAGGGGAGAAATTACCAACGTGAATGTGGCCAGCTCGTTTCGATAACATTAACCTTGCTGGAAGAAATTGCGAGAAGCTATAAAAATCGAGAGATGGGGCAAGATCAGTAATTCTTCTCCTGCAAAAAAAAACGCTCGGATTCACAACGCACATGTCATCAGATCAGCAACAAGGTGTATCAAATCTTTCCCCATCCCTACTACTCATCTGATCTTGCACCATCTGACTTTCACTTCTTTCAGCTATGAAGCTATTTTTTAATGTGCGATTAGGAATATGAGCGTTTAGTGGTTTACATAGTGGTTAACTCAACAATTTCTGCTATCTCACACGGACTCTATTATTGTGACTGACGGAAGAAATCGATTCTGTATTTAAAATTAAACTGTAGATGACTCGAAGGGAGAGAACAGATCAGATCACATTATTATTAAAAATTGATATTTAAAATTATTATTTAAATATTTATTTAAAATTATTATTTATAATTATCATTTAAAATTATTATTTAAATTTATTATTTAAAATTATTATTTATAATTATTATTTAAAATTATTATTTATAATTATTATTTATAATTATTATTTTAAATTATTATTTAAAATTATTATTTATAATTATTATTTTAAAATATTATTTAAATTTATTATTAAAAATTCTTATTTAAAATTATTATTTATAATTATTATTTAAAATTATTATTTATAATTATTATTTAAAATTATTATTTATAATAATAATTTTAAATTATTATTTAAAATTATTATTTATAATTATTATTTAAAAATATTATTTATATTATTATTTAAAATTATTATTTAAAAATATTATTTAAATTATTATTTAAAATTATTATTTATAATTATTATTTTAAAATATTATTTAAATTTATTATTTAAAATTATTATTTAACACATGTCATCCTCATCATATAAGACATTTTTATTTTAAATGCGCTTAAATACAATATTTTTATTTGTCCAGAATCCATATATATTATAAATCGTGATTTAAAAAGTAAAATATACTATTTGGGTGCTATCAGCTTAAATCGAAACCGAAGCTTTCAAAGCCGGTGACGTTACCACCGTACAAACGTGACACGCATATAAACTGATTAAAAATTAAAATTAAAATAAAATTAAGATGAATGTACAAAATGTATAACGAATTTTTAAATTTTGACCCATTTTTTTACGCCTTAAAAACTATTTTAACCGGCTAAAGACCCATAAAAGAAGGGCCCGTAAAAAAATCCAGTCATTTGAGGCCCCTCGCTCTGCTCTTTTGTTTTGGAAGAGAAAGAGTTGTAAAATATGGAGACAGACAGACAGACATATAGACGTTTATATATTAAAGTTTTTCATATAGTTAATAGGTGTGGCAAAATAGATAACGAGGTTGACTACTAGCCTGGACTTACCAAGTGCGAATCCAGTTAATTCCGCTATACTGTTTTTACTTATGGATAATATCCATACGATATAGGCAGACTTATTAGTCGAGGTTGGTGCTGATTTTGCGGCCAAAATAACCGCAATACTTCCAGGATGAATAAATAAATCTGAAACGAGGCACAACAATGGTGCAATAACAAATCCCAACGGTTTCAAACAACATCAAATCGGAAGAGAAATACCAGACTGGAAATAGAAAGAAGCCTCGAACACCTTGTTAGCCATTTGGATGCACTTTGCTAATTTTTGCCATTTTAAAAGATACACATGGCAATACTGTTCACGTCGTGGAGACAAACACGGATTTTGTGGTAAAAATCATCATAAAAACTCCCGAATGAATACTACACATCCAAGAGATAAAAATCACAGAAAGCCGCATCGGATTCATTTTTCGACCTAAATTTTGAAGCCCGGAGGAAATATATACTTGCTGAGATAAACAACATCCCAGTGAACTTTCGTTTGGATACAGCTTCGGATATCACTTTAATTTTACGTTCTACATAATAATAACTTAGGAAAGCCAACTCTTTAGAAGACAACTTATGTTGCTTGTGGTGCATTGGAAAAAAGATACAACTACCTGATAAGTTAACATGCAATGTCTCTTTTAAAGGAAAAGAATTCAGGTGTTTGCTTTGTTTCTGATGCATCAACCCTGAATCTTCTTGGTT
Source organism: Euprymna scolopes (assembly GCF_053919585.1). Lineage (NCBI taxonomy): Eukaryota > Metazoa > Mollusca > Cephalopoda > Sepiida > Sepiolidae > Euprymna > Euprymna scolopes. The sequence goes on along the minus strand of NC_136517.1, from coordinate 2,881,494 downwards.
TGGATTTTATTGAAAAATTGTATCTTTTCAGTGTTCCCTGAAACTCAATTTTCATTTCGTTCAATATTAAGCCTTCAGCAGATGCAGAAACACATTTTAAGAACATACTTAAAGCAAAGTTCAACAATGTTTTTCAAGACGGTCTTGGATGTTGTTCTTCAGTTAAAGCGATTTCAAAACTAAAGGCAGATACAAAGCCAGTCTTCAGACCAAAGCATCCGATACCATACGCAGCTTTAGCTACAGTAGAAAAAGAATTGGTTGTCTACAACAACAAGGGGTATATGACATTGTTAAATTGTGAAATATGCAAGATGTTTAGCTACTGAGTAAAAGTGAAGACTGAGGTACACGTTAATTGATGATAAGAGAATAATGAATGCGATTTGGATAACGTGAGGTGAGTGAGACAAACTTTGTTTTCTCCTTCTTTTTACATGGAGGTCACCATTATCAAGGCCCGAAGGCAACTCAGGGATAAGGGTTATTGCGTGTACAGTAATCAATGAGATAGTATTGTAGTAATCATTAGTATTGGGGGTTTTGATAGAGTGTCTTACTTTAGGGGGCGGTTTGTCAGGAGTTTGTTTATGTTGGACTTGAAGACATCCAAGTTGTAGTCAGGTGGGAAACAGGCTAGCGGCAGCGAGTTCCACTGGCGTGCAGTTCTAAGAAAGAAGCTTTGCTCATGGAATCTACGTTTGGATTTAGGCACAGATAAAGAGTGGGGAAAATTATTAACAGTAGTTTCAGCCAGACGGGTGTTTCTCGTGAAAGATTGGCGAGGGGGGGGACGAGGGATTGGAGCTCAGACGAGCACTTGCTATGGAAATAACGATAAAACAAGGATAGGCTCGCAACGTCTCTTCTGTGGGAGAGAGGTTACAGGGAAGAGAAAAGGGCATCCCTCACTAAGCCACGAAGTCTATTTTGTACTCTGTCAAGGCAGGATAGGCTGTTTTTAGCAGTTCCTGCCCAGATGTGGCAGCAGTACTCCATCCTTGGACGTACTTGACTTTTATATAGATAGACAATTGCATTAGTAGTGAGATATCTTCTGGAGCGGTAGAAGGAACCCACCATTTTCCCAGCGACCCTGGCAACAGATTTGATGTACGTGTTCCATTTCAGATCAGGAGTAAAGATCAAACCTAGAAGCTTGTCAAAACATGGAGCCTCCCCTAGACGAGAGTCATCCATTTCAATTGATGCCAGATGGGGATCAGAGCGTCCTTCTGAGACTAAGTAATAAGCGTTTTCATTGGTCAAGTTACCTAAAATGACGCAATGTAACCAAAGTGTAGCATATATTGCCTAGTGTTACCAGACCTTGAATTAGAGTTAGAACCATAAAAATGGATACTGCTTCCACAAACCGCCTGAATACCACGTCCATTCACCGAAATTACTTTATTTCTGATATATTCTTGAAGAGTTATAATACACAAAGTTGTTATTAGGGTGAAAAAAGCAGTGAACACGATAATAAAATGAAGAAAGAAAGATTTATTGCAATAGTACAATGAATAGATGGGCAGATATTAGTAAGCATAGTTCATCTTCGAAGTAAGATATTAGTTAATGCGATGCTCATTATATGCATGTTTTCACATTAAAAAGTCTACAAAAAACAGTAGAGTGTTAAACATTTTATTGCAATAATTTTCAACATTATCAATTTATTATGAAATTGTCAGCATTTATTCAATTTATCGTTGTTTTTTTTTTTTTTTTTTTAGATTAAAAAAAATAAACCTGGATATCATTTAGAGGGTGGAACGATAAATTTGTGGCCCTAAAGACAACGACACCATAGTTTATTTTAAAACTTTCACTGAAAAATCAATTAAGGCAACTTGATTACGTAGTAGAGCTGACATCAATGTAGACCCGTTCAGCCTCAATCACCGCCTCGATACGGTTCCAGAACTGGGAGCATGCCTTTCCCACAAGCCCCGGCGGCAACTCGGCGATTGGTGTTGTTCTTGACGTACGACCAAATGAAGTAGCCCAGAAGGTTCAGGTCGGGGGAGTAGAAAGGGGGTGAGGGGGTACAAAGTCATAGCACACTTTTTTTAAACAAATCCGGGGCCTCTTTAGAGTTATGGGCCGGCGCTGGGTCCTGCTGCCACACCCAGGGTCTGCAAGCGGCCGCATAATTGCACCAGGAGATCACCACACTCTTTACCATATCCAGGTATACTTTGGCGTTGACTTTCAAACCGTTTTCAAAGATTTGGGGTGGCATGATGTGGCTCTCACTTGAAAACCAAAGACCATAAACGTGGACGGAAACTTTGTTTTCATCAATCTAGGCACACCTCTGTTCGTGACAATCCAACCATGTATTTTGAGGGTGTTAGTAAAGGTCATCTTGTCATAGTATAGTAGAGAGCATAAGTTGTACAGCGGCGCATCTCCGATCTCGCTTGTTTAACATGGTGTCACTTTCAGACACGGTAGAAGACTCCTATCGCTTTTGGGATTTTTCCACAACTGGGCAATTCGTAGATGGTCTTCGACAAAAAAGAAAACCAGTTTTCATAAAACGGAGATGGAATCATATCTTTACTAGGGCAACAATTTTCTCGTTCCACCCTGTAATTTGGCGTATTAAATTTTGATTCGAAATAGCCTCTAGTTGTAACCAAAGAATTGCCTATATTGCGTATTTGCATACTGTCACCAGATTTCGAATTGGAGTTTGAGTTATAAAAAGGGGCACTGTTTCCGCAAGATACCAAGCCGCCTTAATCCCAAGTGTTCTTCACTCAAAGAACAATATTTGGTGCATTCCTGAAGATTTACAATACACAGGGTTTTTATTAAACTTTGATTTGAATAAGCCAATTTTCATTTGTTATTGTTGTATCATGTTATTGTCACTAAAATCATATACCTCGATACTATTGATGTAAAAAGAAAAAGTGGAATGGAACCGTTTTAGATGGTAACGTTTAATGTTAATAAAACTGAGCTTCTTTCGTTTAACAATTACAAGGAACTTTTTAAACCATCGATTGAGATGAATTATAACACTTTACCTGAACATTCACCGTTCAAACACCTCGGCTTAACATTCACTGGTAACTTGAATTGGAACACATACATTTAATAAATATACGAGGCAGCTGCAAAGAAGGTGGGCTCTCTTTATCGAGCTAGAAATATCTGATAGTATTTGCATCTTTACAAAGCCACCGTTTACTCATGCATGAAATATTGTTGCGGCATTTGGGCTGATGCATCTACCACTAGATCAAGTCCTCCCCAAAAGTCTCCAATCTAATAGGCCTCGCACTATACACTAAGCTCTAACCCCTATCTCATCGCCGTAATGTTGCACTCTTGCGTCTGTTTAACAAGTATTTTAAAGTAATGTGCTCTGATTAATATATTGCACTTGTACCCCCCTCGACATACATGCTCCCCGACAAACCCGTCTAGCAGCAAATTCCCACCCATTCATTGTAAAGCTTTCTCTCCAACAGTTTCTTTCCTCGAACTGCCAAACTTCGGGATTTACACCCTGTTTCCTGCTTCGCTTACTGTAATAACATTCGTACGTTTAAATGTTATGTAAACAGATATCTCGTTCATCTCCTTTCATATTCCCCTTAGGAATGACCCCTAAACTAGTAGCCCCTTTAAGTTCTAGTGGCAATATGCCTCATTTGGTTGATCTGTACACATACATATTTCTTTAAATAAATACTTTTTTAATCAACTAATTTAAATAGACTAAGTGACAGGTCTCGTTTATTTTAGTATAATAGCTCAACCGATGAAAAAGTACCCAGAAAATATCTTTAAGTCTATCCCCATGGGGTAGCTATACAAAAGTCTCTTCGCGTTGTCAATTGCAAATGTTTATGGTCATAAAACATAAATATGCGATGGAAATACCTTTTTGTCAAGGCTCTCGTGCAAATCTCGCGAGAATTGCAATCAGTTCGAAAATATGTGTAGTTAATATCGATCAATCCTCGTCCAATACTTATTACTTTACCTACATATATGTTTTATTTGAAAGAGAGTGCCGGTATACCCAGCAGCAGCAGCCGTGACAAATGCTGACGGTGAGTGCTGTTAATGGACTCTTCGACAGAAGATTGTTTTGTCCGGTGTTCTCGCCCGTCTCAGGAGACATCGTCCGTTGCAATTAAAGTGGGAAACAATACAGAAGCCATTGAAGTCTTCCTGACAACGGATGACAGGGGTCGGGTCGAGACATCATCGTTATTATAGGGGCGCCAAGGCAGGCTTATCAACCAGCAGGTGACAATGGCAGGGAACGAAAAGGGAAGGTTCAATCGATATTTGAGATACTTTAATGGTGGACGATGTAGAAAACTGTAGGCGTTTTTATGTTTTTTTTTAATATATTTTTTGTCTGCGTAGAATACTGTTAGTTAGACATTAAACATTCGGTAAAAGATCGATTTGTACGTGTTTGGTTAGGTAGATAAATGCAGGAAAGATAAAATTGTCCCTCTAAGTAAAACAACACTGCAGTTTATTTTAAAAATCATTGAAAAAATCAATTCAAGTAACTTTATTATGTAATAGAGCTCAAATCTATTTAATGTAGCCGCTCTCAGCCTCAATCGCAGATTTGCACATCCTGAAGCAGATGTGACACAAAAATCGAGCCATTTCCGCTGAGTTAACTTCCTCTGGGTATTCCTACGAACAACCATATGTCTTCTCAAACCAGCAGTAGACATTCAGCTCTGTGTATCATGGTTAAGATCATCAATTAAACCTTTGCGAAACTCTCGCTTCAGATTGCTGTGAATCTGCTTTCTTTTCTCTAGAGCATCACAACTTTCACGTGAAAGCTTTCGCCACTTCAATCTTAGCAGAGTAAGTTCTTCGCACGTGTCGATGTTGATTTGCAAGATTTTCAAATTGTTCTTTGTACAGTTCCTGATTCTCTTCCTAGGCTTATGTTGAGAGTGCTTGCCATTTTTTAGCTGCCCCAAATTTTTTTTATTTAGGCTGCCTACAATCTTTCATTCGAACCACGTGGCCCACACAACGCATGTGAGATCTGATTACAAAGGTCTCAATACTAGAGCAACATGCTCTCACAAGGACCACGGCGAGAACACCGGACAAAACAATCTTCTGTCGAAGAGTCCACAGTGTCGGGTACTTGTGCTTGTCACTTTATGTTTAAGATACGTCTAAAGCATTTTTGGTGAAATTGTTCAAGTCATTTAATGTGCCTTTAATGCAATGTCCATGTCTCCGATGGATACAATAACGTGGTTAGCACACAGGTCTGGTAAATGTAGATCTTTTTCCTGTCTGTGATGCCACGATCAGACCACACTCTATTCTCTAACTTTCCAAAAGCTACAGATGCCTTCTGAATTCGTCTGTGGATTGTAATGTCAAAAGAGTCATCCATTGACAGAGAACTACCAAATACCCCCAGCCTAGCACCATAGATCATGATGTCCGCCTCCGCGTATGTCTGGCCCGGTGCAGGAGTGAACCTTGCCTTTGTTTTAGACAGACTAATCGTCAGATCAAAGGCAGTGCAGGAGTCAGCAAGTTTCGGCTGGCCCGTGAGTTTCGCCCGGCCCCTGCGAGGGCTGGGCATGTATATCAAAGACCATATGTGGGGGAAACCCCACATATAAGACCATTGCCTTTGTGGCAATCAGTTATTGGTCAATGTAGGGGAAACCCTTCATACCAATTGTCAGTATCCAGTTTCCCTACACCCCCCCGGGGAGCTGGTCCCTATTTCCCTAATCTCTCCACATTAAAAAACGGCCTTGTGCCTAATCTTCTCAATGGGGAAGCAAATAAATGCACAGTGCAGGAGTCAGCAAAGCGATCCATTATATGCTGCATATCGGCATCAGTGTGCAACAAAATAACAGCATCGTCTGCATAAAGCAGCTTCTTAACTAAGATGTGATGCAGCTTGGTTCTGGCATTAAACCATCTAAGATTAAAAAATGCGACCTTTGGTTCGAAACTTCAAACTTATTACAAATATAGTTTTTTTTAAGCCGTACAATGTTTTTTTTACAAGACGGGTGAGAATTTACCGTTCGGAAAAGAATTATAAATCCATTCTAAATAATCGGTGACTTACCAAATGAAGACAGTTCGAAATAATTGAAGTCGATAAACACCACTTTTATTATTTGATTTTCATTTTGGGCGAAAGTGAATATGGATGTTTAAGCATCAGAACGACGAGGACTAATTGATCATGCCGCAGAGCTAATGGAAGTCACGCGCTGAATTGCGAAGCAAGGGTCACGCAATCACTCCTTTCCTGAGTCGGCACTGCTTTGTAAACGTGTCAAGGAGAAGTTAAGGACAACTGACAACAATGCTGAGGTAAGCAAAGAGCACATACAGCGCTTTATATTCCCAAATATTAATCAAACGATACTTAACTTAGATGATCTAATTTTTTAACGTGTTTATGCTATATATTTTTGAAACAAAGTACTGAGTTTACAGGTCCTCTCTGTATGGATATATGGGCCTTAATTGCAACTAAATATAATTTCAATATAACTTGATTAGTATTTCTATGCCTTATTCGTATTTAGGGTTTTTCCTTTATTCGTTTTAAATCTGTTTGGGGTTACTCAGTACATATAGTTCTAGATATTTAACTAGTAATATATCTTCATAAATCTAAACGACGTAAAATAAATTTCAATGTATGTTATTTGTGATTGGTGGTGTTTATAAGAATGCTAATGCCGGTTTGCAGTAAAGATGTGGAAGTGATATGTATTATATACCGGGGAGAAGGGGGGGTGTTATCTTGCATATGGAAATTTATTTTGATATCAACAGCTGCATAATTTGGAGACGTCGGATAGGTCTTGTATTTTCTAAATGATGTATCTTTTAGATTAATGTGCGATTTAAATAGATGAAGACGTTCAGTGAGTCTTGTTGTCTTTGCTATTAGCCCATTTGAATAGCAAAAATTTTCTTCTGTGTGGGAATTGTTTGAAGACTTCAATTTCGTGAAGTTTATAAGAAGCTGCAACATTGTTGTTCCCTTTAACTGATCGCCATGTCGGCTGGCTTTCAGTACACGGCACCAGATACAACAGGTTTTAAATACATGGTACCAGACATAGCCGGTCTCAAAAACTCGCTAGACACAGCTGGCTATCAATACAAGAAACAGACAGCCAGTGTCAATACATTACAAGAGCAGCTGGCTTTCAATACACGGCACCAGACACTGCTGGCTCTCATTATACTGCACCAGACAACACTGCTAAGCGGGTTGACTCGCTTTTAAAGGGGTAAGAGAAAGAGATTCACGTGCTAGTCAAGCTTTACTCCCCAATCGCCGCAACTTATTTTTTTCTCTTTCTTTCCTCTTCGTTCAGTTTTTTTTTTATACCTATACATGCATTCCATTTCGTGACGTCAGGTCACGGATTAAAATGCTGACTCGACACGTGAGCCGTCATTTAATGGAGGACTCAGATTATACTAAAGTGTTATTAATCGCCTATGGGACCCTGAAATTTTATATGAGAAATGTTAAATCATGGGTTTAAGGACTTAAATTTTTTGTTTATCGATTATGATATATTTATTTTAATAAGGTGTAATCAATTCTTAAAGCGTTGTTGGTGCAATCGATGTGATGTCATACTTCGAATATTCGAAAATCTTTTTGTGGACTTAAAAGTTCTTCATGTCATTCATGTAAACTTCTCTTTTGGGGTGAAAAAAAATAAAACAGAAATCTGAAAAAATCATTAAAGAGATAATTTATTAGGTTCCGTCGCCACTTGCAAAGTCATACAAAACGAATCGATACATTTGACAGTCATTTTGAACTAACACATTTAATATAATCAAGGCAACATCCTATGAATTCCGGAAATCAGCAAGGGGCGGGGGAGCAGTAGAGTTCTCTTTTCTCATAATACTACTGACAGAAACCAAATTAGTTTATCACAGCGACAACATGAATTGCAAAAAATATATCGAACTGCTGCAAGCATTGTGGACTCCTCCTACCGTTGTAGAAAATTACTCTAACCAAAGAGTATCTTATATCTTTACAAAGCTACAATGCATGGAGTATTGTTGCAACATCTGGGCTGGTTCATATGCCACTAATCTTTCACTCTTAGACAGGGCCCGAAAAAATACTCCAGCTGGGTCGGGCACTTTCTGCAAATCTTCAACCCTATCCCATCGCCACAATGTTGCATCTCTGTGTCCATTTTACAAGTACGCTAATGGAATGTGATCTGGTAAACTCATCATCATCATCATCATCATCATCATCATCATCATCAGCAGCAGCAGCAGCAGCAGCAGCAACGGCCTTGCTGCTTTAAACAGCGTCGGCGACCACGACTCTCCAAATTGTAGAGCCATGGTAACCTCGGGAATAAAAGTAACGACGGTAATTTCCTGTTGCTTTTCTCCTTAATTCGAGGGTGCGTCTTCACCGGTGATTTAAACGCGCCCCCAGATACAAACCTGGACATTTCTACGACCCGGTGCGATACATACAGTGCCTAGGCTTCTCAAATCGTCACCCATCTGGTACTGGCCAGGTTCATCATTGCTTAACTTCGGTGCTCTGACGAAAACCGGTGTGTCAGCGTGATTGTGCCTGGGAGTACTTCCCTAAAAAAGAGTAAACGTGGACATATTGCTGCTCAACTCTCTACAGTCCCTTATTAGTCACAATCCTAAATAGCAATATAACGTCCCAAGTGGAAATATACCTTGATTGGATTGAACAACAGTAAAAAAATCATATATCGAACGGATTAAAAGAATATCTTTTTGATAACTATGTCAGCACTGTATGTTCTTTAGATAAAGTATATGTTTTCGATTCAGTGCACCACATTAGACAATCGTGCTTTTCTTTTGTCGTCACCCCCAAACCAATAAAAAAAGGTTCCGAGGAAACAATTGAATGATAATGAGTACTATATAACAAAGAGGAAGGCTTACATTATTCAGGTGATACGTTAAGCAAGCCTAACCCTTGTTTAAAAAGAGTCGCTAGAAAGCGTGACACCAATACTGCACCTGGAGTCGGTGAATTGGAAAAGACAAAAAAAAGGGCCAGGTTGAATTCAATATGGTTTAGTTTAGAGAACAAAGCGCTTTATTTCCTTCTTTCGGTGGCGGGGTTAGGATAAGGAGGGAGGTTGTGAAAAAGGAAAGTTGAGGATTTAGGGGCAGATCGAACTCGATAGTAGGAAAATAAAAGTTGAGTTTGGAATGAGGAAATGCTGGAAAAAGATGAGAGAAAGAAAAATGGAGATAGAATGGAAATGAAAGAATTAAAAAAAAAAAGAGGGAAACAAAAATAAAGCAACAAAGCAACAAAAGAATAATACACACAAAATATTTTAAAGATGCAAACACAAAACAAATAAATAAAAAATATAAAACAACAACAACAACAACAAATAAAACGAAATACATGCTTTATTAATTTAAAAAAAAATATTACTCACGTTCATCCCTAACAAGGCATATCGCCGCTTGGACATAAGAGGCTACTATTTGAGACCATGCCTAGGAAAGATTAACAAGATGTTGGTTCACGTTACATTTAATATTTTGCATATCAGTAATGTTAGGGAAGCAGGTAGCAGGAAGGGAATTCCAACATCTAACTATTCGAGAGAAGAAAATAATAGAGTCGAAATCTGCATTTAGGGACCTCAACAGTGAAGAGGTGAGATTTTGTTGATAAGTGGGTTTATTGGGATATGTACGTTGTATTCGCAGATCTTTAACTTTTTGAATTAAAAACCCGAGGTTTTACTTTTTGAACAACCTAGTATATATATATATATATATATATATATATATATATATATATATATATATATATATATATATTACATGGAGATCACCATTTATCAAGGCCCAGAAGCCACTCGGGGATAAGGGTTATTTTGTGTACAGTAACCAATGGGATAGTGTTGCAGTATCCGTTATATATATATATATATATATATATATATATATATATATATATATGTTATGAGAAAAATAGAAAAAACCGAATGAAATTATTAAAAAAATCAACGTTTCGTCCTTATTTCAGAGGACATCTTCAGGATAATTGAAATAAAAATGTAAGAAAAGAAAAAGTCATAGATCGTGCGAAAAAGACAGTTCTTGAATCCTACCCATGTCGGGAAGGACAAACATATGTGTGCGTATGGGAAGGTTGGCTTGTTCGATGTCTATATATACACTTTTAAAAATGCGTTAAAATAAATATGTACATTTTTTTTCTCCTGTAAACTTATTCATTTTGTTGAAATATTTAAGGAAAAACGGTTTAGCCAGGATCTGTTTTGATATTTTGTTCTTTGATTATTATTTTCCCTATGCTAGGGGTTAAATGGTAGAAGCCTTTTCTTTGCGTAATAGTATTAGTATTCAATATTAGTGCTGATTCTAAAAGTCTTCTTTTAGCTCTATCTATCACGTATTTAATAATTTTCGCTTGATCTAAATTAAATGAGTGATCGTGTTCTGCACAATGGCAAAAGAGTGCATTTAGGGCGTTACCATTCCTTATATCTCTTAATTTCAATTTTCGCTGTGTTTCACCTATGTACGCTTGTTGACAGTTGTTACATGGGATGGAATATATACCGGCATCGGATGTGAGGGTTTTGGGAGAGTGCTTGGTAGTTTTTAATGTCTGTTTTATGGCTGAGGAAGTTGTTTGTATCAAGTGAAAACCAAGTCTATTAAGAGTGTCGTAGATTTTTGTATTTTTGGTGTGGGTGGGAATGAAAAGATGTCTGTTTAATAGTGAAGTATTTGTTTTATTTTTCTGTGTGTTTATGTTATAGTTTATTTTTGTAGCTTTTTTCTTTGCGTAAGAAATGAAATAGGATGGATACGGTAGTTTTCTTAAAACATTCGTAATATATTGAAATTCATCATTAAGATATTGGGGACTGCATATTCTAAAGGCACGCAAGAAAAAACCAATAATCATGCCCGTCTTTATTTTATCATTGTGGTGCGAGTAGTAATGAATATAGTCGTTTTTATGTGTGGTCTTTCTATGTACTTTGAAACTCAGATCGGTTTCTGATCTGATGAGGAGTATGTCTAGAAAAGCTAGGGAGTTGTCTTGTTCGGATTCATGTGTGAAATTTATAGATGGTTCCACTGAATTTAATTTATTTCTAATTTGTTCTATTTGTGTGTTTTTAGGGAGAAAAATAAGAATGTCATCTATATATCTAAAATATATGGAGTTTTTAGGAAGTCTGTGTTTAAAAGAGTTGGTTTCTAAGAATTCTAAGAATAGGCAGGCTAGTACACCACTAAGGGGGTTACCCATAGGGAGTCAAAATTTCTGTCTGTAGTAAGAATTATTAAACTGAAAGTAGGTTCTATCAGTGATGAGTTTTATGATTTGTATTAGTGTATCTGAGGAAAAAGGTAGGTCGGCTTTAATTTTGATTAAGTGCTTGTGGAGTAGATTAAGGCATTTTTTGATTGGAATATTGGTGTAGAGGGAAATTATGTCTAAACTATGCATGGTTTTATTTTGTATGTCCATATTTTTTATTCTATTTAGGAGATCACCAGAGTTTTTGATATGTGAAGTGCTGATGGTGCCCATTAGTGGAGTTAAAATTTGGGCAATAGCTCGTGCTAATTTATGAGTGACGCTTCCAATGTTAGATACTATAGGTCTCATAGGGACGTTTTCTTTATGTATTTTTGGGAGGCCGTATAATATAGGAATAGTGGGGTGGTATTCTATGTTATTTATCCATTTTTTATCATTTCCGATAAGTTTCTTTACGGATTTATTAAAAGTTTCGAAATCTTTTTCTATTGATTTTAAATCTATTGGAGTATATATATCTCCGTCTGCCAATAGTGTGTGCATTTTCTTTAGATATAGGTCTTTATCTATTATAACTATACCACCTCCTTTATCGGCTTTTCTTACATTTTTATTTCAATTATCCTGAAGATGTCCTCTGAAATAAGGACGAAACGTTGATTTTTTTAAATAATTTCATTCGGTCTTTTCTATTTTTCTCATAACATAACGTCAACCACCGCTGGTATTTTTTCATTCCTTATACATACATATATATATATATATATATATATATATATATATATATATATATATATATATATATATATATGTTGAGCTTTTATTCATATATATATATATATATATATATAATGCAAACACAGTAGTGTTCGAATATATGGTTAAGTGGCAGTTTTGGTCATTAGAACTGCTTTAAAGCTTCACCACTTTTCACTCATTTTTCGACCAACTTTCAAACAATTATTACAGTTTATAGATCACATTCTCAGCTATATTATGAAAATTTTTTTCAATTTTCGTACAGGAAAACAAAATTTATCATTTATTTAGTGGTGTTCAAAATCGGAAAACATGTAAGGAGGTGAGCGACGTTTTTTTATGACTAGTTCCCATGGCAACCACGTCGCTTCAGCGACTAGTGTTGCTACTAATAACTTGTTGTCTCGAAAAGAGAAGAAACAAGTGAAACAGCGAGAATGAAAGCATGAAAGGGAGATAATTGGGAGATGTTATTGAAAGCAGACGAATGCTCTACATTGTTATTACATATGTGTATGTAATGTTTATGAGGGAAAAATAAGATTGAAATTAAGCAAAGAACAAGTGATTTTATTGGAAGCCTGGAAAAATGCGAGCATTAAAAGTAATATGGTTAAGCTTAAACATGGGAAAGTAAAAGACTACTAGTTAAAACTGGAAAAGAAAAGGACAAGATATGGATTTAGGCAAGCCCGTTTCACAGTAGATATTCTAACTGTAATCTCTGAACGTATATACCGTTCACTAGACAAAACAGGGGATGGTAGAGCGGTAGCCCTCGATTTATCTAAGGCTTTGGACAGGATATGGCACGATGGTCTTCCAAGGAAAATTAGATCATATGGTATCACTGGAAGAATACATAATGTAATTAAATCCTTCTTAAGTAAGAGAAAAATCCAGGTTGTCCTCGATGGTCGTACATCTAAACAACATGATATAAATATGGGGGCAGCTCAGGGGCTTATTCTTGGACTTTTATTTTTCCTGATATTAATAAATGATCTCCCTGATAAAATTGGTTCGAAGATGGGTATATTTGCTAATGACACCACTCGCTATAACAGACATGAGTGAAAAACAAATGAACACATATCTAAGGAAATAGCAGAAACACTAGAGAATACCCTTCAATGTGTAGTGGAATGGGGACAAAAATGGATGGTCACATTCAATGCTGCCAAGACTAAGCTTGTTTCCTTCAATAATTACAAGAAACCTTCTCTACCACCAATAGCAATGGCCAAAAACACATTACTCGAAAATACTTCTTTTAAACTCCTCGGCCTAACGTTCGCAGGGAACATGGAATAGATACATGGAGAGCATTGCCAAGGCTGCTGCAAAGAAGGTGGGCTCTCTCTACCGTGCTAGAAAACCACTTACGCCTGACAGTATCCTATACCTCTATAAGGCCACCATTCGCCCATGTATGGAATACTGTTGTCACATTTGGGCTGGTGCATCTGCTACTTGTCTCTCACTCCTTGACAGAGTTCAAAAGAGTTGCCAACTATCATCTAAGCTTCAGCCTCTGTCCCATTGACGAAATGTTGCATCCCTCTGCCTGTTCTACAAGTACTTTAATGGTGAATGCTCTGATGAACTACGAGCACTTGTACCCCCTAGACATAAATACCCCGGCAAACCCGACAAGCAGCTAAATCCCACCCCTTCACAGTAGAAATCCCTATGTGTAAAAAGCCTTCTACTCCGATAGTTTCTTTCTCAGAACTGCTAAACATTGGAATTCCCTTCCGGGATTTTGCTTTCCCAACTGTACTGGCATGCAGAAGTTCAAGTGTAATGTGGAAAACGTCTTGCTACTCATAATACCCCTGAAATCTATGTCCCTGATAGTAGTCCCTACTTCAAAGTGGTACTGTGCTTTGTTTGAGGTGTAAATTGAATAAAAAAAATTCTAGTAAAAAATTTATTAAATTTATAACTTAAACTATTGCAGCATGCGACGATTCAAATATATTTTCTTATTCCGATACAATTACCTATTCCGATTCCGATTTTTTTATGAATCTCTAAATATTTAAGAATAGAATTGTTATTTATTCTCGATTAGCGTAAAAACACATGTTGATTGTATTCTTTTGCACTTCTCAGATTCCTAAATTGATAGTGATCATCCTTAGATTGCATTTTTTTCATATCATGCATAAGACGTTTGTATTTCCTTGTCTTTCACCTCTGAACACTGACTTCTACTAAGGTTGCGTCTTACTTTTTCTTGTTCCATATCACTATGTCAGATTTAATACCTTTGTTTTCTAGGTCAGTAGCCGTAAGAATTGCATAGTCATAATGGATGGTGTGTAACTTATTTCCGACTGTTTTTGCTGGTATATGTTCCTAGAACTTGCTGCTATAGTAGATATTCAACTTTTTACAGATGGTCCAGTGGAGATATTTACACCCGCCATTGTGTTGTATAATAGCCGCTCCTCACACGTGGATGTCGGGCGGCTTACACTCTCTATTTCTGTAGCAGAACATGCACCCCCGCTATTAAAAGCATTGGTCATTAAAACTTGGGCTTAGACAGCCATTATAATTCTTTTCTGATCACAGTGGAGCGATGCTATTTTTAGGTAACCTTTAAAAACCTTTCTTATCTGTGTATGTAGTATCACTTGTGTTGATGAATTCATACTAGTGTGTCTACTCAGCTGTGTGAGTGTGTGTGAGTGCTGTGTATGTCTGTGTGTGTACGTGCTACAATGCTAATTCAAGAATTAGATAGGCACACACACACATATGGGTATACACGCTTAAACATATTCGCATGTATACACGCACTCAAAAACTCCCACAGACACGTATATACACAAATATATCTACTGTTTTATAAAAATCACTTTGTGTGTGTGTTCCACGTAGGTTCCGAAACGGCTGAGTCTATTTTTTTGCAAATTTTATACAAAACCTATTTATATGTTTGGTAGTGCTCTTAGATATGTCTTGTACAGAAATTAATTCGATAAGTATAAAAGAAAGATCTTAAAAACAGTATTTGACTCTTAATAGATAAAAAAGAATAATTTTACATGGGAATATTTTACGTTACACCAACCAAGGGAGATAATAAAATTTCACCAATTGATTTCTTCTTAAAAAACATATTTATCAGATATAAATATAGAGATATAGCTTAGTTGTAGACCATTTGACTACAAACTGAATGATCTCTGTTCAAGCCCGGTTGTACCTCACCATTTTATTTTAATTTTACTAAAAGAAGAGGTACCATTTAACATCGGAGCAAATCATTTCTTTGTTTGCATATTTAAACAAATAAACATTTATCAGAAGTGACTTTTCCAGAGCATTTTCGTCAAGCCCAGACGTGATATTGTAAACAATTTTATTTTATTTTATTGTTTAAATTGTTTTGCAAATTAGTCCATTAGTCATTGTAATATTCAATAGAGGATTGATTCTCTAATAATACATACTCAATCTGCATAAATCAAAATATCATGTCTAAACGTATTGTACGACCGGGCAACGCCGCGCAGCCAGATAGTATATATATATATATATATATATATATATATATATATATTCGTAAATAATTGAATTCATTCCAAACATATCGCTAAAACCAAAAACAAAAAAACATCTAAGTAAATCGCGATATATCCAGACAGTTGGCGAGATGGCCCAGGGGTAAGGGTTTAGACTCATTATCGTTGGGTCCCGATTTCGTATCTCGCTAGATACAGCCACTCTGATGAGTCGTAGACGACGAAACACGTGTCAGTGGATAATTACATTTTAAAAATAATATATATATACTGCTCCCCATGTGGGAGTACCAAATTTGTTAAAAAGGGAAAATTATTCCCAACTCGCATTTAGGTAAAAATGCACTTTCGTAAATAATTGAATTCATTCAAAGCATATCGCTAAAACCAAAAACAAAACAACATCTATATATATATATATATATATATATATATATATATATATGCTGACTCGGACAAGCGCACACACTTACATCATATTCAGAGAATTATGAGTATATCCCAGCTGCTCTACGGAAGCCAAATAAAACATTGACCTGACCAATATAATGCTTTATGCTCTAAACCCACGGACAAAACAAAATTTTAAGTAGGGCTGCTATAATCGGCTTAGATGTAAGCCAGCCTCGTGTCTGACGGGGAGGAAAACCCGCACACGACCTCTCCTGGGCGGCACGCGCTTCCAATGAAGCCTTTCAGCGCACCTTGCAAATAGCTAATGGTTGGCAGGTTCGATAAACAGACGAAGTCACCACGGTCTTACAAATATTTCAATGAGTGCTCAAAATGTGAGACTGTGACTCAGACTATTTTAAGATTACGGTCATCTTGTAATTTAAAATGAATAAGTTGAACTGAACATGCAGCTACTAACAGATGCCATCAATCGGATGCAAATAATTTAACTGGCGTTACAAATGATAAAGATATTAGGAAGCAATGCATGATAGACCGACGAACATGTCAGTTCAAAATATCCATGGCAACGTTTGTAAGGGGGGGTGCGTGTTGGTGTTTAAACTATGAAACTTGTACATACGAAATGCCTTCAATAAGTTTCCAGACTCTTTTTGTGCAAGCATTTAAAATTGTTGTAGAATTGAAAATTCAGCGTGTTATTGCTATACATCGTATGAGATGACTGACAACTTTTTATGATTTTACGTTCAAATTAACAGCTGGACCAGAAATTGGAATACATCCT
Organism: Euprymna scolopes; assembly: GCF_053919585.1. Taxonomy (NCBI): domain Eukaryota; kingdom Metazoa; phylum Mollusca; class Cephalopoda; order Sepiida; family Sepiolidae; genus Euprymna; species Euprymna scolopes. Next base: position 2,864,615 of record NC_136517.1, on the reverse strand, counting down.
ACTAAAGCCTGATTGTCACAGCTGGTCAATTTCAAAACTGCAATGTAGACGTGAAGACACTTTAGAAGAACGATATGCAATAAAAGTTTGTTTTAAACTAGGAAAATGACGCAGAAACGTATGGAATGCTTTAGACTGCGTTTGGACCATCTTGCATGAATCGAGAATCAGTTTTTGAGTGACAGAAGAGATTCAAATTGCACCAAAAGAAGGTCATACTAACGGTATAGTGGTCTGCGACCGATCTCATCTATTATAGTTTTTTTTAATGCACGCAAAACAATTACGGCTGATGAGTACACTAAAAAGAATGAATGAAATGCATCAGAAACTTCGACAACAACACCCAGCATTAGTAAATATAAAAGAGCCAATTCTTTCTCACGACAATGCCCGACCGCACGTTGCTAAACCGACCCTGCAGAAGTTGAAAGAATTGGGCTATGAAACTCTGCCTCATCCGCCATATTCGCCAGACCTTTCACCTACCAACTACCACTTTTTCAAGTTTTTTTTGTGTTAGAAATGCTTCAAAGTGATATCAAAAACGCCTTCAGTGACGTCATCGCTATCAAAACGCAAGATTTTTTTTTACGTTATTGGCATAAATACAGTTGATGTTGTATATAATACAGTATAGTGTTGATTCCGGGTGTGTTTATTTCAATAAATGATTTTTTGCTTGAGCCGATGTATGTTGTTCATCTGAATTTAAAAGTTAAAAACTGAAAGAACTTTATGGCTGACCTGATATGTCTTTATGAATCCAAACGTTTACGATGACGTAGATTTCTTCCAGTTCCTCTCCTTTAAAAATTATAAGAAACCTACACCATTACCGATTATCATGACCGATAGCATTCTTCACGAGAGCTTAACGTTCACATGCAACATGAATTGAATTGAATACATATAATATACTACTAAGTCCGCTGCAAATAAGTTGGGATTCCTCTACCGAGCAAGTAAACTTTTTGCACCGGCCAGAATCATATATCTCAGAAAACGTTTATCTTTAAACGTTAGAAGACAGAACATTAATTAAAACACTTAATAGCTACAATTTCTATATGTTCGTATCTACTGTAAATATGTCGATATCATTATATCGAATTAATCAGACTAAATTTGTATAGCTTAGACTTTATTTTCAGTTATACCTGCACATAAATGTACTTTTAATTACAGTTATATTTTTACTTAAATCTAACATCGCCGAAATGTGGTAGCCTTGTGCCTGCTATACGAGTATTTCAATGGCAAGATCTCTGACGAACTACGAGAATTAGTACCCCCTCGACGATAATACCCTTGAGGAACCCGGCAAGCAGCAAAATCCCACCTCTACGCTGTAGAGATCCGTAGATGCCGTAAAGCATTTTACTCGAATAGCTTTTTTCCTAGGACTGCTGCACTTTGGAATTCTTTCCCGGAACCCTACTTCCTTGACTGTACTGACATACAGAAATGCAAATGTAAGGTGAACAAACATATCGCTGCCCAACTTCACAAATAGTGTCCCTGCAAATCTGTTCCATATAGTAGGCCCTCACAACTAAGTAGTTCTGCGCCTTGTTTGGGATGAAATGACAAAAGGAAACGGTTGCTATGCTGTAAAACAAACAATCAAACCGTCCGTGAACGGATATGCCCGCTAGTATATTTATATTTTGTCTCTTAGTGTTTGTTGAAAATAACCTTACACTGAAAAAAACAAAAAATGAAATAATCCTGCTCCCCCCACCCACCAACATGCACACAGAGACAGGAAGACACACCTTCCTCTCCTTTTGTTTGTTGCATTTTACCATGTACACAAGTTGAAACCTGAATCCGGGGACACGCGCGCCATCTACCCTACCTACGCATGCGCTGTTGAGATGCGGAGATTAGCGCGGACAAAAGAAGAGACGAGCGTGGCGCATAAATTATTTAGAAGGCCGTTGTCTTCGAATTGGCTGGAGAATCGAGCGTCGAAATTTATGGCCGCGCCGCACGAAGAAAAATGGCGACCGTTGACAGACAAAAAGAAAAGGAAAAACGGAAGTCCAGTACGCATGCGTACGCCTGTCTGCATGGGTACGCATGCGCAGGTTTTAATTTGTTTGATTTTAGTCCACGAAAAAAAATACCGCACGGATATCTGTAATTGTTCTGCCTGTTGTAACCGACATTTGTTTATATTTGTTTTATTTGTTTGGTTTTATTTTCAGCTTTCACAGCACTTTAATAATTTCGATGATACATCTGAGTGGGTGTGTATGTGTGAGAGAAATGTTTATAGAAAGAGAGAGAGTAGTGTACTTCTTATTAAGAACAACTTTCAAATTACCGCGATATATATATATATATATATATATATATATATATATATATATATATATATATATATATATATATATATATTATTGGTAGTATTGTTAAATTATTTAAACAAAAACAATGTGTCAACCAAAGAGTGCTCACTGTTTAGACAGAGCAATATGAATATGTTGAATATGAAAACTAGTGGCTACACATATGCAAATATTTTTCAGTGACCACCCTGTTAGGTAAAATCACATCATAAGGCCAAGAATATCTCCAAAAGTATCAGTCAAAAACATTACCTTTTTATATTAAAACCAATCTATAGGATTATATCATTGCCAAGGGTAAGAGGAGTGACCAGATAAAATAAGTTATCACATTATACAAGTTGCTGTAGGATTTCCCAATAGAATTTTATAGTTATGTTTTTTTAGTTAGCATTAAAACAAATCCGGCTCTACTTTTAGTGGTTATTTAAGGAATACGGATTTTAGAAGAATAAGTCTTATACCAGTGCAAAAAAATATAATTAACGTTTTTTACATTGATTATTAACGTTTTTAACAATTAAGTTGACATAAAATCACGTATATATATAAATATACACACATACACATATATATATATATGTATATACATATGTATATATATACATATATATACATATATACATATATATATATATATACATATATATAGTAATTTATAAAATATATATGGCGATTAAGCTACACTGAATATTCTGCGTTTCATCCAACTGTAGGATTCGTCAGGCTTAAGCCTGACGAATTCAACAGTTGGATGAAACGCAGAATATTCAGTGTAGCTTAATCGCCATATATATTTTATAAATTACTAACTAGCTCTACCTACGTATTGAGCACTTTTGAAGTAAATACTTAAAGTTTACGCATAAATCTATACTTTCGTATATTAAATTTATGTGAATAAATGAAGTAGTTATACATACACACACACACACACACACACACACACACACACACACACACATATATATATATATATATATATATACACATATAAATACAAGTTTAGTTAAATACGACACATTTTCTTTTTTCTGAGCTATCATTGTAAAGTTACCATTAGCCGGGCAATCTTTTCGTTTCAGCAGACAAGTTGTACGGAACAAAACCCAGTGATTTAATCGATCATATTCTTTTCTATTCAGTACATTATATACAAGTACTATTCAATATTTACATTCATCGGTTGAGATTATTAATCCCTTTCTTTATTCATTAGACTTGTTGTGTTTAAAATAGATAATACATGTTTAAAGCATAACGTTACATTTAAAACAGGTGATTAAACGTTTGAAATAAATAAAATTACTATGAGATGATTGATTAACGATTGAAATAATTAACAAATAAAATATCTATGAGATGGTTAAAACGATTAAAAAGTAAAAAGTGACTTTCAGTTAACTATACTCATTTTACTCGGTTCAGAATATGTATGCACTTTTCTTAAAATACTTCTGATGGATTTCAACGCTTAACTCACCTTTAGTGATTAATTATGAATTACATAGTTTAGAAAGTTACTTTTGTATAAGTACAAAGCATTATTTTATTTATGTTACTCGACTACGAAGATATAAATCGTTTAACTTATAAGGCTAATTACATTTAAAACAAGTGATTAACGTTTAAAATCAATAAAATAAAATGAAATGATTAATCAATGATTGAAATAAGTAATTAAAAATTTCGATGAGATATTAAAATTCTCTCTCTCTCTCTCTCTCTCTCTCTCTCTCTCTCTCTCTATATATATATATATATATATATATATATATATATATATATATATCAACAAAAAAGGATAAAATAAGGTACATTGAAGTAAAAGTACTATGCATAATTCACATTTAAATCAATTTGGCTAAGAGTATATATCTCTATCTCATTACACTACCCATGTTTAAACTAAGAGGATTCATATTTAAAATGAATAGATTTATGATGCTATAAAATAATTAAAGATTAAACTAGGTATTGAATAACTTTCAATCTAATATACTCTTGTACTCAATATAGAAATATATGAGTTTCTCCTATTTAAATCAACAACTTACTTTTACTTTAGTGGTATTTTAAACATTACGTATTTTCAAAAAGCAAGGCATTACAGTTAAAATACATTATTATATTTATACTATCCGTTTTTTTTTCACTTCTTTAGTGTTTTATAATTTATTTAGTGTATGAATTTGAAAATGTTTACAAGGGATAGCTGTTTCTTGTTTGATATTTAAAAGTTTGTCACGATCTTTAAATTTAGTTATCTCCAGCTTTTCATGTAGGCATACAAAACACGGTGCATGTAATGAAATGCGTTTATATTTACATATGTGTGATTTTATCTCACCTTAATTGTTAACAACGTTAATTATCAATTTAAATGTAAAAAACGTAATTATTAGTTTTTGCACTGGTATAAGACTTATTCTTCTAAAATCCGTATTCCTTAAATAACCACTAAAAGTAGAGCCGGATGTTTTAATGCTAACTAAAAAAACATAACTATAAAATTATATTGGGAGATCCCACATCAATTTGTATAATGTGATCACTTATTTTATCTGGTCACTCCTCTTACCCTTGGCAATGATATAATCCTATTGATTGGTTTTAATATAAAAAAGGTAATGTGTTTGACTGATACTTTCGGAGATATTCTTGGCTTGATATGATTTTACCTAGCAGGGTGGTTACTGAGACATATTTGCATATGTATAGCCACTAGTTTTCATATTCAACATATATATATATATATATATATATGTATTACATGGAAGCAACTACTTATCAAGGCCCGGAAGCCACTCAGGGATAAGGGTTATTGCGTGTACAGTAATCATATGTATATATATATGACTACTTCATTTAATAACATAAATTAATATACTAAAGTATAAATTTATGCGTAAACTTTAAACATTTACTTCAGAAGTACTCAATACGTAGGTAGAGCAAGGTAGTCAGTTATAAAATATATGGCAATTAAGCTACACAGAATATTCCGCGTTTCATCCACGCGAGGATTCATAAGCCTGATGAATCTTAGCGTGTATGAAACGTGGAATATTCTGTGTAGCTTTATTGCCATATATATTTTATAACTAATTATATATATATATATATATATATATAATTATATATATATAATTATATATATATATATAATTATATATATATATATAATTATAGATATATATATAATTATATATATATATAATTATATATATAATTATATATATATATATATATATATATATATATATATATATATATATATATATATATTTCTGTGGAAATGTGATTTGTTTTCAATTATATTTCACTTTTTTATATACTAATCCTTAATTTATAAAGCTCAATGTAATTACAGAGCATATAACAATAACACACGGAGACGTTGCGAGCTTTACTTTATCGTTGTTTTCATGGCCAGTGCTCGTCTGAGCTCTAATCTACGGTCCCTGATTGCCTGACTTTCACATTAAGAAAAACTCTCGTCTCGCTGAAAATAACGATACATCAGAAACAAACTCGCAACATCTCTTCTGTGAGATAGAGGTTGCGGGGAAGAGGAAAGGACATCTCCTACGAAACTACGAAATCTATTTTGAACTCTATCAAGGCAGAAAAGTTCTTTCTAGCAGCTCCTGCTCAGATGTGGCAACAGTACTCCATCCTGTGACGTAGCTGGCTCTTATATAGATAGAGAATTGCATCAGCAGTGAGATATCTAATGGATCGATAGAAGGATCTTGCTGTCTCTTTTAGCGGCTTTGGCAACAGATTTTATGTACGTGTTCCATTTAAGATCGGTAGTAAAGGTCGTCCAGAAGCTTGTCAAAACATGAGGCCTCCCCAAGACGAGAACCATTCATTTCAATTGATGCCAAATGTGGATTAGAACGTTGATGATGTAAAGATAGAAGTTTGGTTTTAGATGCATTAAAAGTAACCAGCCACTCCTTTCCCCATTGTATTACGTGCTCAAGATCGGAGGAGAGGGAATTGGAGAGAACTTGGTCGTTTACTGTCTTAGATGTGCTACCATAGATGGTAGGATCATCAGCATAAATGTCTACAAATGATGTAAGGATGTGATTAGGAAGATGTAGATCCAGCATTGTGATCTCCTGATTTCTGCCCATCAACCACTACTCTTATGAACCTATCAGAGAGAAATGATTTAATAATTGAGAAGACATTTCCAGCTATACTATAGCTGGAGATCTTGTGAAGTAAACCTTTATGCCATACTCTATCAAAGGCCTTTGATATGTCAAGAGCAATTGACCTAGAAAGGTAGCCTCCGTCGAGAGATTCGCTAATCCTATAACTGTAAGCACATCTGCTGTAGATCTAGCAGAACCGAAACCATATTGTGCGTCACTAAGAAGGTTATTTCTGCTGAGATGGTTGATTACTTCTCTATTTAACACAGATTTTAGCAACTTACTCACGACGCACAGGAGACTTATTGGCCTGTACTGAGAGGGAGATGAGCAATCAATTGAATTCTTAAATACAGGGCATACTGATGAGATTTTCCAGGGAGATGGGAAGCTATTCTCCTCACGTTTAAACAGTTTTGTAAGTCTGGGCGCTAGTTCTGTTTGAAGTCTTTTGAATACTATAATTGGAATACCGTCAGGGCCGGTTACTTTACTGGAATCAAGGTTCTTGATTAGCTTGGCAACATCACGTACAGATATTTGTATATCACATAGCGTATTTTCTGATACAGGAGTAAATATTGGGGGCTGGCGGCCTTTGTTGCAAAGGGTAGACGTAGCTGCAAAGTTCTTGGCAAAGAGTTTGGTTTTGTTTGATGCTGACGAGATTATCTCAGGTCCATTGATGATAGTTGGGATAGAGCACACGCTTCTGTTCAGGATTCTGTTTGCTATTTGCCAAAACTTGTGGGAACCAAGCCGCTGCCAAGCTACTTTGGACTGGACGCACTGAGCATAAAACTCTCTTGCATTCTTTATTACTTTCTTACATTGGTTGCTGGCAGTCCTGAAATCGATTTTAGTCTATTACGTCTATTACGTTGGAAGCAATGGAAAGTGATTTCTGTGCGCAATGGCAGCAGCACATTCTGGAGAGAACCATGGCTGGCTGTTAGGTTGTTGCTGGAACTTTTTCCAGGGTATGAAACGGTCTATGCCTACAATTAACCATTCCATCAGGTCTGATACTATAAAGGACACATCCTTTTTAAACATGGAACGTGGAGGTAGATACGATATAAATGTACAGCAGCTATCCCAGTCAGCCATAGTATATCGATATACTGTACGATGGAGAGGTATGTCTGATACATATTACATGTCATTTTTATCTTAATTGATACAACTGAGCATAGTTCAGGACAAGTTGTGAGAAAATGGTCTAGGAGATTTGCATACTGGCCGCCATTGTCTGACACACGGGTGGGTTCGGGAACAATCTGAGTGAGGTCATAAGCAATTGAGAAATCATGAGAGAACCTCCCCACATCATCGGTCTTGTTTGAGTGAGTTAACCATTCCACATTGTGAACATTGAAGTCTCCACATACGTGAATGTTAGCTGAAGGATAAGCAGATAGGACTTGATCAATATTCTCAGATATTATTTAAAAGATAGTAACTCCGCTGCTGTGGGGGCGATAGAGAGTAAATATAAATGCAGTAGTTTGAGCTAGTGCGACCCAAAAGCACATATAGGGTAGGTTAGGATCTTCTCTGGAGATGTCCCTACCACATGGAAAGCTATCTTTTATATAGGCATATATTCCATGTCCATGGCGATCTTGGACTCAGATTTAGATGTTAAGTTAGAATATCTTTTAATTATGAACTCATCTAGGGAAATAGCCTGTCCAATGGCAGTGTCGCTTAGAAATAATAGGTCTGGTTTAGTCTCCTGTAATTGGGTTTCAACCTCTGGAAGGTTAGACCCCTGATGTTGGAGAAGGAGACATGGTAGTGGGTGTCTACGTTGGAAGTTGGAGATCCGGGTTTAATCGTGTATTTTTTCTTGAAACTTGTCATGATGGAGTTTTGGAATTTGTGGACTAGGTCGCCAGACTTGCTTAGAGCAGGACAGAGAGAGAAACTAAGAGAGAAAAAGAAACGAAGAATTGTTTTGTTGTAAAACATGATAAGGTAAAGCCGTAACAATTGCCCACTAATATGGCATCGAGAGGCCCCACCAGAAGCTACTGCATGGTCCAGAATCCATTCACCAAATGGCAATACAGCAGCCCTAGTACTTTGCACCTGTTTATATGGCAGCCTCCTTAGTGGTTAATCTAAGGTTCGGGGCTCTGACTATCAGGTTGATAACGTCAGCCCAGATAAAACGTTTGCCTCCATCACCCTTACTAGTGACATGGCTACAAGAATAGACATGGAAACAGAAAATTACGAGATCTCGCAGAGACTGGTAACCTAGAATACAGCTTTTTCTTCTCCCTTCGTCAGAAAAATCACTTCAATTGGCATGTTTAAGGGAAAGTATGGTGATAGATTCCCCTCTCAAGAACTGAAAATGAATATAATTGCCTAATCTATTTATGCAATCAACTAGGTAAGTAAAATAAACATTTATGGACGAGAAACGCTATTATTAAATAAAACAATCAAAAAATAAAAATATAAATTAAATACTGAAATGAAATGTAGTTATTGACTTTTGAATCTAAAAAAGATAAAAAGTAAAATTAATATAGCGACTTATCTCGAAAAGAGTTCTCCAACATTTTTTTTTTTTTTGCTTCAACAAATTTTGTTTTAGTTTTCATTTCTTCCAGTCAATAAAAAATCAGGTGGTCGGTATTCAAATTGTTTAAAGGTGAAATAAAAACAACAACATTTTACTTAAATTTATAAAGAACATTTATAAAAATTCAATTAAAATAAACATTACCCCCTTTGCAAAATATGCAGGTCAATATTTATTACAAGAGAAGTATGCACTTATATGTTTAGAAAAATTTGATTAGTTTACAAATATGTCTCATGTTTCTGGAGGAACAAAATTATAAAAAAATGAAATAAATGAATATTAAAATGTAATTCACATATTTGTGCATGATTAGCCCAGCAAAGTTCACAATAACTGAAGTTGGAGATTTAATGTTTTGTTTTATTTTAAGGAAGAGAGGCAAATAAATAAAAACTTACTAAATTATTCAAACATTTAAAATTCTGTTTAAAAGATTATCGAAAAAAAACTTATGCATGCAACTGTCAGGCAAAAATAGTTTTGTTATGTAAATTATACAAAATAAAGCATTTAAAAGACTGGCTAAAACTTGGATATTGTAATTTTTGATAACTGAAAGATATTTAGTTATTTTTTCTTAAAATTGCAATTAGAAATTACAATTTGTACATTTCAGGCTTCAGCAGATGCCATTTACAATTGCTAGCAAGTTTGTTTTTTTTGGTTTTTAATATGAAGGGAAAGAGGTGCCTTGGGAAGCATTAAACATAAAAATTATTATACTATGCAAAAAAAAAAATTGTTACATAATAGAATATTTTCTATCAATTGAACGCATAATAAAAAAAAGATTATGTGTGATAAAGAAAGGTTAGAAAACATTTAATTATTTCCTTTGAACTGTTTTATTTTTAAACTTTATATTTTTAATACCTTTTATAAACCACTATTAAAACAAATATTGGTGAACAATATAAAAAATACATTTCCTTTTGGAAATAAACTCAGCTGTAAAGTGTCAAAATCAGAAAGTTAAACATGTACATTTTAAAACCAGCATTGTATTATAACAGTGCTGTTAGGATTAAAATATTTTATAAAAAAGAGAAAATGGGTCTTTTTTCTTTTAAGAATCTTACCACCCCAATCTATAAGAACCTGAGCTTTATCCCAAGTAAATTCCATTGTTTTTGCATTGCAATGGTAAACTCAGCCATCAGTATTCTTGTGTTCAGACCATTCAACAACTTCAGAAAGGCTTAGCAGGAAGCTGTCCTTGAGGAACTTGTCTAAAGAAGCTTTTGCTATTTAATTAGAATAAATTTAGTTTAAATTCCTAGAAATCTGTATAATTATCATGTTGACGTTTGACTTGCATTGACATTGATATTAAAAGCCTACTTTTCTATTTAAAAATTTAAACCCCGGGAAAACTTTTGATTTGGTTTTTAGCCTGTGAAAATTGTTTCTAACGGGTCATCATTGAAATTTAAAAAAAAGTTAACCTTGGTATTTTCTAATACGTACATATACAAAGTCGCTTAATTTCTAACACCTTATCCATCTGCTCAGGTGGTAACGATGGAGTCTAAAGCGCTAAATAATGACTATGACTGGAGCGCTGGATTGAAATTGGTTTCGATCACGGCTATGGTACCGGAGTTATTTCTTTTAATTTGAAATCATTACTATATGTATTGGGTACAATATAATAATCAATTGAGAGTTTACTATATAATAATAAATACGAAATCTGCATAAATTTGAATACAATATTTAATCGAATTTTATGACCGGGCAACGCTGAACGACCTGCTCGTAGTAAGTTTAAAATATCCCAGACTAAGCATTGCATTAGCCATCTTAACAAAAAATTTACGATTACAAAATTATATTCAACTATATAACAGTGAAATAATAAGCAAGAAACCTTAACTTAAATTGGGAAATCAAAATCGGGAATCATCAGCTCTTTTCCAATATAGATGGATTAAATATATATACTAGCTGGACGCCTGGCGTTGCCCGGTCCTACAATACGCTTAAACATAATATTTTAATTTATGCAGATTGCATATGTATTATTATAGAATCAATCTTCTATAGGTTATTATATATTACGATGAATTATTTGCCCGGTGGACTAATTCGAAAAAAGAGTAAAAATAAACAACTTATAATGATAATGTCGTTCATCAAATTCCGTCTGTGTTTGTTTACAATATCACGTGAGCTGATAATTGGACATTACGATCTTAAATTATCTTTATTCTCTTCAAGATAAAAAAGAGATTTTACAGGGAAATATTTTACGTTACACCGGCCAAGGTTACACCGGTGTAATGTAAAATATTATCCTGCAAATGTTCCTTTTCATCTATAAGGAAAAAAAGACTATTTTATAAGAACATATTTTTTCGATTTTCTGATGACTTTCTGAACAAAACATATAAGCCGTTTCGGACCTATGAAGAAGGAACTTACATACACAAACACACTGTGATTTTTATAAAATGTAATAATAGATATAGACTCCACCCCCCCCCGTCGATTTCGACGTATGAACTCCGCCACAGCAATTAAGTTGCTCGGAAATCCACATAGATGATTTGTTTATAGTGGTGAAGACATTGTGTAGAACCAACCACACTTTTTGGAATTTTTAATCTTTTATCAGTGCCATGTTGCCACAAGACAGAGCATAAAGTAGACCGCAGGTATTTACATCAGTTTTCCTTCTCCTAGATGCGTGTCTTAACGAAGACGCGGGGGTGCATCTTTCCCAATGAATTAATGCGCCCCAGATACCAACATGGAAATTTCTGCGACTCGACATGGTACATACAGCGGCCAGCCTTCCCAAATGATCACCCATCTCATCGTTGCTTAACTTCGGTGATTTGGCAAGAACCGCTCTCTCTTCTCCCTCTCTCCCTCTCTCCCTCTCTCTCTCTCTCTCTCTCTCTCTCTCTCTCTCTATATATATATATATATATATATATATATATACATAGTGTTATAAAATATATATGGCAATTAAATTAAACAGAATATTCCGCGTTTCATCCACGCTAGGATTCATCAAGCTTATGCGAAGAGTTGTGGTAGTCTCGCGTTATTATATACGCATATTCTATTGAGTTTTTAGTTAGCCAATCAGCTTTCTAATTTCCACCTCACCCTTCCTAATAAGCCAATCGGCAGGCACTTACAGGGCAAAAGCCCAGTTGACCCCCAGTTCACCCCTTCCTTTATGTGTGCTATTTTAGCGGGGAGCGTAGATATCTAGCGTTCTGACCTATTTTAAACTATGTTAAATTTGCATTTTTAATGTTAGTTTATATATATATATATATATATATATATATATATATATATATATGATAATTTATGTATATGTATGTTTATTTTATTTATTTATTTTCTATTGTTATTGTTAATTTGAAAGTTATTTTGTATCGCTATCCTAGAGTAAAGTTTTTCTGTGAACACAGTTGTTCGCTATTTCTCTCCTACAGGTTAATAGATGTTGGGGTTCTTAAAGTATAGGATAGCAATTTTTTCGTGAAGGCACAATATACATGGATCGTCTAGATCTATACATGTGTTTGCTTGTCTTACTATTTTCCATTCGACTACCGGCGAATGTCCGCTTTCCTTGAGTTCCCAGTATTTGTTTGCTAGAGTTTTGTAGTCATAATATCGGGTTTTGAAATCTAAGGATGTTATACCTACATAATATTTCTTATTATTCGGGTTTCCTTTCGCAAATATTGTAGTCTGATAAACTATGCTTTTGGTTAGACATTTATTTTGAAGTGGGCAAAGTGTGCGGTATCTACGGTTGCATTAATCTTGTTCATTATTAGTATTTCTTATTTTTATTTCTAGTATGATTGTCGTTGTCCAGAATTGGTTTATTATTATTATTATTATTATTATTATTATTATTATTATTATTATTATTATTATTATTTGTACTAGTTACATATGTGTCCTTTGTGTTAGTATTATTTTTACTATAGTGTTATCCACTTTTTTATTGTTTATTTTATTGTTGTTTTCATTACTTTTATTCAATATTTTGTTATTATGTGCTTTAATTATCATCTCTAAATTTTTGCAGCAACTGTATGATAACTTTAGGTTATTTTATTGAAAATTTTATGTAAGGGATTGTTTACGGGGAAGTGCTTTTCGATGAGATCTAGAGATTTCTTGCCAAGTTTTGTTTTTAACATGTGATTGTATGGCGCTGTATACCAGATTATATTTCTTTTTCTACTATTTTTAATTTTATTATAGTTATTGGTGTTTTGTGCCTTATATTTGATATCAGTATTTTTGTATCCACTAGTTTTTAAGGCTGGTTCGTAGATATTGACTGACCTGTTAAATACATTTTCATCGCCTGAATTATTGCTGATTCTACTTACGATCGAGTAAGGAATCTGTTCTATAATTGATGGTGTGTGATTGGACTTAAGGTTTACGTATATTGGAGTATCGTTATTTTTTTTAAGTAGAGTTCATATGTGTGTTTATCTAAATTTAACGTGACGTCCAGGAAGTTTTTTATTTTTATGTTAGCTAGTTCGTCTACTTTTAGGCCTAATTTTTTCATTTTCTTATGTATGGTTTTCTTAAAGTTATCTCCCTTGACTTTGTTGGAGTCTTTTATTATAGCTAGTCCATCATCTCTATATAGGCCGATATCCGCAGTATCAAATATGCTTGTGAGGGTATATAGAATGAATAATCCAACAAGAACTGATGCCTCTGCAGAATCCCTGGCATCCATCGCCAAATCAAACGAATTTTTCATTTTAGTTTTTATCCCTTGGTTATTGTTATTTACTGGAACTGATTTGCTACATTTTTTTAATAATGTGGATTTCTTCCGAGGATATATCAGTGTATGCCTCGGCAAATTCTAGGGCAATGTTGAAAAGTTCTTCGGATATCGAGGGATAGAAGTCTATGATGTCGAACTGTATGAACGTACATTTATTTTTGTTTTCTATATTTTTAAACCAAGTGATTGCTTCGGCAGTATTTGCCCACTGGTTTAATTCTAGGTCTTGTTTGATTTGTTTGTTTACCCTAGAAAGTATTGCTTTGCTAATTCTGCCTATTTCTGGTTTAGTTGGGTTTATCAAACGTGTGCTGAGGTTATTATTGAAGTCACATTTGTGGCCTTTGAGCAGAATGTATGCCTCTCTAGATTTCAATTTGCCAACTTTATCGCTAATTTTTGATTTATCGGTAATTTGTTTACTTTCAGTATTTATTATATCTATGTAGTCGCATTCGCTTGTATCCAGTTTTTTGTAGTTTTTTTTGTAATGTTTTCTGTGATTAGTTTGTTATATTCTTGTTTATCTATTTTATAAATGTTTCTAGTTTTATCTGCTTTTACAAATATTTTATTAGAGTTGTTTATGTTTCTAACGATTTTGTGTAGTTTCCGTTGGAAATTCTTTTCTTCATTGTGGAATTCTACATTTTTTATTACGTTTAAAGTTTATCAAAAGATCTACTGCTTTCGCATTTTTTAGGTTTTAAAACCATAGGATTCTTTTTTTTATGTGTTAATTTTTAAGGGGGAAATTTGCTCGCGATCGCATTCGGCGTATTAGTTCATCTGTTTTTTGAATTAATTTAATAATATAGCTATGCTTGCTAGGTGTGGGATGTTTTTTAGCGATGTTTTGAAATTAACCATTTCCATATCTATTTTTAATGTGGTGAAATAAATCCTTTTAAGAGTGCTCAACTGTTTTAGGGGCTAAGTATGACTACTTCATTTAATCACATAAATTTATATACGAAAGTATACATTTGTATGTAAACTTTTAGTATTTACTTCAACAGTGCCCAATACGTAGGTAGAGCTAGGTAATAAGTAATAAAATATATATGGCAATTAAGCTACACAGAATATTCCGCGTTTTATCCACGCTAGGAGTCATGCAGGTTTAGGAATTATATATATACCGTATATTTCGGCGTATAAGACTGTCCTTAAAGTTTAATAAACTCGTCTTTAAAAATCAATATTTAATCAGATACCGGATGTTGCAATCTCTAGCCTAGGCTAAACAAATATAGTTTCGTGATTTAGCAGTCATCTTATACAACCGATATATGATTAATTTATGAAAATTTGCTTCAATTTCGTACCTCGTTTTATCTGACGGATACTCGTATACGCCGAAATATACGGTATATATATATATATATATATATATATATATATATATATATATATATACACCCACACATATATATGCATATACACATATGCACTTACACATATATATATATATATGTGTATATGTGTATATATATGTGTATATATGTGCGTATATATACATATATACATATATATAGTTATATAAAATTCATTATCTATGAATATATGTTTTATATTCAGTTAAATCAGTGTATCGATATCTAACATTATCGACGGTCGGATGATTCAAACCCAGGGTTCGATTCACTAATGGTACCCTTAACCATTCGGCTATCGTGACAGCCACATAATTATATGCCACGCATTATCACAATTAAGCACGCAGCTATGAATTCGCGCGTTGTAAAAATACAAATACTCATTCTTTGGTTCTTGTTTTCCTGCAAACCAATCTTGCCCTAAAGTTGGCTTAATATTTTAATTATTTGATTTTTCGTATTGGATTATGTAGATGAGCCGCGAAAGAATTGGCCTCTTTCCGGCCAGCTAAATAGATTGATTGCCTCGCTGCGTGGTCGTGGTGGAGGCGATGGTCGTCGTAGCGGATGAAGGGAGACGGATCTATAAAAAAAAAAATGGCAGGAGACCAGAGTTGTCCGCTAACAGAAAACCGAAAACAAAGGCTCGCAAAGCAAATGAAGATTTTTAACTATCGCCAATTGCGCCGCGTTCAATTTAGATTAACGACAGAAGAAATAATGACGACTTTTATTCGTATCTTGTTTTTAGTTCAGTTTTTGTATCTTTCTTTATAGATCCCTCGATTTTATCATTGTTTTCTTTTTCTTTTTTTTTTTCTTGTTTAGTGGGAGTGAAAGACGTGGGTGGTTGGCGCCGAAGTGGCGTTAATAAGCCCGGGCGCCATTCATCACTGAAGTTACAATAACAACTTACGCATTGGAGCGGAACAAATTCGATGTCAATTTCACTCGGGCCGGAAATGTTTCACCGGGGCGTCGAACATTGTCTCCCCTCCTGAGGGTAACCTGGCCCCTCCCAAACCGTTTATATAACTCCTCTAAGGAGCATCTCCCCGGCGACCTATCTTTTAAAACAAATAAATAACCAAATAAATAAACATGTTTCACCTTTGGCACGAGATAGTTTGATCTAAATGACAAGCTAGCAGTAGTACACACAAGTACAAAATAATAAAATAAATCTTTTTGTTTTGTTTTAAAATTGCGCCCAGTTTTTTTTTATTTTTTATTTTAATTTTATTTATTTTGTATGTAATTATTTGTTATTAAGGAGAAAAATTTTTGTTTGGGTCACTCCATAACTAAAATATCTGTCCGGCAAAGACGCCCACCATATTTTGTCAAATGTCACTTGATGTAAAAAAGAAAAAAAATATCCTGAAATAGATAACACGTATCTATGACAATGTTTCCCCAAGTCTTACTTTCTTCAATACCTAGCGTACACACACATACACACACATATACACATACACGCATACACACACATACATACACACGCACACATATGCACACATGCACACACATACGCACACATACACATACATACACACATACACATACATACACACATACATACATACACATATACACATACACGCAGATACACATACACACATACACATACATACACACACATACATACATACACATATACACATACACACACATACACACATACATACACACGCACACATATGCACACATACACACAAATACACATACAGACCCCACACACACACTAGTCTACAGCGCTGCTTTTTCTTACTAACATGCAAACATGTTCTACTGCGGATATGTTAACCACCATCTCCGCATATACCATGTATGAATTTAGGAAAACTCGTCCCTAGAAAACTCGTCCCAGGAAAACTCGTCCCAGGAAAAGTCGTCCTCGAAAAACTCGTCCATTTTTGCTAGATCGGATTTTAAGATCGTTATTGAAAGAGGTATTGTTTTTAAAAGAAAATACACATCCCGTAACATTTTTTAAAAAAATATTTTTCTGGGGACGAGTTTTTTGGGAACCGATGTTAGGCGGCAGCCCATGATATATGCAAGCTTTTGATATGAAATACTTCTCATGAAAATTAAATCATATGGTATTTCTGGAGGAATACTTAACATAACATAGCCGCACGGCTAAACATGAAAATGTGTCCAAGATAGGTATATTTGCTGATAACACTACGCTCTATAATAGACAAGAGGGAAAAACTAGTATACACACATTCAAAGCAATGGCGGAAACCTTAAAAAAGTGACCTTCCATCAGTAGTGGCATGGGGTCATAAGTCGATGTTAACATTGAATACTACAAAACTTTAGCTCCTTTCTTTTAACCACCGATTGCGATGACAAATAACACCATGTCTGGGTGCTCATTGTTCAAACTCGTCAGTTTAACATTCACAGGTAACATTCATTGATTACATTGCCAAGGCTGCTGCAAAGAAGGTGAGCTCCCTCTACTGTGCTAGAAAATTACTCACGTCAGAGAGTATCCTATATCTTTACAATTCGCCCATGTATGGAGTATTGTGGCCACATATAAGCTGGCACATCTACTATTCCTCCCCCCCTTTCTCCCACCCTATCTCTCTCTCTCACTCACTCACCCACTCACTCTTTCTCACTCTCTCTTTTTTTTCGCTTAGGCAAGGTCTAAGAAAAAAAACCCAAATCTGATATGTCCCGCACTATCGACCAAGCTCCAACATCTGCCCATCGTTGTAATGTTTCATCCTTTATCGGAATTCATGAATTCAGAGCCCCCTTGACATAATATTCCTGTCCTGACTAACCGGACAAGGAATAAAATTCCAACTCTTCATTGTTGAAGTCTCTAGATGCGAGCTACGCCTTCTACTTTAATTGTTTCTACTCCCGAAGTGCTAGATTTTTGAATTGCATCCCTGTTTCCTGCTTCGCTGAACGTAAGACTCTGCAGAAATTTAAATGTAATGTGAACAGCCATCTCATCGCTCAGCTCTTCACAGTTCTCGTTTGACATAATAGTTCCTAACGTTCCATGTGGGGTGTAAAAAGAGTAAAAGCACACACACACACACACGCACACACACACACACACACACACACACACACACATATATATATATATATATATATATATATATATATATATATATATATATAAGCTGAACATCTGTGTGTGTCTGGTCACGAATAGGCTCCAATATGGTTGACTATTATAGAAACCTGATCACATATAATGATAGAAGATGTATCGAGACACAGGAATGGATATGTTTGATCTGGCATAATGATGAGTCATTAAAATTGTGGAGTCTGCGTATGCGCCTGGTCCACAAAGTATGGAAATAAAAAAAAAACGTTTACAAGTGTTTTTGATATAGATGTACATAATAATACTTTGATAAGTGTGTTTTAACTTAAATAGGGATGGTATAATAAAATTGTGGGGTCTGCGTTCGCGCCTGGCCTCCATAGAATGGAAATAGGCACCGACTTTAATAAAGACTTTTCATATCTATCTGCGTAAGTATACTTTGATAATTATGATTCAGTTTGAAGAAATATGGTATAATAAAATTATGGAGTGTTCGTTCGCGCCTGACCTCCATAGAATGGAAATATGTCACAAAGTTTAACAAGGTTTTTTAATATAGATCAACATAATATTGTGATAAGTGTTTCAGTGTGAACAGGCATGGTATAATAAATTATGGGGTTTATTTATTTTATTTTTACTTTCACAATATTTTGCTTTGGTTTTGATACCCCCATATTCAAAGCTATCTCTTTACAGCCCTTCGTTTTCATAACCTATCATACTTTCATAAATCAGAGTCCATTTTCTGTAGGCTGTTTTTGAACCCAGTCAACGAGGGTACTGTTGCTAGTATATATATATATATATATATATATATATATATATATATATATATATATATATATATGATGAAAATGATGGAAATAGTATTCCGACAAAATAGAGAAAATAAAAAGGAACAAACCGTATTATGTGTTCATCAACGTTTCGTCTTTATTTCGAGACTTCTCAGAGGAAGTCTCGAAATAAAGACGAAACGTAGATGAACACATAATACGGTTTGTTCCTTTTTATTTTCTCTATATATGTATATATATATATATATATATATATATATATATATATATATATATATAATATGGTATCGAAAAAATGAAACCGGTAATATAGAATAGGTAAAAATGGCGCTTATTAGGATAGGACCGTTCGAGAAATACTAACTTAGCCTCTATTCCCCTAGTTTAAAATAGGGGTAAATCTCTTAGTTTGAATTTGGAAAAAGTCGGTCAGGTTAAAATTCTGGAGAAGTACTGAAAAGGAAAAAATATGTTTTATTTAATAATTATTTTATAATTAATATTTATATATAAAAAATAATTATTTTATGATTAATATTGTGATATAAAAAATAATTATTTTATAATTAATATTTGGATATAAAAAATTATTATTTTATAATTAATATTGTGATATAAAAAATAATTATTTTATAATTAATATTTGTATATAAAACATAATAATTTTATGATTAATATTGTGATATAAAAAATAATTATTTTATAATTAATATTTGGATATTAAAAAATAATTATTTTATAATTAATATTTGTATATAAAAAATAATTATTTTATAATTAATATTTGTATATAAAAATAATTATTTAATAATTAATATTTGTATATAAAAAATAATTATTTTATAATTAATATTTGTATATAAAAAATAATTATTTTATGATTAATATTTGTATATAAAAAATAATTATATTATAATTAATATTTGTATATAAAAAATAATTAGTTTATGATTAATATTTGTATATAAAAAATAATTATTTTATAATTAATATTTTGATATAAAAAATAATTATTTTATAATTAATATTTGTATATAAAAAATAATTATTTTATGATTAATATTTGTATATAAAAATAATTATTTTATAATTAATATTTGTATATAAAAATAATTATTTTATGATTAATATTTGTATATAAAAAATAATTATTTTATGATGAATATTTGTATATAAAAATAATTATTCTATAATTAATATTTGTATATAAAAAATAATTATTTTATGATTAATATTTGTATATAAAAAATAATTATTTTATAATTAATATTTGTATATAAGAAATAATTATTTTATAATAAATATTTGTATATGAAAAATAATTATATTACGATTAATATTTGGATATAAATAATTATTTTATGATTAATATTTGTATATAAAAAATAATTATTTTATAATTAATATTTGTATATAAAAAATAATTATTTTATAATTAATATTTGGATATAAAATAATTATTTTATAATTAATATTTGTATATAAAAAATAATTATTTCATGAATTATATTTGGATATTAAAAAATGATTATTTTATAATTAATATTTGGATATAAAAAATAATTATTTTATGATTAATATTTGTATATAAAAATAATTATTTTATAATTAATATTTGTATATAAAAATAATTATTTTATAATTAATATTTGTATAAAAAAATAATTATTTTATGATTAATATTTGTATATAAAAAATAATTATTTTATGATTAATATTGTGATATAAAAAATAATTATTTTATAATTAATATTTGGATATAAAAAATAATTATTTTATAATTAATATTTGTATATAAAAATAATTATTTTATAATTAATATTTGTATATAAAAAGTAATTATTTTATAATTAATATTTGTATATAAAAAATAATTATTTTATAATTAATATTTGTATATAAAAAATAATTATTTAATAATTAATATTTGTATATAAAAAATAATTATGTAATAATTAACATTTGTATATAAAAAATAATTTTTTTTATAATTTATATTTGGATATAAAAAAAGTCTTAATGGAATTTTACCGCCGCCTTAATTCAATTTGATTTATTAAGTCTTAAAAATGAAAACTTAATTCAACGATTTAATCGCTGGCGGCAACTGTTTTTAATTTTATTGAACCAAAAAAGATTTTTACTTAAAAAAAATGTTATAATGCAGAAATATGGCAAAATTCATTTGGAGTTTTGATAATGACTAAAAATAACAAGTGAATCATGCATGGTCCCCCGTGAGTGCACATTGGACACGGCATAAAAAATGACTAAGTTCAGCATTTGCCGACCACCATTTAGCCCAAATGTTCTCAGGGGACGTCAAATCATGATGAAAATAAACAAACGGTGCAGTTTTAGGCCTTAACATATGGATTATTTGAGTTCTGCATCATACAAAAAAAGAAATGACTAAGTCCATCATTTGCGCTCCCCCCATTTAGCCCCCAAATTCCCCAAGGTCTTAACATATTTAAATTTGAGTCCAGCACCATGAAAAACTGCTAGACATACACAGAAAATTTCTGACAAATATGGTAAAATAGTCCTAAAAATGGAATGTTTTTATTTGCCCTAAAAGAGCCCCTGGGGCGCACCCAATAGTTATAGCGAAGTATAGACAAAGAAAATTATATAGAAATCAGTTAGTTACAACTTTTCAGAAAGTTTTATAAAAATCCAAGGCATCAATTATTTAATAAGCACAAAGGTGTCAATTTTAGCCATTTTAACCCGAAAGGCACCCCTAGGAGGGGCAACTGCAGTTTTCCCGGAAAATCCGTTCTGTCACTTTTTACTCATATCATGTTTAATGTTTATGCAAAATTTCAAAAAATTTCAAGGCGTAGTTATTGAGAAAAGTGTAGGCAGACTAACGGACAAGGGTGAATTTACAAGTCGGAGGACCAAAAATAAAACGAATTACTGGTAGAAATTCATCCAATAAATTTTATGATAACGTTTATTGGGTTGGTTTCTTCCAGTATTTTGTTTTATTTTTATTTTTAAGCTGTAATTGAGCCTCTAAGTTATGCATGACTTTCTAAATAATCTGCAGACCATGAAGAGAGGGGGTTCTTTACTATTCTGTAATTTCACCTAACAGTTTAATAAATAAATAAACTTGGGATGGGAAATTGATATTCCTGCGGGAAGTTATATTACTGATCAAATTTTTTATCAGGGAAATAATCTGATAAAACACCGTTTGCTGTTAACTTTGAATCGGGTATTTTTTCTGGTTTGCTAATATTTATGAACTTATCGGTGCTTTTATTTTGTTTTGTTTGTTTTTTTTCCAGTACGCAATTATAACTTTTTTGTTGTGAAAGAAACTTTGTTATTATTAGAGCTCTGGGTACTTATGCGGAATATGCTTAAATAATGACGTTATCATTTTAAAAATCATTCTCTATTGAGAAAAATCCCATCAAAATGAACTACACAGTTTTGGGTTCAATATTGATGAGGGGTCTCTTAGCAGCTGGTAAAAATTACAAGTTTTCTCGGCAGAAACAAAGAACATGAAAAAAAAAACAAACATATTAAATATTAGTCCTGGTGACCCCTGACGTAGCTAGGGTTATAAATTATAGTAAAAGAAAGAGAGTAGATATAAAAGCAGTTACATCTTTATATTCCTTATCTCTACCTCTACAAATACTCTTCACACTGGCTCGCTAGAAGGATCACTAGTGAACTAACAAGAAACCATCATTGATTTAGATTATCCCTTATTTTCAAAAAAGAAAGCCTAATGTTAAAGAACAGTCGTAAGTAAATATGAGATGGGATAGCCGAGGATTCGAATTTGTGAAGCTAGGTTTGGAATTGAGAATTCCTATCATAAGTTAAAATAGATACAGAATGTTATTGAAAATGGAACGTAGAATTACCATTGTTTAGTTCACATAAAATAGTTAGATATCTGTTTATTGAAAAAAGAATGTAATGATGTAATTTTGTTTCTTTTAAAGAAATGAAATTAAAATAAGGAATTTAAAAACGGACAATGGAAAATGTTTGTAAAGTGGGTTAATCAAAAATTAGGTTAGAGAAATCGGGTTGAAACATGTGAGTAACAATGCATGCTTAAACACGGAGGCATGTCAGGCCACGTGTCTGATATGCACGTGTTGGTCATGCAATTACGTCATGAGTTTTCAATATAGTTGGAGCTTGGCAAAGAGTAAGTCAGTCAGAGGAGAAGAGAGGAGTCAGAGACGGTTTGGAACCTTGGGAGCGAAGGGGAGAAGAAAGAATCATGTAGAGACTTGAATTTCTTGAGGCAAAGCCATTGACCGGTCGAAAATGGAATAAACGAATAACTTCATCTTTTTGTATCTGCGTGTTCGTGTTATGGTATTCAACAGAAAAAGTATTGTCAATTTATATCATAAGAACTTTGTGAAAATCATCATCTCAAAAATAGGTAAAGAAATATATGTGGCAATGTTATAGAAACACTCCCATTCACAGAATTGTCAAACAGTATATATGTCAATATCACTATCAATCTCTCGGTCTATCTATCTATATATCAAATCTCCTCTCATTGTGTATTACATGTCAGTATTAAAATGCCCCTGTCGTTTTATATATAAGACCTGTCTCTATCACACAACATGAATACGCGAAGACTCTATTACTAATATGAACAACAAAGATATAATATACGTCATCTCTTCTGAAATAACCCCTATGAAACACTATCCCCCCACCCCTAAATGTGTAATGCTCATAAAAAATATTTATTTAATATTTTTTTGGTGGGGAGGCTTCGTCCTATTTAAACCTAAAGAAATGGGAGCTTAACCTGTACTTCTCCAATGGTTCAAATTTTTGAACGATCCTAATTGCCCTTGTCAAGGTGCCATTTAAACCTAGTTATTCATTTTTGTCATTTTTTCCGGTGCCACTTTTACCGTGCCATATTTACTGTGCTATTTTTTCCGGTTCCACTTTTTCCGGTGCCACTTTTACCGGTGTCACTTTTACCTCAATTCGTACATATACATAGAGAGAGAACACTTGGAAGAATACACAATTTATAACAAAATTATAATCATCAAGATATATCTAGTTCTAAAGCATTTTTCTGTGTGTATATTCGTTCTCTATATACTCCGAAACGGTTGGATCGATTTTTTTTGGAAATTTCACAAAAAAAATATGTGCCTGGGTTTTCTTAGATAGATTATGTATCAGAATGCCCCCGATAAGTATAGAAAATCGATAATCGAAAAAAAAAATCCGATTAAAGAACGAACAGTTTGAATTTGACTAGTGTTAGCACTTAGCATAACAAGTTAATTTGAGAAGTTTTATCACCGCACAAGCTCAATGGTCCGGCGTATACAAGCAAAAGAAGGTTCTTTAATAAGATAGGGGCGCGTTAAGAAGGGATGTTTCTGTTTAGAGAACAACTGAACTATGATGCTTGATTTTGGCATTTTAAACTTTAATTCAAATCATTATCTATATTTTCTATCTTCTGTATATGACGTTGAATTTTTCCATCTGACATTGAAATTGAAAACCTATTTTTCTTTTGAAAAGTTATTAAAACGAACTTTTTAATATACTCAGTCATCGATATGCGAGCGATTACATGAAGGTTTACTATTTTGCATATTTTTTTGAAAATTGAGTGCTAATTAGTTATTATTTTTTATGGTTTAGTATTAGATAATTGATTTCATTTTACGATTATGCTGAATTTTATTTACGCATAGTTTCTACATTTTGCATAATCTATATATATATAAAAGCGAAAATGTATGTATGTATGTATGTATGTATGTTTGTGTGTCTGCTAAAAACTTTCGACAGGCACAACAAAAATTCACAAACTTGGTCTCATATGAAAGCCCCACCTTCCGGACGACAAATATCGTAAAATTGATCCAAAGTGACCATCAGAAGTGCGTCAACTGATCGATCTTCTGCAGGGGGCCCCCAAAAAAGTGACATTTTAATGTTAAACATTACATATTTTTAAATCGATTTATAACTGCCCCAAAAAATACGGCCGCCAACTCTTCTACATAAAGTATACACGCGGCCGTTTATTTTGGGTCAACTTGTATTTAAAACCCGCTGAGTCATGTCACGTGATCTTGACGTCAGCAACCTCTAATGGCGGTCGGAATTTACAATTTAAAAATGTTATTATCGGTAAAAAAAATTTAATTAAAGCTAAGCTATGAACTTCTACGCTATGGCAAAGTTACAAAACGTATTACCACATTCAAAATAGGTAGATACGATAGTTAAACGAAAAATAAAATCAAGCCAAATATATGAAGTAAAAAAAAATACGCTTACAAAAAATATTAACGATCGAAGTTTTTTTTGTTTAAATAAAAACAGCCAGACGCCATTTTCCAGTCTTTAGAGTAAGGTAGACGAAGTGTGTGTGTGTGTGTGTGTGTGAGAGAGAGAGAGAGAGAGAGAGAGAAAGAGAGAGAGAGTGAGAGAGAGACGTCTAGACAGATTCGACAGGGGGGAGGGTCAACAACGCATGCGTCAGATGACGTCATGACGTCGTGACCTGATTTACTTTAAATAGCTGATAAACCGAAAAAACTTTATATACGCCGCTTTAGCACAGGTAGTTCATTATCTAAACGTTTTGGGTTCGAATCGTGGTGTGATATGTTTGTTTTTTTTCGATTTTTTAAATTTAAATATTGAACCCTGTGTTATTTAAGCCATTTTTCACGTAACGTTCGTTTTCCTGTTTTTTATTTTTTTTTTTTATTTCGTTATTCTTAGCGACACCCGGGTATCCACCGATTTTTTAAATTTTAATATCGAAACAGGCTTATTTAAGCCATTTTTCACATGTTCGTTTGCCTTACGTCATATTTTTTTGTGTTTTTTTATGTTTTGATTACCCCCCCCCCCCGCTTAATTAAAACGTTGTTTTCTTTTCTTACTTCGCTTATAACAATGCTTACACTGTCGTCGTAACGCTCGACGACTTTCAAACATCTTTCACTAACTCATTCTGGCTGGCCGATTTTATTTTCAAACTTCGCCTCAGGGCTTCGGGTTCCATCCTACCCCCCCCCCCGGTTTCTTTTTTATTTAACACCACACACACCTACAAACACCCGGGCAACGCCGGGTACCCCTCGCTAGTTGCATAGAATTCAAAAAGAAAACGTTCTAGCACACGGAAATATTGAGAAAAAAAAACAATGACCATGGCTTGATGTAAGTCGATTATACACGTTTTTCTGCGCATGCGTATATTAAAAGTGATTAAAGATGTTCGTATACGTATGTATTTAGACCATATCCTAGCGGATAAGACTGGAGATTTGTATGCTTTGGTTTCGATTCTAGCTAACAGCACACAAGACATTTTATTTTTACTTTTAAAAGCATTACTATATATTAGGTACAATATAATAATTTATAGAAGCTTGCTTTTATTATCTATATATTAATAGGATATTTATTTTGTGCATCAAGTTCACATTCGAGTGATTGTCGTTTAATTGTTATGGACTTCGATTTGTTGGAATAAATACTTTTGCCAAGAATTCTTTTGGCTTCAATTTCGATTGTAGCTGATGGCACTCAAGTTTATATATATATATATATATATATATATATATATATATATAAAGTGAACGTGTCTGTCTGTCTGTCTGTGTGTCTGTGTGTCTGTCTGTCTGTGTACATTTCCCTACGCAATAACTCTGTCAATTTTTAGTCTATAGACTCGAAATTTGAAATACCGGGTACTGAGATTTGGGAAAATCGATGTGATGGGTGTCAGCCAGAAATTTGGCTGTTAAGAGGTCAAATTTCAACGATTTGACCTTTAAGAACTCTACCAAACTCCTCCGACAATTTTGGGTCTAGACACTTGAAATTTTAGATATAGATTCCTTGAACCTGGATCTAACTTAATAAAGTAATTTGAGCCCGAAACTATAAATTTTAAGGGGTCATAATAGGGGTCAAAGTTAAAAAAAATTGACCGCTATTTTTTTTTGCTCAACATACACCTCCAAACACCCGGGCAACGCCGGGCTGAAATGCTAGTGTATATATATATATATATATATATATATATATATATATATATATATATATATAGTCATATGAATATTATTTTTTTGTTTTTGAAATTGTAACTTTATAATATATAAAATCGATAAAACATTAACTCTATAATAATATATACGAAAGCTGCAAGAATAAAAATATCATATTTAAATGTACCTAACGACCGGGCTATGCCTGGTGTTCTTGCTAGCTTAGATAAATAGTTTTGCAATTTTTATAAAAAAGCTACAATAATACCAAGGCGTCTCCATTTACGCTGAACATCCACAGAATGTCAACATCAATATATTACATGTGAATGAGTCCCTTCTGGAATTTCCACAGGTCCTGTTAGTAATAATATATACGAATCAAAATATAATATTTAAGCGTAATTTATGACGAGTAATGTCGATGGGCATGCTAATATAAACATAATTTTAAAAAATCAATAGTGGCGTCTCTACAGTGCAATGTAGATTACAATGTATTGTGGACTAAGTTACTTCGGGGAAGCATGTGAAGTTTCATTCTGGTGCATTGCGGGAGGTCCCCAACTAGAACAAGCAATCAATCGATTTGATTGAAAAATGAGCGATTTTACCGATTTCGATGAAAATAAAGTATTGGAAGTGAGGAATATTTGATGGTCTTTAGTCAATCCCGAGCAAAGTCGAGTGTCCCTGCTAGGATTCCATGAATATATATGTATATATATATGTATATATATATACATATATATATATGTATATACATATATAGGAGGTATATATACTATAAACATACCATACACACGCAATACATATATATATATATATATATATATATATATATATATATATATATATATATATATATATATATATATATATATTAAAGCAAATATTATTAAATGCAAGGGAGTCACTTTGCTTCATAATTCGTTTTTTTTTTTAATTTTTCGATCTTTTTAGTATCAAAATCAAAAATATTAATAAACGTTCCATAATTGTTGCTGTCACAAACGCGAGCGCCTTCGATTCATCCACGAAGCATCATCAAGCGTTGATGTAAAAGCGCGAAAGAGCGAAAATGAGAATTAAAATTGTAAACTAAAATATACAGTAAACGGCGATAAGTTCAAATATATAGAGTCGATGAAAGGTCGATTAAAAATTGAAATGAACATGAATATATATATATATATATATATATATATATATATATGTTATATAGTGGGTCTCATTAAAAGAGTCTTGCTTATCTTAGTAGAGGGATGTTGTACGAGAGATTCCTATATTTTAAATGTTCATTCCTTAATTGTGTTGAATGTAAGAGACGAAAGAGAAGCTCTTGAAGCTATAGTGTTCAGACAGTTCGGACATTGTGTAGACCTGATGACGTTGAGACGTGTATGTAAAGACATATAACACAGATATATAATACAAATGGACTTTACCTTTGTATAGGAATCATAAACACAAGACGAGCTTTACAAAAAAACACTTGATGGTTTATTCTTCACACGGCCGTGATTCCATCATCAAGAATTCAAAGTTTCACATTTTTTCTTGAAGTGACGTCTCGCTTCCAGACGTCTGACTGTCCTGAGTTTTCTCACTGACTGTCTTCTAACTAAAGTTTTTCTCTATTCTAGAACTTTCTATTTTTCTGTGACGTCATAAACATGTGCATTCTTTCACGTGTTCTGGACATACGTGTCCAAAACTTTTCCTATTTCTACAAAAGGAATTTTAACCTATATTCAATATGTTAAAAACATTATCTTATAAGCTGCATTCTTTCAATTTAAAATTTCATAACAAACTTGACAGCTCACATTCTTTTCTTGAAATATTTATCTATTTCTAAACAAATGTTTTGTTTTACATTTTTAAATTCTCACACGTAATCTATTTCTAAACTAGATTACGAGGTTCGAATTTCGCCTATGCTATTTCATTTTCATTTTAAACTAAATTCTCCATTTTTATACTTACATGAAAAGGGGACAGCATATATATATATATAAATCTCTATTTCAATTATATTTCTCCCTTTATTTATTCCAATCTTTTATTTATGAAGTTCAATGTAATTACAGATTATATAACTAACACATGACAAAAGTCTATATTCCCTATTTAAAGATGTTGACCATTTTACAATGTATTCCTTTAAGTACGTTGGCATGCACAATTCTTGACAGCACCTGTTCCGTATCGTAACACCATTCATGTAATTATTAATCACTAAACTTATTCTGCACTTAACTCGTTAAAGAAAAAGAACCTATCAATTCATTAAAAGAAAATGCATATGGCCATAATTACAAAATCTGAAAATTGGGAAAGAAGTTGCAATTATTGTTTATTATTTCTCTTATTGCGCCATGTTTAAATTTTTAAGTAAAGTCACTAAAATTTAAATTCGCGTATTAATAATTTGTAGTCATTTTATATAGATTAATAAAATATATTATTTAATATTTTATATATATATATGTGATTCCAGAGTCTGTGTCGGCATCCGTTTGTGTAATAACCTTACATATTTATTTCACAGAGGGGTAGTAATTTATTTAATCACTTAGTCTTGAATTATAAAAAGCAGAAGGAGCAAACTCGACGCCGGAGATAACTTTTGAAAATTTTTTCGCTATTCTGAATCAGAGAGCAGGACGAACCCGGCTGTGTCCGTCCCCCAGTCCGTGCATGAAGAATGTGTCTGTAGTGCTGTGCATTGGGCTAGTTTGTCCAGAAATGCGCTTGGTCGCGTGGGTTATCATATTTACGACGTCCGAAACATTTCTCACGTAGCCCAGTCCGCCTACAACCTGTCACTGCGCAGTAAAATCTTGATTCTTCATTGTTTTCTCTCGATGTTCACCCCGTTTTTACCCTTTCCGGCCGCGCCCAGTTTGCTTCTCCAACCGAACCATTGCCAGGCTGGTGAGCAGGCCGATGGTGTTTAGTCCACAGCAAAGATTCAAACTTCGCATCTTCATGATTCTATCACCTTTCTCCTTCACATCCGCAACCTTTAATCACATTTCATTCAATGTCCGGTCACAGTGTCCTTTTGATACAGGGGGGGGGGGTTGTACATATTTTCTTGAATCCTTGACCACGCAATGAAGGACTCACTGTCCATTTTGCAGGACATTGTCACTTTGTATACGACTTTTCGTTCATCTCTCTTGGAGCTGTCGTAACCATTTTCCGGTTGAAGGGTTTCTGTGATGTATTACCAGACCAGCACTGACGCGATGGCTTTTAAAAACGGAACATATATTGGAGGCGCCTCTGAATATAATGTCATGCAAAAACAAGTAAATATACCGTAGCACTAAAACACTATTGTTTGAACGACACCGTTTATTATGATAGAAATGTATTCAAACATTACATTACTTTTATACATTTGTCAGCAGTAGAGAGGAAGGTGGGAGGAGGTATCATTAATATTCATTTAGATTATTTAAGCTACTGTTCCCATCGTGAGTGTTATTCGGAAAACGTAAATGAAATCTAGGGAACCTTGTTGACACTCAGACTACAGGGAACACGCCAGGTTATTTCCATTGAATGATCGCTGGTGATGGCCTGTGTGAGAACTCCTAGTGAGAGAGAGTTAATAATAATAATAATAATAATAATAATAATAATAATAATAATAATAATAATAATAAGAAGAAGAAGAAGAAGAAGAACAACAACAACAACAACAACAAGAACTAGCGGGATCTATTGAAATGCCAAAGTAGCAGTCGATTATAATTGTCTTTTATTTTTTTCAATACGAATTATTTCTAATTAAATATATTTTTATACATTAAAAAGACATTTAACTTACTATGAATCTATTTTGTTATAATAATTATCTATATATTAATAACGTAATACCTTTAACGTATATACGTTCGTTTGTCACGATTTCCAGATAATAAATTATTCGATCGGGAGATCCTATTTATTAAAAAGGAGGGTAGAAGGTGATAACATACTACGAACATTAAATTAGCGTATTCATACACCAATACTTAAATCTTCTTAGTATGTTATCGCACACGTACGAATGTTAAAGGTACTAAAAATTATTAAATGTTTCACAAGTATTTTTACATTACAATATTAAGAACAAATTTTCTGTGAGGAATCGTATCAAGGAAGCCATTAATATAGAATAATAAGGTTTCAAAAAGAAAATAAACATAAAATTAAAGAGAAAAAACGTGTTTTCTTCAAAACGTACGGCCAAAAAGCGACATCATTTAAAAAAAAAAATTACATTGCATCTTCGGCGATCAGGAGATCCTATTTATTAAAAGGGGAGATAGGTGAAAATCCATGAGAGGCTTGCTGTTTCTCTGGATGATTGTGTCATCGTACCAGGTACCAGAATGGATTGTAGTGTGGGAAGGGGTATTTTAATAATGAAAAATCCTGCTAAAGGGCAAGATGTTGAAAATTATAGACCTATTGCTTGCTTGCTCTTGATGTGGATCACACTGAGATAATCAGTTCAAAAGTATGTGACCATTTTGAAGTAAAGGATTCACTACCAGTAGAACAAAAAGACGGGAAGAAAAGGTGTTTAGCAACAAAAGACTAACTATCAATTGGTAAATGTATTTTAAAGAATTGCATAGATTACAAGAAAGCTTATGATATGATCCCAATTCTTGGGTACTCATGACGTTGAAAATGGTAAGGGAAGCTGAAAATATAATTGTATTCATAGGAAAAAGTATGAGCAGTTGGAAAACCAACCCTTTTTCAGATGGGAAACTATTAAGGACATTCAACATCACACGCGCTATCTTTCAAGATTTCGTTTTTGCCACTTCTATTCATAATAACTTTCATACCATTTGCACTCATACCATTGACACATGTGCTAAGAAAGACAAAAATGAACTTGATACGATGGTTTGCAGTGAAATAAAAGAGGTGCATATGAGGTGACTCAAACCGTTACTGAAATCGAGACTGGGTGGTATGAACCTGTTCTCAGCCATTAATTCATGAACGGTAGCTGTAATTCGATACAGTGCAGGTTGTGAACGATGGACACAGGAAGAAATGAAGTAGCTGGATAGAGACACACGGAAATTGTTAGTCAAGTATGGATTTTTACCCAAATTAAATGTGGCCAGGAAGAAAGTAGTACGAAGGCTGATTGGGATTGAAGAATGTGTCGGGAGAGAGCTTAGAAGTATTCACCACTACTTGGCTAACAGCCATGAAGTATTACTCGTAGCAGAGGCGAAAGAGGAAGAGCTAGATAAAGATCCATTGGAAGATAAGCAGAAGTACAAGGAAAGAATTGAAGCAAAAAAGTTGACTGAGTTTGTAAGAATGAAACTTCGTGGTCAGTTTGAGTGAGATAATAAGGCACAGAAATGCCATGAAACATGGAATATTCTGTCTAAAGGTGATTTGAAAAAAGAAACATAAAATCTTATATTTGTTGCTCAGAAATAGACATTAAATATAAAATACAATAAATGAAAACGTTTATGGGAAGAACTCAGCTGATAATTGCATGTTGTTTTGTGTATCTCTTGAAACAATGTCACACGTTGTTAGTGCGTGTTCTATACTTGCTCAAAAAAAATACAAACGTAACTATGACAAATCTTTATAAATATGCACTGGAGTTTGAAATCCAAATGACAGACAAATAGTACCAGAAGGGGTATTGGAAAATGAGGACGCTAAAATTCTCTGGGGTTTCATGATTCAGTGTGGTCGGGAGATATCACCCAGGAAACCGGATATTGTATTTGTAAACAAAAAGACAAATTTGTGCCAAATTATTGATGTTGCTTGCCCGAACACCATCAACTTAAAAGAATGAGAAACTATGGAACTATCAGAAACTAAGGGTGGAGGTTGTTAGATTGTGGAATAAGAAAATTTTCATCGTGTTAATCATCATAAATTTCTGATGATCTTACGAAAAAGCTGAACTCCTTGGGAATCAGATACAACATCACCATACTCCAGAAGTCAGTTCTGCTTGGCTCAGCAAACATTCTACACGAGCTGCTTTTCGATCTAATTGACTCTTTGTCTATCCTTGCTAGCTTTGGTGTAAGAACCTGCTCGTGATGCCAAAAAGCGGTGTAAAACATCATAACAATGATACAGAAGAACACAGAGAAAGCAACTATAGGTCTGTAACGTGTTTAGCTACTATGTGGAAAATATTAAAAGCACAACTGAGGGAACAAATCTACGACTCCCTGAATAATTGTGAACTTCTTTCCGATGAACAGAAAGGATGACAAAAAGGAACACATGATCTGCTATATAAAGCTGGAAAGATCCTGAAGGGGGTAAAAAGGAAAAAGAATTTAGCCATTTAATGGATTGATTACAAAAAACTATACGACAGGATCACCGAAGCATGGATAATAGAATGCTTAAAAATGTATAAAATACCAATCGGGATCATCAACGTGATTGAAAATGCAATGAAAACATGGAGACTGAAACTGACAGCTGATGGACAACACATAACAGAAATCAACATACAAAGAGGCATCTTCCAAGGAGATTCACTATCACCACTGCTGTTCATCATTGCCATGATGCCCTTAAACAATATACTGAGAAAGTGCCAAGCTGTATACAAATTTTCTAATACAGAGGAAAAAATTGAACCACTATGGACGATCTGAAACTTTTTGCAAGGACCGAAAGGGAACTAGTGGCACTATTAAACACTTTAGGATCTTCAGCCAGGATATCCAAATGGAGTTCAGTATGGAAAAGTGCGCACTACTATTTATAAGAAAACTGGAGACGACAGAAGGCATGGAACTACTTAACCAAAACGGAGATTAGGACACTAGGGGGACAAAATGCCTATAAACACTACTTGAAAACGAGAATCACAAAATCCTATGGGACATGGACATACAAACAGATAAACCCGTCCAAGCAAAAAGACCGAACGTCGTAATAATTAACAAGAAGGAAAAAGCCCATCAAATGGTAGATTTTGCTGTTCTAGCTGACTACAGGGTCAATATAAAAGAAAAGGAGGAACGGGAAAATACACAGAGATAGTCAGAGAGGTAAAAGGGGTGTGACTGAAAAAACAAAAACAAAATAGTACCTATAATAGTAGGAGCACTAGGAGCAATTTTGAAAAGCTTTGAGAAAAGAATGGGAATAATTGGAATCAGAGGAATGACTGGAAAGATACAACGAATAACAATAATGAAAACAGTTGAAATATTAAGGAAACCCTTGAATGCGGAAACTAATACATATGAGCCACATGCGCGGGACAGACAAACTGCTGCAGAGGTAAAACATACAGAAACGTTACATAGACCCAAGAACATTAACGCTGCGTATCTATTAGTTCTCTACCCTCTCCCTCATCCTCCCTATTGCCCAATCACTGCCCCCTAAAAAAAGAGTGATACCGAATAGCCACTCAAATTCCAGTTGAGACCAATGGCCGCAGCCAGCGAGAAATTAATGGTAATTTGCTGTTGCGATAAGGCAAATTCATTTGCAAATGTTATCAAAAGAGGTAGAGAGTACTGGAAACCTGGGGGACTTGTTGTCATTCAGTTTCCAGTGAACACCACAGGTTGTTTCCAAGGAGAGATCTTTGGTAATCTGTATGAAAGCTCCTTGTGTGCAAGTAGTAGTAGTAGTAGTAGTAGTAGTAGTAGTAGTAGTAGTAGTAGTATCTGATATTACACTTTTCTGGCCTCGATCAGTAAAGGAGAAATCTTTCTAGATTGAAGCAATTTTAAATTTCTTATCCAACATGTCCTTTTTTGATGAGCTAGATTTTCACTTTCCCACATTAAAAACTGACCATGTGTCTAACTCCTCCCTCGTGAGGAGGCAAGTAAATAATAATAATAATAATAATGATAATAATAATAATAATAATAATAATTGTTGTGGTGGCACACATTCATTTGCATATGTGAATAGTAATTACACATAAATAGGAAGACTCAGTTAGTCTGAGTGTGTGTTCACCAGAAGCCACCGAAGGCCGCCGAGAGCAGATATGTTTCTCCAGCAAAGACTCTCTTATTTGACACCATTATGTAAATATCCTGTAAATATACCTTTTCCTAATACACTTCTTATTTGATCTACCTTTGTTTGTTGAGTCGTCATTTGTATTGCTTTCTACGTTACTTGTTTCAACCTGCAAACTTAATAATAATAATAATAATAATAACAACAACAACAACAATAGCAATAAGAGTACAAGTAATAATAATAATAATAATGATAATAATTACAACAATAATAATAATAATAATAATAATAATAATAATAATAATAATAATAATAATAATAATTTCCAGCCTTCTGCAAGCAAGCATGTTTTTCCCATAACGGTTGATTGGGTATCTCCAGCCATTTATTGGCCAATAAATGGCGGTGTGGATTCCTGGACAACAGCGACAGTTTGACAACTGACCGCTGGCATGTCACCAGGGATAGCTCAGATACCGGTGATATATAAGTATGTGCACGAAACGAAACGAACTGTTTGACAGGAAGTGTTTGCTGTAGCGTCGATAATGGCCGTTTGGAGGTTTGACTCGAGGAAAGAAGCGGATAAAGACTGTGCGTGACTTAGCCGGAATTACTAGTCGCACACGAAAAGGCGGGAAACATAAATGGCATCGATGAATCGAGAATGGGAAACAGGCGGGTGATAAGGTGGGAAGTGGGAGAGAGAACAAATAGATAAACTATTTAAAAAAAAAATAATAAAAACATGTCATAATAAATATTGGGTGTCTTTTACTTAAACTACATCTCAAATATATACCGCCATGTTTCGTATTATTTGGATTATTCGGACTACTGCTGTCATGTCGAATGTTATTTTCACAGCGTTTCGGTCGATGTAACTTCCGGGTTTGAAAAGACCCGTCACGTACTCGATAAAACACGAAGTAGAACCTAATTGTAAGTGACACTATTTTTAGGACGTTTTAATCCTCAGTGCGAATTATTTAGGACTACTACAGTCTTAGCTGTCGAAACGCGAACATGCTACTCCGTGGACTAAATAAAGGATCTCGTTCGAAATTTCATGCAACAATAACATTTCCATAGAAACATTCCCGAGCTCGACAATATATATATATATAAATATATATATATATATATATATATATATATATATATATATATATAGAGAGAGAGAGAGAGAGAGAGAGAGAGAGAGAGGGAGAGAGAGAGAGTGAGAGAGAAATAAAAAAGGAGCAAACTATGTTATATGTTCATCAACGTTTCGTCTTTATTTCAAGACTTTCTATGGATGAAATATACACGAAACGTTGATGAACACATAATACTGTTTGTTCCTTTTTATTTCTCTATTTTGTCAGAATAATATTTCCATTATTTTCATCATATATATATATATATTATTATAGTAAAAAAATGATTATATATATATATATATATATATATATATATATATATATATATATATATATATATATATATATGTTCGCCTTTCGGATTATCTTGTGCACACAGTTGTTCGCTATTTCTCTTCTACAGCTTAATAAATGTTAGGATTCTTTAAAGTACAGGATATCAAATTTTTCATGAAGGCATAATCTACATGGGTTGTCTAGGTCCCTACACGTGGTAGCTTGTCTTATTATTTTCCATTCGACTACCGGCGAATGTCCGCTTTTCGTGAGTTCCCAGTATTTATTCGCTAGTGTTGTTTTCATACGATGTTTTTTATTGTTGAATGTACTTTTGTGGTCATAATATCAAGTTTTGAAATCTAAGGATGTCATACCTACTGTGTTCACAAGATAAAATTTACTCTAGGATAGCCATAGAAAATAGTTTTAAAACTAACAAAAACAATAGAAAATAAACAAATAAATAAATTAAATAAATAGTTATATGCATAAACGACCACACATATATGTATGTATATATATATGCATATATATGTGCATATATGTATGTACATATATATATATTTATATATAAACTAACATAAAAAAACATAACCTAGATTTAAAACAGGTCAAGAAACTAGATATCCAGGCTAAATAGAGCACACACAAAGGAACAGGTCAACCAGAGGTTATATATATATATATATATATATATATATATATATATATATATAGTCGTGAGTGTGTAGGTATATATATATATATATATATATATATATATATATAATGTGTGTATAAATTTACCTGTAATCCATTTTTTTCTAAAGATGG
Organism: Euprymna scolopes; assembly: GCF_053919585.1. NCBI lineage: Eukaryota > Metazoa > Mollusca > Cephalopoda > Sepiida > Sepiolidae > Euprymna > Euprymna scolopes. The sequence goes on along the minus strand of NC_136517.1, from coordinate 2,827,112 downwards.
TACCGCCCAATCGTCAAAGACTCGACGCCAGCAAGAAAGTAAGCAAGGTGCTCAGAGATTTATTATTAAATGAATTAGTTTAATTAATAATACTGTAATTTTGTAATTTAATTTTAAAAATTTTATTGAAACCGACATAATAATAGGCGGAATAAAATAAAACGAAAATGTCTCTTAGATAAAGCTGGATAGTAAAACTCATTTCGAAATCAAGTTAGTCCATAAACGATCTGTACACGTGTTTACTCAGGAAAAGCTGTAAAAACTGACTGAAAGGTCATTTTAACAAGATGAGTCGGTAAAAAAAAAAAAAAACGACCATAAATTGGTGATTGGTGAATTCGGATCTGAACAACTTTTGAAAGATGGTGTTGGATACTTTCCAAATCTGTTCATTTATGATGTTCGTTTCGTTTTTATAGGGAGGTGACTGGATATCCTGCCTTGAGGAAAATAATAATTGCTGTGGTCTTAGAGAATTTCATGAACTAAGATATTGATTTATTCATTCCAGAAAATGCTTCCCCCTCGGGAGATATGATCGCCATTTTTTTTGTTTAAAAGGAACTTAATGTGGAAGGCATAAATGAGGGGGGTAGATAGGTAGGTAGGTAGTTAGGTAGGTAGGTAGGAGAAAGAGAGAGAGAGAAAGAGAGAGAGAGAGAGAGAGAGAGAGAGAGAGAGAGAGAGAGAGAGGGAACGGGCAACAATTTTATGATTAACTTAACCCACAGCCAGTCAGGTGTAAGCCAATACTTGTCGAAGTGATAAAATTAAAAAATTAATTTACATCACACAAAAACTTTACATTCCATTTAATTTCAAACACACACAGACACACAGACACACACACATACACACACACATATATATATATATATATATATATATATATATATATATATATATATATATATATATATATATATATATATATATAAGTGAAGGTGTCTGTCTGTGTGTGTATCTGTGTGTCTGTGTGTCTGCGTGTGTACATTTCCCTACGCAATAACTCTGTCAATTTTAAGTCTACAAACTCGAAATTTGATATACAGGGTACTGAGATTTTGAAAAGTCGATATGATCGGTTTTCGGCCAGAAATTTGGGTATTAAGAGGTAAAAGTTCAACGATTTGACCTTTGTGATCTCTACCAAACGCCTCCCATAATTTTCAGTCTAAACACTTGAAATTTTAGATATAGGTTCATTGGACATGGATCTAACTTAATAACGGGATTTAAGCCCAAAACAATAAATATTAAGGGGTCATAATAGGTGTCAAAGTTTAAAAAATTGACCACTTTTTTATTTTTTATTTTTTTTGCTCAACATACATCTCCAAATACCCGGGCAACGCCGGGCACCCATGCTAGTACTACTATAAATTCGTTTGTGTGTATCGATATTCATATTAAAAACCCTCTTTTCTATTTATTTAAAAAAAAATACAATGTTCTTATATATGGGTCGTAGAATTGTATTCACTAGCAAAAGATCTAGCTAATTTGCATATTCTTTTAAACATTCATTTTAATAAATTCCCTAATAGTTTTTTCGGTTTTCTCATGGGATGATCATCTTTAGTTAACTATTACGTGTGATTATATTCATGCAGATATTCTACATGATTTATACTTGCATAATATTTGCATAAAAAGTGTGCAGTAAATACAAAATTGTTTCCATATATATCTATCTATCTATATATCTATCTATCTGTGTATCTGTGTGTCTGTATACATTTCCCTACGCAATAACTCTGTCAATTTGTAGTCGTTGTAACCAAAGCAACATATGATGAAAGTAAAAATAAAATAGATAAACCCCAGAATTTATTATACCATACCTGTTCACACTGAAACAGTTATCACAATATTCTGTGGATCTATATTAAAAAACCTTGTTAAACTTTGTGACATATTTCCATTTTATGGAGGTCGAACGAACACCCCCATAATTTTATTATACCATATTTCTTCAAACTGAAACATAATTATCAAAGTATACTTAAGCAGATAGATATGAAAAGTCTTTATTAAAGTTTGTGCCTATCTCCATTCTATTGAGGCCAGGTGCGAACGCAGACCCCACAATTTTATTATACCATCCCTATTTAAGTTAAAGATACTTATCAAAGTATTCTTATGTATATTTATATCAAAAACACTTGTAAACGTTTTTTTTTAATTTTTTTTTTATTTCAATACTTTGTGGACCAGGCGCATACGCAGTACCCACAATTTTAAAGAACCACCGTTCTGCCAGATCAAACCTACCCATTCCTGTGTCTCGATACATCTTCTATCATTATATGTAATCAGTTTTTTAAAATAGACAACCATACAGGAGCCTATTCGTGACCAGAGACACACACACATACACACACACACACACACACACACATTCAGCTTTATATTATAGAAGATATATATATATATAAATATATATATATAAATATATATAAATATATAAATATACATATATAATTATATATATATAAATATATATATAAATATATATAAATACATATATAAATATATATATATATAAATATATATATATATAAATATATATATATAAATACACATATATAAATATATATATATTATATATATAAATATATATAAATATATATTAATATTTAAATATATATATATATAAATGTAAGATCAAAGTGTAGTATCTATTCTTCAGATGCTACACTTCAATTTCTTGTTCTCTATTAGTGGAGGAGAAATCCTTCATGACTGAGACAATTTTAATTTTTTGTTCCTTTTCTCCACATTAAAAAACGACCCTGGTGTCTAATTCTGTCCCGTGGAGAGGCATTGTAAATAGGAGTATATATATATATATATATATATATATATATATATATATATATATATATATATATAAATATATAAATATATATGTATATAAATATATAAATATATATGTATATATATATATATATAAATAAATATATATTAATATATATATACATATATATATATTAATATCTATATATATCAAAGTGAACGTGTGTGTTTGTGTGTGTGTGTTTGTGTGTGTGTGTGTGTGTATTTCCCTAGGCAATAACTGTCAATTTTTAGTCTACAGACTCGAAATTTGATATACAGGGTACTGAAATTTGGTCAAAAAAGGGTCAAAGTTAAAAAAAATTGACCTCAGCGGTCTCTTCCAGATTACTCAGTTAATTTCTGATCTAAATATTTGAAATTTTACATAAAGGGTATTCAGAGATAGGGCAAGCTTTTTCATCAGTTTTGGACGAAACTTTTTAGTTACCAATATATAAATGTATGTATGTATGTCTGTTTGCATGTCTGCCTTAAACTTTCAATAGAGGCGACGGATTTTACCAAGGTCAGTATTGTTTTAAAGTTCGATCTTTCATACGACAAATATCGAAAAATTGGCTAAAAACATTAATATCTTCCCCTTCAATTAGGCACTTTTCTACAGGTGGGGTCACTTTTTTCGCCGATATTTTTGAAAGTTATCCTCTCCTTTAGATTGTCTAGCCTTAATTTTAAAAAAATGTCGCTTCCGGTTTGGCGGTGACCGTAACAGCATGAACGTTAGGTTTTACTCCGTTCTTTTCCTCCTTTGCGGTACTGGTTCAAGCTTGCCTTCCTACTACCACTTTTTGTTTTTGCTCAACATACACATCCAAACACCCGGGCAATGCCGGGCTGAAATGCTAGTACGTATATATTTTTGTTTAATCTATAACTATAAAAGTGAATGTGCATGTGCGCGTGTGTCTGTGTACATTTTTCTACGCAATAACTCTGTCAATTTTCAGTCTACAAACTCGAAATTTGATATACAGGGTACTAAGATTTGGGAAAATCTTTGTGATCGGGTTTTCAGCCAGAAATGTGGCTGTTAAGAGGTCAAAGTTCAACGATTTGACCTTTGAGAACTGTACAAAACTCCTTCGACAATTTTCGCTCTAAACACTTGTAATTTTAGATATAAGTTTATTGGACATGGATCTAACTTTATAACTCGATTTGAGCCCAAAACAATAAATTTTAAGGGGTCATAATAGGGGGCAAAATTTAAAAAATTGACTATTTTCTTTTTTTGCTCAACATGCACCCCAAAACACCCGGGCAACGCCGAGCTGAAATGTTAGTATATATATATATATATATATATATATATATATATATATATATATATATATATATATATATATATAAATTTTTTTATAATACGGTTAATAAGTGTCTTCAACCTTCGAATTATTTTTTACTACATACAAACGAACATGCATAACTTGACTGTTTCTAGAAATCGAAGCTAAAACCATATGTATATTGGTCCAATGCGTTAAGTGTTACGCCACGAACTTTTGATCATTTTAAATGTTATTTTTATCGCTTTTAAAACTACTGTAGATAAGTACAAAACTTTTAATAAATAATATATATATATATATATAGTCATCCACATAGAGTACTATTTCGTTGTATTACAACTCATCAGTGCAGCTAGACATGCGCCCTTCCCCATCTGTGGATCGAACCTACAACCGTCGCGTTGACAGTCCGCAGCTCTAACGATCGGACCACGAATTATTTCTCCTTAAGTGTGTATTAAATCGACACCCGCCCGTAGCAACAGTGCTCAAACCATCAGTTTTGTTTACAAACAAATTAATAGTGGGATGACACTGACTGACGTAAAAAAAAAACTTTTAAAAAATAAAATGTTTAATTTCAACGTTAGCTCGCACAGTTAATGGCAGCCGAATGGATACGGTCCTTGCTAATCAAGCCAGAGATGGCTTGTGTCGCCGGGTTCGAATCTATCGACAGGTGTTAATCGTGACACTCCCCCACTGAAGATTCTCGAAATGATGAAACACTAGTGTCTGTAGGTATTTAATTAATGTAGTAAATATATATATATATATATATATATATATGATAAGCCACCAGACTACTCATAAACCACCAGACTACTCATCAGCGCAAACACGAATTATCCCTCACTGATGAGTAGTCTGGTTGCTTATCATATATATATATATATATATATATATATATATATATATATATATATATATATATATATACGCATGCTTTATTGAACGATAGGGATAATTTGTGTTTGCTTCTCTTGCAATCCGTTGTTATATATATATATATATATATATATATATATATATATATATATATATATATATATAAAAATTCATTTGAATGTTACTCATTATTTTATCCGGTCCAGGCAACGGTGCTTTGTTTCTAGTCTTAAAGGCTTTATGTAGAAGCATTGACACTTTTTGAAAATACTACTAAACTATGTCTGTGCAAATGATTAGCGCAGACAGTAGATTTCTTGTTCTTTTTAACCAGGATCAATATCTTAACGAAAATGAGCTTGTCTTTTAGAAAGTTGACCCCCATTTATTTCACTCTCTTAACAACTTTAATTCTTCCGCCCTTTCTATCCTCTGGCTTTTTTTTTACTATTTCTTTTTTCTCAACTATATTTTATTTCTATTTTCTTCCCCCACTCGCGATATCAACGAAGCGTTTAGTCCAGGAACAACTACTGAACGCACAGCACAATGGCGGTATTAGAAATTTCGTGGTGGCGACGAGAGTCTTGAAGTTGATGAGCGTAGTGATCGGCCATCAAATGTTGACAACGATCAATCAAGAGTCTTTGTCAAAGTCAGTCTACGCACAAATGTTCGAGAACTTGCTTCACGTACACGACAATTTCCAGCCACTTGAGAGATTGGAAAAACAAAACAATTGATAAATAAGTCATCCAGGAATTGAACGACAACCAAACGAAACGCCGTTATGAAGTGTCATCTTTCTTTTACGCAACAAGAACGACCCGTTCCTCGACCGGGTTGTGACTTGCGATGAAAGTAGATTCTTTATGACAACCGGCGACGCTCAGCTCAGTGGTTAGACGCCGACGAAGCTCCACAACGCTTACCGAAGCCAGAGTTAGAGTGAAAAGAGGTCATGTTGACTAGTTGGTTGTCTGGATCGGTCTCATCCATTGCAGCTTATTGAATGCAGTCGAAATCAAATATACAAGAATCATCAAAGGGACGTTCAATAAAGAATACAAATTATTTAAAAATACTTCCAAATACTATAAGGCGTTCTAAACAACCTATTCTTAAAATTAAAAAGAAAAACTGTTTTAAGAAGCAATCAGACGCTTTTTAATTATTTGAATATTGCAAAAAGAAAAACTATAAAGCTCTCAAGTTTCTCAACATTTTAAGATATTGGAACAACACCAAGACCTTAATCTAAAATAAAACACGTTAAATATTAAAAATAAAAATTCAGAAAAGTTATAAACAAAACCAAATTATCACGGAATCACTTTAAAATCTTCTCCAAAACTACCATTATATTTTTTTAATTCTTCAATCTATCTATATTTGGTCGGGCACCTTTTCGTGACTTTCTCTCTCTCTCTCTCTCTCTCTCTCTCTCTCTCTCTCTCTCCCCTCCCCCAGATTACCCTGTCTTCTATCAACTGCCTCAGATCTTCAGGATCACAGTTGGCGTCATTTCCAATTTGCAGGACATACGTGGATCTAAGTCGTCCTATGCTTGTGCGTCCGTGGAGTCCATAGCAATACATTTTTCTTGCTTACTCCTCTAGTGAAAAATTCTTCAAGGCACATTAACATACCCTGTTGCAAATTCGTGTAGAAATATTTAAGAAACTTTGAACCATCACAGGAAGGAAATGCGGAAGAGGAAAAGAGGGAAAAAGAGTAAAAATGTTGCAAAAGGGAGATAATTTATTTTTGACTCTAACTGAAATCATGTTGTAAATTCTTGTTTATTTCGTGTACTTGTTCTTTAGTTTATTGATCTTTACACACCATCAGTTTGTTGATCTTTTATTAAATCGTTATTCAGCCGATACAAGGCATATTGCCACTTGGGTGTAAGGGGCTACTGCTTGGCACCATATCTGTATAGAAATGAGAAGCGAGATGTCTGTTCAGAGTACATTAAAAACTTTCTGCAGGTTAGCATAGTCAGGGAAACCGGGAAACAAAGAAGGGATTCCAAAGTCTAGCAGTTTGAATGAAGAATAGAAATCTTTCCGGCATCTAGATATATCAAGAGTAAAGGGGTGGGATTTTGCTGCTGGTTGGGTTAGTCGAGGAATGTAGGTCGAGGAGGCAAAAGTACGATGGTTTCATCAGGGTACTTTCAAAATATTGTAAAATAGGTACAGGGATGCGACATTGTAGCGATGGGACCGTGAGGAGTTATTAGATTTTAGACACTTTTTTGACTCTGTATAAAAGTGAGAGACTAGTGGTTGGCGCACCAACCCAAATGTGGTAGCAATGCAGCATGCATGGGTGAATTGTGGCTTTGTAAAGATATAGGATGCTCTCTGGCATGAATAAAGTCTAGCACGACAGAGGATTTTTCTGCTTGTCGGGTTAAACGAGAGCATGAACGTTTAAGGGTCACAAATGCTATCAGTTCATCAGAACACATTCCATTAACTTAGTTGTAAAACATTGCAACGACGTTACAGTGATTAGAAGTTGACCAATAGTGTGGCACCTGTTAGTTCTTCTCTGAATCGACCGAAGTTTATCGTCTCGCACAAGGCCACTTCATAGATTTATTATGATCTGCTTTCAATGTCGAAATTTGTTTTTAACAAAAGAACTTTGACCAAATTATATTTAAAAAAATATTTTGGTAATTAAGTTTACAAACTTTAGTAACGCATCTAATATTCTTTTTTTGTTTTTTTTTGTTCATTGTGTCCAGACGCAGTTTCTGCCATGTTATTTGTACGCTTAAATGTTATTGATGCAGATGCTGGTAAATATGATGGAGGTTGCTTATGTAATTTGATCAGATCAACTCGCACTGGTTGACCTATAAACGCGGCCATAAGCGAAACAAATTATTCATTGTTTCCATTAAATAAATATGTTATTTCCCCCATCCCATCATTTTCCTTACTTTCACTCTTTCTTATTTCCTTTACTCCGCTTCTCCCCACCCCTCTCTCTCTCTCTCTCTCTCTCTGTTTTTCTTTCCTACAATATTAACTTTTCTTTTAACTACAAAGAGTTGATGATTTATTCTAGTTTTGGCGTTCGAATCTCCCGAAAAGGAAGATTTTTCACACATCCTTTTGAATAAATACATAAATACATTTATAAGCAAAATAATCTCCTGTTACTATTTATATGTATTATTATATAGGAATATACCTTTGAAGTAAAGTTTAACTATGCAGCAGACACGCACACGCATGTTAGCAGCAGTAGCCGCGTGACACGTATGCAAATCACGAAGCCGGTGTGCAATGTGACGCCAGAGTAAAGGAATAGGATGGAAAGAAAAAAAGAAGGAAAAAGACACAACCTGGTGAGTAGACCGGCAAGGATTGCTGACGTGATATGGACGTGTGACCACGTAGTGGTGTAAGAGACGTTTAAAGAACATGTGCTGCACAGCAGACATTTCTGAATTACATGGCGAAATAAGAAACTTTTTTTTTAAAAACAAGATGCAATACGTCATTTCGGATAATAACATGAATAATTGCATTTTATTTCAACTGAAATGATGAATCAAATTCCTTTCCTTCTTTTTTTTTTCGAAACTTTTATATACAACGTTACAAATATTATTCGCTAAAAGTGAAAGATAATTCGTTTTTGAATATTTGAGATGAGGATTGGTAATTCATATTATTTAGATCCTTCAGACTACTGTTCTCATCTTGACTGTCATTTTCACAACGACCTTCTTCAAGTGTATCTTGTCAAACTCCTTGCGGACCCGTGGCGCAGTGGTTAGAGTACGCGGGAAAAAATCAACTATAAAAGTGATATTTTCCTGAAGGTTGAAGTCTCAATTCTAAATGTGCGAATTACTTAGGACCTCTATTCAATCATCGTGACAGAACAAGAACATGCTACCTCCGTGAAGTAAATAAAGTGTTATGTTCGAAATTCCGTCCAAATTCCCGAGTTCGAAAAGATACACCTAAAGAAGGTCGATAGTTACATCGACCGAAACGTTCTGAAAATGACACGCAAGATGAGAACAGTAGTTCGAAGATTCCAAATAATACGAAAGATATTTTTGTTTTGATAAATTACGTGGTTGAATGGTTAGAAATAAAGTCAAGATAAAGACCGTAATGCAGTAATAATAGTCGTGTCTGGCTGCATTTGATTGAAATAAAATAATAATGGAAAAACAGAGATCCCCATTTTCTATGAATAAAACTACCTATCCACAACTAAATATCAACTTTTATTTAAATGTATCGTAGTCGTTATATCAACGAAACGGACGACGGGAAAAACTCGACACTATTTTTTTACAGAAACCTTTATATCTGGTATTTTCAACAACACATATTTTTTTTAAATAATTAAACAGTTCATCATTTCTCCTTCTCCGGCCGCGTGTTACTTCTCGTCTATGCTGTGAGGTCACCTACATGTCTCGAAGACGTGCTTTCCGAACCCGTCTCGAACACTTCTCTTTCACTGAACTCAGCTCGAATAAATCTGGCGTGTTTGGAACACGCCCTTCTGCTATCTCTCGTGTCTAGAACACGTCTCGAATTCTCTAGGACATGAACACGTCTCAAATACGTAGGTCTCTAAACATGTGTGCCCCTTATATCTCTGCTTTTACGTCATATCGCGCAGCCGGCTTGGCCATTTGCATGTGGTTGCGACTTCTAACACAGCGTCAGCGGCTCTGTTATATTAAAACAATATTTTAAAATATGCTTTGTTATATTAAAACGATATTTTAAAAAATGCTCTGTTATATTAAAACAATATTTTGAAATATGCTCTGTTATATTAAAACAATATTTTAAAATATGCATTGTTATATTAAAACAATATTTTAAAATATGCTCTGTTATATAAAAAAAATATTTTAAAATATGCTGTTATATTAAAACAATATTTTAAAATATGCTTTGTTATATTAAAACAATATTTTAAGATATGCTCTGTTATATTAAAACAATATGTTAAAATATGATTTGTTATATTAAAACAATATTTTAAAATATGCTTTGTCATATTAAAACAATATTTTTAAATATGCTTTGTTATATTAAAACAATATTTTAAAATATGCATTGTTATATAAAAACAATATTTTAAAATATGCTTTGTTACATTAAAACAATATTTTAAAATATGCTCATGTATATTAAAACAATATTTTTAAATATGCTGTTATATTAAAACAATATTTTAAAATATGCTTTGTTATATTATAACAATATTTTAAAATATGATTTGTTATATTAAAACAATATTTTAAAATAAGCTCATTTATATTAAAACAATATTTTAAAATACGCTTTGTTATATTAAAACACTATTTTTAAATATGCTTTGTTATATTAAAGCAGTATTTTTAAATATGCTCTGTTATATTAAAACAATATTTTAAAATATGCTTTGTTATATTAAAACAATATTTTAAAATACGCTTTGTTATATTAAAACAATATTTTAAAATATTCTATATTATATTAAAACAATATTTTGAAATATGCTTTGTTATATTAAAACAATGTTTTAAAATATACTTTGTTATATTAACACAATATTTTTAATTATGCTTTGTTATATTAAAACAATATTTTAAAATATGCTTTTATATATTAAAACAATATTTTAAAATATGCTGTTATATTAAAAAAAATTTTTAAAATATAGTCTTTTGTATTATAAAAATATTTTAAAATATGCTCTGTTATATTAAAACAATATTTTAAAGTATGCTCTGTTATATTAAAACAATATTTTAAAGTATGCTCTGTTATATTAAAACAATATTTTAAAATATGCTTTGTTACAGAATGAAGAAAATCTAACACAACGAAAATTGTTATCTGACTTCTGTCAATTAACGAATGTTGTATCCTCGACTTCCGACCAAGTTGACCACCCGTAGTGAAATAGTGACCAATAATAACATAAACTTCATATCAAGTCGATAAATAAATAAAACTCCTTCTTCTCCTCCTCCTCGTCCTTCTCCGTTTCCGTCTTCTGTTTCTCATTCAACCGCTCTCTATTCGCCCTTCTAATTTATCTTTCTATCTACATATACGTGCATGTCTCTTTCTCTTTCTTCCTTCTCTTTTTCATTTTTTCTTTTTCTGTTAACTTTTATGAAAAAAAAAGATCGATAATTAGTTATCCCTTGTGGCCATGCCTATTCAATCTCTGTCGAGCAAAGATTTTGTTTACAGATTTTTGGCGATGGAAAAAAAATCAATCAATCAAATTCTCGGTAACATTATCTAAAGACGTGCCAATTATTCACTACCCCAAAGCCAGGAAATTCAATCGTCACCATATTTCTATCTAGAAATAGACATTCTCGACTAAGTAAACATCAAGTAAAAAGAGTTGTTTTTTGCTTAATGTTTACCAATATTTAGAATTTTGAGGAGGAGGAGGCGTAGTTAACTGACAATTTTGACGTTTCCATTTTATTGGTTGTCTGTGATTGTGTTTTTTGTAATTTATATTGCGACATCTAAGTTACCGTTTATGTGATTTGTTATGCGCATTCTAGTGTTTTCTTTTAAATTGCAGCTGTTTTCATTATTGATGTTCGTTGTATCTTTTCAACATTCCCATTGATTGCGATTTCTCACAGTTTCTTTTTTTTTTTTTCGAAGATTTTCGGAATTGTTCCTAGTCTCCCTATAATTATTGTTATTATCCTGACTTTCTCCATCTTTCATATCTCGTTCAGTTCTCTGTCCAGTTTTAGTATTTGATTCCCTTCTCTATATCCTTGATATTCACCCTGTCGTCTGTTGCGGTGTGTAAATTTATGATCAGGCAAGATTTTTTTCTTCTTATTAAGTATTATAATACCCGGTCTTCTTGCTTGGATGGGTTTATCCGTTTGTATGTTAATGTCCTAGAATATTTAGGTGAGATTATCGTTTCGTCTCTTTGTCCTTATAGTCTATATTTGCTGTTTTCTTGTGCTTTATCTATTGTTGCTTTGATAAAGTTCGTTTGAATCGCGTTATTTTGTGTGGGTTTTAATCATGGCTCAGCTTCTTTGTTTAGTTGTCCATTTATAGGCATGTCCAAGTGCTTTTATGAATTTCATCTTTTATCATCTTTATGAATCGTCCATTAGCGGTTTCTTTTCCCATCTTTTTCTCATTTTATCTTTTGCGTCTCTGTTCTGTGCCTTGTTCATTTTAACAGCATCTTGTTGCGATAATGAACCTTTTTGTATTTTGTGTAATGTACCGTTCTAGTTCTTTTTTGTCTTCTATACTAACTTGTCCTGTTCCTTAGTTTGTTCTTTTCACGTAGATTTGATCGGCATCAGCTTTTTGGTGTAGTGTATTGTGCATGGTCATAAGTTTCTTGGTCTTTTAGTCGAGATATCTCAGGTATTTATAAGTCTAACCTATGACCAGTTCAGAGTAGCCAGCTAAAAACTTCCACAGGCCGAACATTCTAGGGAAGAACTTCTTATTTCATATTAGTCTCAACTTTTGAATATTTTATTTTTAAGATCTTTTTTTAATTTCTTTGACTTTAGACATTTAAGCCGTATCTTTACACGTTCGCCGTTTCTAACAGGCAATCCCGTTGTAAAACTGGAAAAGAAATTGTCTCGTCAATCTGATTAAACCATTTATGGTGGCTATTCGTTATGGTCCAAACTGTTCGAGTTATTGCAAATAACCTTGACTTCTTTACGTTTTCTATACTTCTATTTCAGAAATCTTAATATCTGAGATCTTTATATTTTTTCATATTCTCTCTCTTGCCCTATCGAGAGGGCAGCATATGTCACTGATTGAGCCATTCTCTTGTTTTTATTATTATTCATTATTATTCTTGTTTTGGTTTCGAAAAATGATGTCAGGTTTGCAATGTTCAAGGAACTGTAATTGTCTGTATTTTTGAGATGAGTTGTTTTCATTGATTGAGATTGTCGGACTGACTTCCTCATCTTGGTTGTTATTGTCACAACGTTTCGGCCGTTTTGCCCTCCGGCCTTCGTCAGGTGAACGGTTTGTTAGGAGTCTCGAACCCAACCCTTTATTATTATTACGGGGGTACCGTGTTCGGACTCCAGCTAGGCTTTGGGACATAGTTGCTGATTCTCTGTTTTTCAATGTTACTTTTTCACTGCCTTCGTTCAGGATTGAACTCAGCACCTTTGGGTAACTGTAAACTTTGATACAACTTCTAGGACCACTCGGCCATATGTCACTAGGATAAAGGGTTGGGTTCGAGACTCCTAACAAACCGTTCACCTGACGAAGGCCGGAGGGCAAAACGGCCGAAACGTTGTGACAATAACAACCAAAATGAGGAAGTCAGTCCGACAATCTCAATCAAGTTCAAGGAACTTATCATTATTAATTCGTTTTTAAGTATTAATATCTAATAATATAAACTTTATTACTAGTAATAATGTTGTTATTATTATTATAAGTAGTAGTAGTAGTAGTAGTAGTAGTAGTAGTAATAAGGTTTCTAATAAATCACGTTGACAAACCGGTTCCCTCTGGATCACCGAAGTTAAGCAACGTTGAGCCTAGTCAGTACTAAACGGGTGACCATTTGGGACTTCCAGGTGCTGTATGTACTCTCTGCTTATCTCGGCATTGTTTCCAGTCGTCCTGGTCTTCTGCTTGCCACTGGACCCAAACAGTGTCGATTCAGGAGAGGTGTGGTTAGGAATTGCGCGACCCTTGCTTCACAATTACACGTGCAACTGCCCCTACAGGGTTATCCTTTGTCTTTCGAGACTGAACGGAAGCACGGAAGCATCGATCGATCGAATAAATTTATTAGCAATAACGGCCCTGGTACAAATCTCCTAGTAGAAGTTATATAGTCTGAGTGACGCAATAGCAAATTATTGGAAATTACTTTTGTATTTCGTTCAAATTTCGATAATATTTTGATATCGATTTGTGTGCTCTCAGTTCCCTTCTTATCTATAAACGCACCATAACTACGAGTTCTCGCATCAAGGAAATGCCATAAACTGGACCGCGATTTGCCTTATTTTATGCGAAAGCATAGCTATTGATCTTTGTAAATATGCGCACGTATATGCATCGCAACATAAGTGAGTATACGCAATATTTATGTAGCCTTACAAAAATCAAAATGTAAATATAATGATACAAAGCCTTATGTTTAAAATCCTTATTCTAATATTGACCAAATTTATTTATTTCTAGAAAATACCTGAAATGCAATTCTTAAGTTTGACAGATCCTAAAAAGAAGTTGCAGTTCAATGAATCTTGCTTGATTAGTATTTAATGACGATGGATCAAATCTGAAATATTTGAATTTTTGAGAATGTGTTTGTGCTCATATTGTCCCAGCCCTAAAAAATGAAACATTCTCTAAGGAACTAAAATTCAGATAAAGTCATGGCTTAAAGCGATTGTAGAATTTGAAAACATCTGAAGAAATACGAGGTGCCTTCAATAAGTTTCCAGATTTCTTTCGTGTAGACATTTAAAATTGTTGTAGACTTTTGAAAATTCTGAATGTTATTGCTATACAACGT
>NC_136517.1:2692500-2805000 GCF_053919585.1 Euprymna scolopes | reverse complement strand
TTTTGACCACAATTCCCGATGATTGTATAACGAATGCTGACAGCCCACTTGGGAACGCTGATCATGCAGTGATAATGGTTAAAGTCGCCCTAAACTCTAGAGCCAAAACTGAGGAGCCAGTGCTCAAAACAAGAGATATTATAAAAAGGCTGACTAGGAAGCCATCAGAGATCTTATCAGAGATGCCCGATGGCGAAATATCTTTTTCTCTTTCTGCTGAACATTGCGCAAATGAGACCACTGATGGTTCAAAACGGCAATTGACACACATGTCCCCATGCGAAAATTTTATAGCAAGACCCACTATCCTCAATGGTTTACTTCGACTTGCGCAACTGCCATTGCTCAAAGGCAGCATGCATACCGCAGATTTAACCGACATAAGTCCAGTTCAAACAGACAGAAGTACATAGAAGCTAGACGTAACGTTAAGAAACAAATAGCGACAACTAAAAGAGAATTAATTGGAACCACTAAAAAAACGCATCGAAGCACAGAAATTAGGAACTCGTAACTTCTGGGAAATCTACAACAGTGTAGTAAATAATGGGCAATCAACAATTTCTCCACTAACCAACAATCACGAGGTTTTTTTCTCAGCAACCGACAAGGCTAACATGCTTACCAGTCGGTTTGCCTCAAGCTCCACACTGGACCCTCTACACCATGTGCATGCTATCATAAAAAATCTTGACTCTCCAAAAGCATGTGGACCTGATCTCATCCCAGCTGTGCTATTAAAAATGTGCTCAGCTGAAGTAGCTCCAGTTCTCTCCAAACTCTACAACAAATACCTTAATGAATCTTGATTTCCGGGCTGTTGGAAAACTGCTTCTGTGGTACCAGTATTCAAGAATTCGGGCGAAAAAACGGACCCATCAAATTATCGCCCTATTAGCCTCCTCCCACGTTTTTCCAAAATATTTGAGACCTTAATTAACCATGCTCTAGTCCATCACCTTACAGATGCTAAACTTCTGACTGACCAACAATATGGATTTAGACAAGCCCGTTTCACAGCAGACATCCTAACTGTAATCTCTGAACGTATATACCACTCACTGGACAAAGCCGGGGAGGGCAGAGCGGTAGCTCTAGATATATCTAAGGCTTTTGACAGGGTATGGCATGAGAGTCTCCTCAGGAAGATTAGATCATATGGTATCACTGGAAGAATACTAAACGTAATTAAATCCTTCTTAGATAAGAGAAAAATCCAGGTCGTCCTCGACGGTCGCACATCTATAAACAATATAATATAAATGCGGGAGTTCCCCAAGGGTTTATCCTTGAACCTCTATTGTTCCTAATATTCATAAATGGCCTCCCCGACAAAATTTCCTCTGAGATGGGTATATATGCTGATGACACCACACTCTATAACAGGCACGACAGGAAAACAAATGAACACATATCTAAATAAATGGCAGAAACACTAGAGGATGACCTCCAATCTGTAGTGGAAGGGGCAGAAAAATGGATGGTCACGTTCGATGTCACCAAGACTAAACTAGTTTCCTTCAATAATTACAAGAAACCTTCTCTACTACCTATAGCAATGGCCAACGACACTTTATCTGAGAGTACAGCCCTGAACTCGCATCTAAGCTTCAGCCTCTGTCCCATCGACGAAATGTTGCATCCCTCTGCCTGTTCTACAAGTATTTTAATGGTGAATGCTCTGACGAACTGCAGACACTTGTGCCCCCACGACGTAAACACCCTCGACAAACCCGACAGGCAACTAAATCTCACCCCCACACAGTAAGGATCCCTAGATGTAAAAGATCTTTCTACTCCTGTAGTTTCTTCCCCAGAACCGCTAGACTTTAGAATTCCATTCCAGGTCCCTGCTTTTCCAACTGTACTGACGTGCAGAAGTTCAAGTGTAACGTGAAGAAACATCTTGCTGCCCAAATCCCCACATAGTACCCCAGTAGATGTTTCCCCTAATAGTAACCCTCTGCATTAAAGTGGCAATATGCCTCGTTTGGGGTGAAAATGTAAAAAAAAAAAGTTAAAAAATTACTTTTGATGTTAATTCATCTTTCTTTTGTCCCATTCTATGTTTCATCTCCATCTCTTCTCCTCATTGTTTTTTTTTTTTTATAATTTACCCAAACCCATGGACAAATAATCTTGTTTACACATAGGCATGCGACACAATTTCCGGGGTTCAAACGGCCACTTCATTAAAATTTCCAATGGACTAAACATTGAAATGTCGTTCTACGTCTGACAAAATGTCCGAACAAAACATCTCAAACGCCTCAGTTAAAATCAGCTGCCAAAACATCTCAGCCAAAACATCTTAGCTAAAAACGTCTCAGCTTAAAACATCTCAGCTAAAAACCTCTCACAAAGCATTTAGCCAAAAAATCTCAGCCCAAAATGTCTGTTCGAAACGTCTGGCCACAAGGTCTGAGCCAAAAACACATGCCAAAATGACATTGCTAAAAGTCAGTTGATCTTGACCATATGAAGGATACATTGTCGAGAAAGAAAATCATCCGATGACCAATATGTCTATTTCCTAAACGTCCAGGTCAAAACGTCCATTGTCAAAACTGTTTGAGATAAAAGCGTCAATGACCGAAATGTCTAATTACCGAAGGTTAATTCGCTTAAATACTCGTTTGTCAAATATTTTCTGATAAGACCTTTCGAACCAAGCTGTGTTTATAAGAGGATAACCAAAACCACAAGCGTCCGCAAAACATTAAGGTACAGCACTTACTGACCTAAACAACTCAATCCAAATTTCTAATTAAAGCGCCATGGTCACAACGTGTGATTTCCAATAATTCCAGGTCAAAATATCTGTTAGCACAAACTTTCGAGCTAAAACGCCTTCTAGTAAAAACGCCGAGGAAAAAACGTTTACCAAAATAAATGGGGCCAAAACCCAAACACCATAGCTAACACGCCTAATGCATCAGTTACAAACTATATAAATGAAACCTAGCGTTGCGTAATACAAATACTAACATTGATGACGACATTATGCAGCAGTGCACCCTATTAATAACCATGTATGAAGCGTGGATTATACCAAAACAACTGATGACGAAATCTGAAAAAGTTTCCGTCTATGTTACGTAAGCTACAACAAGAGTTTTCTTGGTTCATCTTGTTTCTAATGAATGGGAACTATTTGGTTAGTCATTGTATGTATGTAAGTATAGACGGCATCAAGATATAATGAAAAAAAGGTTTTATTGTAAAACACATGCAACAGAAGTAAGATGAGGAGTAACGATGACTGTGGCAAACGTTACAGCATTTACTAGGGAGTAATCGCTTATCAAGGCCCAAAGACCTCTCGAGGATAATGGTTAATGAGTGTCGGGTAGACTGTGAGACAACACCGTAATGATCAGTAATGGTGGAACTTGGGTAGGGTTGGATTATTTAAGAAGACGGTTGAACAATAACATTTACGTTAGATTTGAAAACGACCATGTTACAGTCAACTGGGAAGCAACCCCACGCTATTGTATTCCACAGGCGCATTTTTCAAAGAAACTTTGCTAATGGAATGTTCGTTTAGTTTTAGGCACTGATAGTAAGGGAAATTATTGACTATTGCTCATGGAATTTTTTATTTAAGTTTTAAGCAAACGATATAATGTAAGAAAAAAATTATTTTAGCTAGACGTTCATTCTACAGTTCATGGCATCATTTTTTATTTCTTTACATTGGTTGTATTAATCTTGATTTTTATACTCGCGAATATTGTTGTTGTTTTTTTTTTAATTTCTAATAATAGTTTTCATTGTACGTTGCCCGTTGACTTACGTCATTTCCTAAATTTACTTTGTAGCTTTTGTTTTTAATCTTCGTCGGTAATTTTTATGTTAGATTATATGTTCTACAGATTAAAGTGTTAGAATATTTTATATTTCGTGGCTTCATTTAACTCAAAGTGTGGTTTCATTTAGAGCATTTCCTTGTCTTGGGACAATGATACGTGGTCGAATAGCTGAACTCGAATACGCTGAATATTGACAATATTAAGATGTTTGAATCTGGAAATTAATATTTCCGGTCAGATGAGGTAGTTACATTTTAAGAATCATTTTCATCCTTCAGTTCTGGAAGTCAAATTACTTGAAATATTTAATGTGTTTAATGTGATTAATATGTTTAATGGGTTTAATGTGTTTAATAGGTTTAATGGGTTTAATGTGTTTAATAGGTTTAATGTGTTTAATGGGTTTAATGTGTATAATAGGTTTAATGTGTTTAATGTATTTAATAGGTTTAATGTGTTTAATGGGTTTAATGTGTTTAATAGGTTTAATGTGGACAAAGATATGCATGAGTTATTAATTTTAAACTATAATAAAAACAAAACTATCCTACAAGTCATTTTTAACAAGTTAGTGTCATCTTTACTGGATTGATTTCTCATACAAAAAAGCAAAATGTTTACTGACATTATGGAAATGGAACGAGATTGAGACGAGAATTTTATAAAACTGAAACAAATAAATAAACAAATAAATAAACAAACAAATAAACGTTTGGTGTATTTTACTGACAGCCATTTTAATTTTGCAATTTTATTTCTTTCAACATCTCTTCGACAAGTTTCCAAGTAAAAAAAAAACAATTTTCAATGGACTTACAAGAAATTTACTTTCCGAAGTTTACGCATCCCATTCAATGATTTTCACACAGGTAGACATATACAGAAAAAGGTGAAAAATTTGAAGAAAAAGTTGTCTTAGTGTCTACTCGGACGTTAAAAGATGTTTCCACGGCTCATAATATGGAGGAGTTGCCACGTGACATGAAAATAATGTTGCCAGAAGTGAAACGCATGCGTGTGTTTTTCGTTCTGATATGCGCATGTGCGAGGTTTTTTTTTTGCTCTGATATGCGAATGTGTAAATTATTTTGTACACCTGAACACGCACTTGGCATTTTAAAACAAGAACAGAGATAAAAAGAATTCTAATGTGTAACGCCAGCATTTTTGCTCCGAATCTGTTACAGCATATATATATATATATATATATATATATATATATATATATATATATATATATATATGTAGCATTTGTTACAGTATATATATATATATATATATATATATATATATATATGTATATATATATATATGTGTGTGTGTGTGTGTGTGTGTGTGTGTGTAGCATTTTATATATTATGTGTAGTGTATATATATATATATATATATATATATATATAGCATTTTTGTTCCGAATCTGTTACAGTATATATATATATATATATATATATATATATATATATATATATATATATATATATTAACCCCCCCCCGACAACAGATTTATCATATACTAAGCTTTTAAAAACATCAAAAAACGAGTACTGTGGGGTTCTGGGGCCCTCATATAACTATATATCTCTATGTGTAATGTTTGTGGGAGAGAACGCCATCAGAGAGCCACAACTCAAAGTACAGTAAACGCGGAAGAGCTTCTGCATGATAATGTCACTAAATATAAACAGTTAACTAATTCGAACGTGCACCTCTTTTTTATGACACCTGAACATTCTTAACAGGACACTTTAGTAGCCCCCCCCTTAATATTTAATAAATCTTCCGAAGAGAATTATAGCATAAATAATGATAACTTTCTATAAATTCAGACAAACATCTATTACCTAATTAACCGTTGAATCACCACGGATCGCGCTACTCATAAAATAATATTACTAATAATGACAAGTGTAACGATCCATAATGTCATGATAAACAAACAATAATAGAAAGACGGATAAAAACCAGTAATGAAATTAAAATAATATAAAACATTTCATTTATAAATAAAGAATAAAAAAAAAACGTTATGTAATTGCGTATGTATGTGCATAACACAATGTGTGTCTTTGTGTACATAGAGTTAGGGTATGCGTTTGCGTACAGTCAGTGTTCGTCTCTTGGCTCGCTCTTACTGGCCGTGGGTAGTTATTAATAACATTCACTGTTTCCCCATCCCCTTCCTACTCAAGTACCTTCCCCTCTCCGATCTTCAATGCTCCGATTGCAATCTTTGTCCACACTTGTTCTGCTCGGCTGAGCATTTCGGAGACTGGGCCGGACACTGCCGGAAACGTGCATAAAGCACAGTAATGCCCGATGATTGATATAGACAGACACAGACTCTTTACCCACCCCAACATATCTCTTTTACGCCTTGTACAACCGTTGCCCCTTTACCGTGTTTACTTCCCACGATACACTCACTCCCTCTTTCGTCCCTCTTTCTATTGCCACCTCTTCCCCCACTTTCTTTCCTGCTTTCGTATTGTAATAGAAAAAATCAGGAACAAAGAAAGGAATGCGACCTAAACCAATATGTTGACACACGAAAACGACCATCTCTAAGATACGTCCGTTTTTATATTCTAAAATGTGAGACAGACCGACAGACAGGCGCTCATGCGGAGATGCACAGACACATCTGAAACTTCTATGTTGAACATACAGATGACAAAGAAAACAAAAACTAAATTGTGACAGACAAACAGACTTCATTGTAGAAATGTGTGACAGTGACAGACGGAAAGAAAATCTAAATATTTAAAACGTGAATCTTGTGAACTCAAACAAAATGTGTTTTAAATTAAATTTAACAATGTTTAGAAAATAAGTTGCGTGACAGATCAACAACAGTGTTTTCTTAACTATGAGCATAGCACACCGACAGATGGAGAACATTTTACTGTATATTTTTATAATAGTGCTCAATGATAAATAGAGCTATATATGAGAAAAGTTTTTTTTTGTTATACAACTAGTTGACGGTTATATATAAAGACATGATGATTAAATCTTTTAAAGAAATCATATTTCAAAGTTGACTGTGACAGACCAACGATAATGTTCTCATTTTCAAATGTAAACATGACAGAGCGGTAGACCGACCACGAAACAAACACTGTCTTTTACATAAATTCTATTTGAAACTTGCATGTGACGTTTGTTGCATAAGAGTCACCACTTATGAAGACATTGTGTGAGTTCTTTCCTCATAGGTTCCTAAACGGCAAACGTAATTTATATGTCTGGCAGTGTTCTTAGACATATGAGATATGCAGAGGCGAATATTTTACGTTACACTGGTGTAACTCTGATTGGTGTAACGTAAAATATTCTCTATAAAAATTCTTTTTTATTGAAGCACAAATATCAGCTGACATGATATTGTAAACAGACACAGACGGAATTTGATGAACGACATTATCATTATTATTAGTTTTTAATTTTTTAAAAATTTTCTGCTAATTAGTCTACCGTGCAAATTATTCCTCGTAATATCTAATAATCAATAGAGGATTGATTCTATAATAATACATACGCAATCTGCATAACTGAAAATATCATGTTGAAACGTATTGTACAACCGGTTACCCCAACATATGGAAACCCCACATTGCAATATTTAAACAATGCAAACCTGGAGATCGAGATTTATAAAACAACAAAATCAACTGTTCCAGCCGACCACATACTGAATATCAAAGGGAAAAGACCACATTTTTTTCATTTTTATTCAATTTTCATCCCATAAAAAGCACAGTGTCATTTTGAAGTAGGGGCTACTATTGGGGACATACGTTGCATAAAGGGAGATTTTTTTACATAAGCATCAAAACTTATCAAGGCCAGGAGGCCACTCGATGTAAGGGTTAAAGAGTGTACGTTAGAAATTGGACAATATAGTAATCGTTAGTAATGGAAATTCGGTAAATTTGTTAACTTATATGGAACGGCTCATCAAAAACTTGTTTAATGAGACTTGAAGACAACCATATTGTAGTCAGCTGGAAAGCAGATGAGTAGCAAGATGTCTGTTCACATTACACTTGAACTTCTGCATGTCAGTACAGTTGGGAAAGCAGAATCCCGGAAGGGGGTTCCAAATACTGAATATCAAGGAAAGAGAAAGGCTGAGTAAATGTAAGAAACTGGTCACGGAGAGATGAAAGGGATGAATACGAAAAAAAGTAAAGATAACAACAATAATAGTCAGAAAATCCCGAAAAACTTTGAAAACAAAATGAGGGAGATTATAATAGGAGAACTGACCGAAAAGATACAACAGATCAGAATAATGAAAAACGGCTGAAATATTAAGGAAACCCCTTGAATACAGAGACTAGTACACGTAGGCTAAAATGTACAAACATTTAAATAAACACCACAAGCAATACAGAAAACTGAAATCGTATAATTGTAAGTCACTTCCCCCCCCCCTCAAACTTGCAGTATCGGCATTAAGTGACACCAAACCAAATAGTCGAGAAGAAACAAGAGAATGAAAAGACTTTGAAGAGAAAACACTAATCAGACATCGACGAGTGCGAAGAGGACTGGGCCCTGAGGAGGATTATCGCTACCCAAAATCCAGTGAAGACCAATTGCTGTTGCCAGCGAGAAATCAATGGTAAACGGCTGTTGCGATAACACATTTGCAAAGACGGAAAGGCTGAGTAAATGTAAGAAACTGGACACGAAAGAGGTAAAAAATACTGAGAAATTTGGGGAGACTCCTAGCCAGTAATGATACTATATGTATCTGCAAAAAAAAAAAGAATGTTGTTAGAAATATATAACATTTCATGAATTTCGAATGAAATCCAAATAGAATAAATAGTAATAGTTGTTATGACTCAACGGGTCACTGGCTGTTAGTAAAATACGATAACAGTAAGAAAATTGTTCGCAAAATCAATAGAAAAAATATCTATAATGACGAGTGAGTAAAAAAAACGTTTTCGCTTTTCATCTCGCTGAGCATCACTCCTTCTTGTTGGTACAATGACACGACGGGGGTCTTTGACTGCCGGGAAGAAAATAGAAGATGCCATTACAAAGAGCCAAGGAAAAAAATGGCCGACGCACATGTGTTCCTGCCGCAATCTTTGATAGTGTTTGTATAGAAAATTCGACACCGGTGAACCGAGCGCATCGCACCTAAGATCTCGCGAAGAAAAGCTGAAAAATGAGCGTGCAGAGCTGCAGCAGGGAAGCATTGTGCTTTTTATCTGTCCTTTTGTGGAAAGGCA
Organism: Euprymna scolopes; assembly: GCF_053919585.1. Taxonomy (NCBI): domain Eukaryota; kingdom Metazoa; phylum Mollusca; class Cephalopoda; order Sepiida; family Sepiolidae; genus Euprymna; species Euprymna scolopes. Next base: position 2,795,936 of record NC_136517.1, on the reverse strand, counting down.
TACTAAAGGCGTGGGCAGGTGCTTCAGAAAGAGGGGTAAAAAAAAAGAGTGATGTAAGAGGAAAGATTGTATACAGTGAAATATAGATGGATGTAAAAGAAAATGATGAGGGTGTAAAAGAAAAAGAAGAAGGGAAGAAGACAGAAAGAAAAGGAAATGAAAAAAAAAAGAAAACAGAAAATAAAGAACCGTGCACGAAAACGCAGACGAGACACAACTACAAAGTAGAACGATAAAATTGCCGCCCTAGAAAAACCGTTTTTTTTTGTTTTTTTTTGGGGGGGGTGCGGACCATCTACTAGTTGGCCAGTTGTGCACAAATCCCAAGAGTGACAAGAGCCTTCTGTCATGTCTGAAAGTGACGCAAAGTTCAACAAGCAAGATGAGAGATGCGCCGCTGTACAACTCATGCTCTCTATCGATCCAAGTTATAACAACAAGACCATTGCCAGCACCTTCAAAATGCATCGCTGGATTGCCATGAACAACAGGGACGTGTCCAAGGTAATGAAAACAAAGTTTTCTGCCACAGTTATGGTCTTTGGTGTGAGAGCCACATCATGCCACCTCACATCTTTGGAGTCGGCTTGAAAGTCAACACCAAAGTGTACCTGGATGTGATGAAGGCTGCGATGATCCCCTGGTGCAATCAATTGGCTGCTGCCAGACTCTGGGTGTGGCATCAGGGTTTGGTGCTGGCCTACAAGTCCAAAGAGACCCAAGCTTGACTTCAGAAAAAGTACTACAATATTGTACCTTTATCTCACTGCCACACTCCCTGCCCCGACTCAGACCTGCTGGACTACTTGGTTTGGTTATCAAGAACATCACCAACATTGCCTCCCACATCACCAAAACCAGCCTAATCCCCGCTATCCGCCAAGTATTCGCCAAGCTCCCGCCGGCGCTTGTGGAAAATATATGCTCCCAGTTCGGGACCCGTACTGTCGGTGATTGATATATATATATATATATGTGTGTGTGTGTGTGTGTGTGTGTGTGTGTGTGTGTGCGTGTGTGTGTCTGTGTGTGTGTGTGTATGTGTGTGTGTCTGTGTGTGTCTGTGTGTGTATGTGTGTGTGTCTGTGTGTGTCTGTGTATATATAATTCCAGGTTAATATTTTCCAGATGGAAAACAACCAATGAAGTTTTAACGAGGTTAATACAAGAGTGCTCAATACCGAAGATATACTTTTTATTTGTTTCACATAAGTTTTAATATGTAGCCCATTAATGCTTATGTAAAACAAATAAAAAAGTACATATATATATATATATATATATATATATATATATATGGAGAGAGAGAGAGAGAGAGAGAGAGAGAGAGAGAGAGGGGGGTGAGAGGGAGATACTGGAGTGATAGAATGATGTTACTATTTTTCCGGCAATCTTGTCAACGGATTTGAATATACATAATTATCCACATACGATCATATTATTATGCTATCGTTAGTGCAATTGATACAATATTTAAAGTATTGATTACGTGTAACTGTTCGGCAAATGTATTTAATCAAACAAACCCCAAAAAGGAAAGAATTTCTCCACCCCATCAAATGAAGTTACGGCATAATTCACCTAAACTACATCATTATTTCTTTTTTACGATTCCTGCATTTGAAAATATGTCCGATAGAAAATAAAAATCGATATAAATAATTTTGTTTAACGGTATTTCAACTTGGAAATGGGCCTTGGTGGGAGAGTGGGAAGTCTTGGTCGTTGTAGGGCTTTTCTCAGACCCAGCGCCTACCCCCGTCCCAATTGAGTAGGTAAATGGCGTTCCTTCTGTTGCGCAAGGCACCACCTGTCGCAGTGACAAACTGTCAACAAGCGTAGTTAAAGCACTCCTTCACGTTGACAGGTGGAAATAACGAAATCTGCTAATTCCATAGTATTCCACTCATACAAAGGAATACAAAAAAAAAAACTCTGTATAGAAAAATCATAAAGACTAATATTGGGTTGGTGCAAAAATAATGTCATTTTCGATGTTCCACTATATATAAAAAAAACATTATTTTTGTCGCAACCTAATATCAAAATGGGAAAAGTCTATACAAAAGACAGTGAAAATAAAATCAAAGACATGAAATGAGACAGAGAGAGAAAGAGAGAGTGAGAGAGAAGGGGGGGAAAGAGAGAGAGAGAGGAAGAGAGAAAGAGAGAGAGGGAGAGACAAAGCGAAAAAGATAAGTAGAGAGATAGACAACGAGAGAAAATGAATTAACACGTACGAGGGGCGTGCAATAAGTAATGCCCCGGACCCACTTCCCATAGAAGTAGAGCAACGAAACTTGGCACAGTTATTAGTCTTTCTCCACATAGGAACCCACCCAGAGTTATGCATTTCTCCCATCGTTTGATGCAGCTCTGGAGGTCGTTTTTGAAGAACACCCCTGGTTGGTCCTCCAACCACGATTTGACTTCAGAAATCAAGGCTGCATCATCTGGGAAACGCGTTCCTTTCAAAAACAACTTAATGGCTGGGAAAAGGTGAAAGTCAGAGAGTGCAAGGTCAGGAGAGTAGGGAGGATGGAGAAGGATTTCAACCACACGCCTGTGCTTCTGATCTGGCGACATGCGGGTTGTGGACCAGAGCGTTGTCCTGCAGGAGGAGGGTACCTCTGCTGATCTTGCCCCGCCTCCTGTATTTTGATAGCTTCGCTTAATTTCCTCAAAAGTGAAGCACAATAGGCTCCTGTAATTGTGGCACCCTTTGCCAGAAAATCTGTCATCACTACTCCGTCCTGGTCCGAAAAGACTGTGAGCATGACCTTGCCAGCGGAGGGCTGCACCCTTGTCTTCGTTGGAGGTGGTGAGTCCAAGTGCTTCCACTGCATTGACTGGGCTTTGGTCTCTGGATCATAGTGATGGACCCAGGTTTCATCCTGTTTAATCAGTCTTTTGAAAAACTTTGACTCATCTTCTTGGCACATCTTCAAATTCATCCTCGAGTACTCGACTGGTTCTCGCTTCTGGAATTGTGTGAGCAACCTGGGGATCCATCCGACAGACACCTTATGCATATGCAAATGGTCATGAATGATAGTTTCCACAGACCCTGTACTAATCTTGACATCTTGGGCTATTTGGTGAATAGTAATGCGCCGATCTTCCAAAATGGCAGCCTCAACTTGACGGACAGATGCCTCATCAATGGCAAAAGGGGGGGGGGCAACCAGGTCTGGGAGCTGTTTCCACAGACTTCCGGCCATGTTTGAAGTCACGATGCCAGTGTTTTACAAGGTCATATGATGGGGCATTATCACCATAAGTTTCTTTCATTTCATCAAAAGTCTCCTGTGGTGTGCGTCCTTTCAAATACAAAAACCGGATCAATGATCGACATTCAACAAGCTTCATTTCACACCTGACTCAGTTCAAACACGTGTAAAACAGAAAACTACAATAAGTTCAGAGCTGTAATTTGCCACATAATCCGTAGAGATATAAATCATTGCATATGCAAAATTTCAGCTAGATCAGACAATGGGAAGTGGGACAGGGGCATTACTTATTGCACGCCACTTGTATCAAAGCCAATGGCGGAAATACTAGAGAATACCTCCAGTCTGTAGCGATATAGAAACAAAAATGTACGGTAACATTCAATACTGTCAATACTAAGCTTCATATTGCGGTACCTAGATTCCGAAATCCGTCGACTTAATAAGGAATTCTATAGTCCGAGGAAAGCTCGGACTATAGAGTTCCCTCCCCGTTTCCTACTTCCCTGACTGTACTAATATGCAGAAATGTAAATGTAATGTGAACAAACATATCGCTGCTGAACTCCCCACTATCTCATGTTAAACAATATCACAAATAGCAACCCTTTCTTTTCAAATGACAACATAGCTTATTTGGCATGAAAAAAGTAAAACAAAAAACACACACACAAAAAAAAGATTTTTAATATTTCGGTTGTACAAATCAGTTTCCACTAAAAAAAAATTATCCAACTAAATCTCTCAATTCTGAATCAATATAGAACAAAACACCGCGCATCGCATTCGAAAGAAAAAAGTGAAAGTCTCTTGGTGCTAAATCGTGAGAGTATGTCGGGTGTTGCAGCACTTATTAACTACTCATTTGAATGATTACCTTTGTCATAATAGCTATATAAGAGAGCTGCCGATTCGTTGTATTTGTTGCATCTGTTTTTAAACAAGACTTTTGCGTTGACCGTTTAGTTCCGTTCACGCAATTGATAAGGAATATACTTCCTCCCCCCCCTACACACGCAATTGTTTTATGTGAATAAAACTTTGTTTCATGTTTGGTATCTCTTGTTTTCTGGGTCGAAACCATTTCTTACGTTTCTTTATATATACATGCACAAACAAGTGGTTCTCAACCTATGGAGCCTTTTTCTTTCTTTTTTTCTTGGTGCATCCCCTCATAACTATTTGTCATAGTATGGGAGGGCGAAGGTTAGACAAACAACATTATAGGAAAAGAACCGACAGCCTGAGGCGCATATTTAAAACCAGCTTTTATCAGCTTTTTTTTTTACTGATTTCAATGCAATTTTATGGAAATTTTTTGAAATCTAGAAAATACATTCAAATTCGTTTGAATGTCTACTTCAGCTTTTTTCACGTCAAACCAAAATTACAGAAAATATTTTTTTTTATAATAAAAACCAATATGAGTTGGTTTGTTTCATGGACCACCAAGATATCATTGTAGCCCCCAATGACTTTCGATGCGATAAAGAAATTGTTGCTTGTGTCCATGAGTTGAACCGTGACGAGCCAGCAGAGATTGTGGCTCTTTGATTTTTGTTGCTCTCATAAAAAGACATGTCTAACAGAAAGTTCCTCAAGGGCCGTACGAATCGAAATGGACGCACCCCTATAACATAGTACGTATAAGTGTGTGGGGAAATATCAGCAGCAGCGAAGGGTGGCTGGCATGCGAAGAGATTAGCAGCAGCAGTAGCTGAAAAAGCGCATATGCAAATTAGGAAGTGTGTACAAGAAGAAAAGGAAATGCACCATGTTGTGTGAGAAGCAAAGAGCAGGTCGAATAAAATACACGTGTAAATCGAGGACGAGAATATGGCCGACTGCAACCGACATGCGGTCGAAGGAAGGAGAAAAACTAGATTAGATGGACATGAGGCAGCGAGAGACTTTTTAAGTGGGTTCGAGACGGGAGAGTAACGGTTATTATGATTTTGTTAAAACGGAAAAAGATGCCGACCTGGATTTATTTATTTTTGTTTGTTACTTTTCGACGATGCTGGACGGCGTGGGGGTCCAAGAGAAGTTTGAACTGTAACGAACACAGTTTGAGCGTAACGGCAACGTTACACTCCTACAATTATAAATGAAGTTGTTTAATAAAAATGATTGCAGAATTGGTTTCTTTTCATTTGGAAACATGCAATAATCTCGTTCTATTTACGAATGCAACTACAAACATACATGATTTTAGCAAAAAAAATCGAAAAAATAAATTAGCATGAAATATAAATGTGTTATTTATTGGAATATAATGAACATTTACATCAACGGTTCACTTTAATCCGAATGCAGCAGCAGCAGCAAATACAACATGCATAGTGACTAGGGTCTATGTTTGGTTTCCTAAACACCACCTTCGCCGTTGCCTAATGTGTTTTTGAAGTTTTACGGCGGAAAGTATAAACACCTCTTCAAAATCAAAATTCTAGGGACAGTTTATCGTCAAATCAACAGGTTTATTGAAATTGAAGAAGGTAAAAACTTAAAACAGAAAAAATAAATACAGAATTAGCGTAAACCTTAGGGCGGAAGAGAATGCAATAAATGCTTAAAAATACGGAAGAATTGAATAAGTCCAAAGAACAAAATATCATTGAAATAAAAAAAAAAAGTAAGAAAGAAAACAAAAGTTCCAATGAAGAAACTGGAAAAAGGAAAAACTTACAGCGAAAGTCTGACGTCGAGGAAAGAAATGTCGAATCAGTAGCAGCTAAGATCTCGTGGCGGTCACCCTATAGAAAGGAAAAGAAAAGACCGGTATCAGCGGTGAAGGTTCACAAGTTTTCCTCTTCAAAGAAAGGAAACGGTTAGGGGCAGAAAAAAGGACTGTGAGTCACAATAGTCAATGCTGAGAAGATGAACAAGATGTTTCTCACATTGCATTTAAACTCCTGCATGCTAGTACTCAACGAAGCAGTAAATAGGGAGGTAATTCCGAAGTCTACTAATCCGAGGAAAGAAATAAGTATTAGAGTAAAAGGCTTTCCAGCATATAGGGACCTTAACAATGAAGGGATGGGATTTTGCTGCAAGACGGTTTAGTCGGGAATATATACGACGAAGGGTAAAAGTGCTATGGATACATCAGAGGAAAAATATCTTGTAAAACATACACAGGGGTGCAACATGGCAGCGATGAGACAAGGATTGGAGCTTGGTCGATACCGCGGTGCTTATTAGATTTGAGTCTATTTTTGGATTCGGTCTAAGAATGAGAAACTACTGAAAGATGACTCATGCCAGGTGTGGCAACAATACTCCATGCATCGGGAATGGCGGTTTTACTTGTTGGAAGCAATTTTCAAGCACGGTAGAGATAACCTACTTTTTAGCAGAAGGTTTGGCAATGTCCTAAATGCATTTACTGCAGTTCATGTTAAAGGCATTTACTTGTAAAAATTTGATTGAGACAAGCATCGAAAATGAGTTTACCCAAAGCGTTAACAAACAAATACTAGTTATACATTCACTGGTTTGCGATATATACAGTCTGACAGCAAGTAAAACACAACACAGCTGATCTATAAAATAATAATTTCGTTTTATTTCACACTGACAATAGTTTTGTATTTACAGTTATGACACGTGTTTTATATCAGTGAAGGCGCATAGGGATGGTGTGGCTGTTTGACGGTTAAAAATGTTCCAACTTGTTTCCTGTCTGTGACCGATTGCTCCGCTTTTTAGTTGTGTTGATGTATATAAGAAATGTTTCCACCTGGAATGTTTAATATCTCCCATTGTCTATTGTTTCAACTCTTTTGACCGATATTTTCTCACATACTTCTGGTCAAATTATGAATTCCAATAGAAAATGATGGAAAGTCCCGCATTTTCTCAAATGGATCGATCTGCGTATGTGCAAATATTCACTACTACTACTACTACTACTACTACTACTACTACTAAACTATATCCAGGAGTGAGGCCCAGCTTGCGGGCTTTGGGGAGTGTGGAAACACCCTTTAATTACCATTGCTCCCAGGTCCACTCTGACCCGGAGTCGTAGTACCTGTTATGGTCCCAATTATGGGTTAAATAGAAACCGACTTGAAAACAGCAAATATATCCTATTAAAAAGTTTTTCTTCAAAATCTTTGGATTCAGCATTAAATAACCCGAAAAGGGTTGATATGCCGTAAAAAAAAACAACCAACCTACTACTGCTACTACAAATAATAATATTATTACTATTACTAATGATAATATTATTACTATTACTACTAATAATAACTAATGAGGATTTTAGGGCCAATAATGCAAATAATATAAATTTTCAATCACATATAAGCATCTGCAAAATTTATACACGTTCCTTCAAGTCCTGAATCCCATAAAACGACTGCAGTACAATTATCGATATGAAATAAAGCCTACATTTATACGATATACTACAAGAGAAGTTTTTTGTTAAATCCGATCGCAAATTTCAGTTTTACGTTGATCAGGAATTCTAATTGCATTGTTGGTCTGCTTATCTACGCAATTAAACCAGTCGATCATTTTAACAATCGCAGATGTTTGCATATTTATTTTTCAATATAAATTACGCCCCCCCCCATTTGATAACATCAGGACTATTAATTGCTTCTCCAAAATTTTTAGATGGTGATTGGATATAATACTGAGTATTTAGCCCCTCCCCATCAACTACCAGTTTTTAAGTCTTTGAAATGACTTGAACTTCGCCGTTTATTAGCGAACACTCTCACCACCATATCATATCGGTCGGCTCAGGCATTTAAATCCCCTAAAAATTGGCGATATGCCGTAAAAGTACCCGCCTATCAGAGTTAACTGCTTTTTTAAACAACATTAAATTTTATTTAAAATTTATATTTATTCAAAAATTTGGTATTCCACAATTTCTAATGATGCCATTTTCAATGATCCCTTTTGTGGTGTTCATTATTTAAAAAAATATTTCTCGTGAAAACAAAAAGAAAAAAGGGTGGAAAATAGAAACATTGGCTAATTAGAATCAAATATTGATTTATTAGATTAATAAATATTGAAGATTGAAACGGAAAACAGTGACACTTATAAGCCATGAGTGGTGATCCTAGATGTCGGAGGATTAGATCATTGGTCCACTTTGACGGGAGGTAGGAAAAGACTTGATCCAATCAATCCGTTGTTCATTCTATGTGCTACTATCTATGATTCATCCCTAACCCTAACCATATTATTGCTGATTATTTACAAATGGCAAAATTCGTTTTCGCATTTATCAGATGAGAAAAACTAATTGCGTTGCTGATTTTCGTATCAACGCAATTAAACCATTTGAACAGTTTAACAACCGCAGATGTTTGCATATTTACGTTTCAATGTAAATTACGCCCCCCCTCCATTTAATAACATCAGAACTATTGTCTTTCGGAATTTTTAGATAAGGATTGGATTATTGAGATTGTGTCGAATACGCTCCTCATCTCGGATTTTATATTCACAGCGTTTTGGACGATGAAACAACCCGCATTCATCGCATGGGTCTTTTTTTAAATTAAATGTTACCGTGTATTTACATTTTGGAATGATAAAATTGTCCTTCTAATAAACGACATGATTCCATTTCCATTTTATGAAAACCAGTTTTCTTTTTTGTTGCAGACCACCTACTAGTTGGCCAGTTGTGTACAAAATCTCAGGAGCCTTCTATCATGTCTGAAATTAACACAATGATCAACTAGCGAGATCGGAGATGCGCCGCTGTACATCTCATGCTCGCTATCAATCCAAGTTCAACAGGTTCATTGCCAGCATCCTTAAAATGATAATCCGTACAGTTACAACTCTTAAGTCAACAAAGTTTCCGGCCACGGTTATGGTTTTTTGTGCTATTCCAAGTGAGGGCCACATCATACCACCTCGCATTTTTGAAGTAAGCTTGAAAGTCAACACAAAAGTGTACCTGGATCTGCTAAAAAGTGTGGTAATCCCCTGGTGCCACCAGGTGGCCGCTGGCAGACCCTGGGTATGGCAACAGGATTCGGCGTCGGCCCACAAGTCCAAAGACACCCAGGCTTGGCTTCAGAAAAAAGTGCTACGTCTTTGTACCATTTCTCTCACCAGCATCCCTCCTACCTCGGACCTGAACCCGTTGGACTACTCCGTTTGGTCATACGTCGAGAAAATTAACAACATGACCTCTAACATAACCAAAGCCAGCCTGATCGTAGCCATCCGACGAACTCTCGCCAGTGCTTATGAAAAATGCATGCTCCCAGTTCCGGGCTAGTATCGAGGCGGTGATTGAGGCTAGAGGCGGCTCAATTGAATAGATGTCAGCAATACTACATAATTAAGATACCTGAATTGATTTTTTTTAATAAAAGTTTTAAAATCAACTGCAGTGCTGTGTTCTTTAGGGCGACAACTTTATCGCCCCATCCTGTATGTTTTCATTCTACTAAAGCGTGTCATTCACTTAACAGAGTGTCAAAGGTATTAATTCTGCAAGCCGTGGCCATATGTGCATATCGACGAACAGCGATAAAACAAAAGCTCAAATTCTTCTTATACAATAGGACCATCTAGATTATCATTGATATGACGTACATTCAAACCGCATAATATTAATGAAGAAGTGCCTCACGTGTGGATCTTTGAGCCACTATTATTCCTGATATTCATTAATGACCTCCCTGATGATATTATAGTCGAGATCGGTATATTTGCTAATGATACAACGCTCTATAACATACACGAGGGAAGAACAGATGTACACAAATCTAAGACGATGGCAGAATCCTTAGAAAACTACCTCCAGACCGTAGTAGAATTTTATGCTAGCAGGACTAAGCTGGCCTTCCTTAACAATTACAAAACGCCTCTCCATGACAAATAACACTCTAGCTGGGAATTCTTCCTTCAAACTCTTCAGCTTAACATTCACGGCCAATATGAACTGGAACAAATACATTGAGGACATTGCGAAGGCTGCCGCAAAGAAGGTAGACTTCTTCTATCGTGCTAGAAAACTACTCCCATCTGAGAATATTCTGTACCTCTATCAGGCTTCCATTCGCTCATGTATGGAGTACTGTTGCCACATGTGGGCTAGTTCATCTACTCCTGGTCTCTCTCTCTTGGATAGTCTTCAGTCTAATAGTTCTCACATTGTCAACTAAGCTCAAATCCCTGTCACATCGCCGCAATGTTGCATCTCTCTCCTTGATTTACAAATATTTTAATGGCATGTGCTCAGATGAATCTGTTGCATTTGTGCCCCCCCTCGATGTACATATCCCGGACAGGCTCGCTTAGCAGCAACATCACACCCCTTCACTATTGAGTTCCTTAAATACCAGAAAGCTTTCTACTCTAATAGTTTTTTTCGTCGAGGAGCTAGACTTTGGAATTCCCTTTCTGCTACCTTCTTTACTGACTCTACTGGTATGCAGAAGTTTGAATGTAATATAAACCAACATCTTGTTCATCTTTTTTAGGCATGGTCCCAAATAGAAGCCACTTACGTCCAAATGTCGATATGCCTTGTTAGGCGTGAACGTAAGAAAAAAAAAAAAAAAGACCGTGCCCGGCATGGAATAAAATATTTTTTTATCTAATATTGTTAAAAATTAGAAAGAATGTTAGATTTTATTAACGATTTCGATGAGTGCGATGTTTTCATACGGAGATAGGATCACCTACTAATTACGCGTATGAATTTAATTCGTTTGAATCATCATTGGATTATTTTTTATTTAATTGTTTGCATTGTTTTCCCCGGTTATTTAAAGCATCGGGTATTAACTGAAAAGATATCGTGTATGTTGTCAACATCTCTTAGTTAAAGTAGCTGTGAAACTGCATGGATACGAACGCCGCACGCCCACGCTTTAAGTCCGCGTTGTTATTAACTGCACCGGCGTTATGTGCAATAACACAAAGTTTATTTCTCAAATATTCTCCTTGGCTAACCACATGTCTTTTTTTAGTCAGTGGATCAAAGACAGGTTTTATGAAAACAGAAGATGCGAGGCGAGTGCTAACAAGTGAGACTTGTGTCTTTGTGATTTTGGAAGAGTTAAACGTAGAACACCTGTTCAAGTACAACAAAGGCAACAAAAAAGTGAACAAAGAAACGCAATTTTTTATGACCTACTAAATCTATTCTCCCCCGACATATACACTTTTGAAAAATAATAAAATGCCAAACATTGCATTATAAAATAATCTTTTTTTGTTTAAAACGGAATATTACTGCACTATAATGTCATCTTTCAAGTGTCGATACCTCCGTTGTCTCAGGGGACAGTGGACACCTTTGTAACGGTAGTTGTGCATGTACTTGTGTGGCAAGGGTTGCAAAATTCCCAACCACACCTCCCCTGAATCGTCATGTCTTGGGTCCAGTGGCAAGGAGAGACCCAAGACCGACAGTAAATAATGCGGAGATAAGCGAAGAGCAAACACACCACCATATGTTGTTTCGGTGATTTAACGGGAACCAGTGTGTCAACAGGATTATGCCGTATAGTAATGTAGTATCTACTCTGTTGTCAGTATACCACCCTACCAGGCGTTATCTTCTCCTTTTTGATGGGTAATGATACACCCCACCCTTTTAAGTCTAGTATAGTATCTAGTTTCTTGAAATGAGAACATTTTCCAAGTTTTAACTTATCCTTTTTGAGACAGAAAAAGGAATACGTCTTATTCATTCGGAGGAGATAGTCAATATATTCATTCATTTTGTATCGTCTTATGTAGGGAAAATCGTAACTTACTTGGTTAGCATAGGGTTGGTTCTGAATGAGACAAAAAAGGAAAGTAAGAAAGAAAGAAAGAAAGAAAGAAAGGCTAAAATGTCGACACCCTCTTGATTTTAGGGTTGACGGTCACGTGAGCGACGCATACTGTCGCTCTTTCTATGGAAATAAAACAGGCAAATAAAAACGAACGTGAAGCGAACAGGAGGACGAGTTGGACGAAGGTTTACTACATATGTAGCCATGCGCAAGTTAACATGAAAGGGTGTCGAGTTGTGGAGTTGAAAATTTTGACAACAGAATGTCGAGTTGTGGAGTTGAAACAGTGGGTCGAATTTACCCGTGAACTTGTATATACTGTCCTTCCAAACAAGGCATCGGCCTTGGCTTGTACTAATCAAAATAGTCGGGAAGTATCAGGGAGAATGGAAACATCGAGGAGAGAAAACATTGTTCAGACATCCAATGGATTAGTTCGAATAGTACTAAAACCTTGTGAAAGCTAGTTGCAACTCATATTCCAATGGAGACCAATGGGCGTTGCAACCGAGAAACCAATGGTAAACGACTGTTGCGCTAACGCAAAGTCATCCGAAAATTGTGGAAAGTATTGGAAATCTGAGGAGACTTCTTGTCACTCTGATTTCAATGGATTTCAATGGAACACCACAGGTTATCAGAAATGAGTAATCATCGATGTACCTTCAATAAGTTTCCAGACTTCTTTCCTATTATGGGCACTTTTATTGATAATATACATATGACACTCTAATCCCCTTCAAAGTAATCTCCCTCAGCAGCAATGCACTTGTGTTACCGTTTCAACAACTTCTAGAAGGCCCAATGGAAGTCCTCTTGCGTGAGCATTTCAATGACGCAGTCTCTTTTATCTCCTCAATTGTCTCATAATGACAGTCTCTAAAGTTTTCCTTGGCCTTGGGAAATAACTAAAAGTCACAGGGAGCAAGGTCTGGACTAGAGAGAGGGCGAGGAATTGTCTTGATGTCCATCTTGCTCAAATAGTCTGTGACAAAGATGAAGCTGTGGATTGGAGCATTCGCACAACTCTTCTGCATCTTCAGTTTCTCGTGAATAATCGTGTGTACAGTTCCCACACTGACATCAAACTGTGCACTTATTGTCTCTATAGATACATGACGGTACTTATCCATGAAATTCTTTATTTTGCCAATCAATTCTGGTGTTCTGACTTCCTCACTTCTCTCACATCTTTTATCATTCCTCACATACTTCCTGCCTTCCTTGAATCTCTTATGCCACTAAATACTGATGCTTGATTCATACAAGAGGGTCCAAAAGCAGTATGAAGCATTCCATATGTTTCTGTGGCATTTTCCTAGTTCAAAACAGAATTTTATTGCATATCGTTCTTCTAAATATAATTACGTCTAGATAGCATTTTTGAAATCCAAAATCTGTTACAATCAGGCTTTAGTTGAGTGTATACCAATCCTGCTGTAGATGTTCATTTGAACTCGGGACAATAAAAATTGGCTCGACATCTCATGAGATGTATAGCGGTAACATACTATCGAATGATAGCTACTGCTCTGGCGTTGATGGCATATATTGTATTCCGACTGTGAAGAAGTGATTTAAAAATAACCCTTCATCTGTTGTATTCGGCTATGGCCTGTTTTTTTCATTCCATGTTATTAATCTTATCCGCTTCCAGTATCACGAAATGCGTATGGCCTCTCTCGCTGTCCACATTCTTTATCAGATCTGTTGTTGGAAGTTTAAGGCCACCTGAATGGATGGCCTTGCCTCATTTCATCACATAAATAACACATTTGGAGATGCCAAATTCCATCCTTACGTCATTGCTAAACAATTTGATTGTGCTCATCAAGATATCAAGCTGATTGTCATTCTTTCCAAAAACTTTAAAATCATTCATAAAAATAAATGGTTGACTGTAAGAAGTCCTTTTTCCGATTTCATACCCTGCGTTCACATTCCATAAAAGAATTGTTAACGGGATCAAAAGGGGGAAAGACTATCACCTTGTAATCTACCCAGCCCATGACAAGGTTGGTAGATCTTCTTTTGCAGTTTCTCCGATTCATCTAATCGATCAGAAGCTGATCCTTGCTTCCTCGTGATCTTTTCTGTTAAAATATTGAATTTAGTGATAACAACAGCTGGAATTGGTTGGTCAAGGAAATCTTAGAGGTCTACTGAGAGCACATTAATGGCAACTCACGAACAAGCCATTCGCACTAGGTTCATGAAACACAAAACTGCAGAATCACCGACGTGCAGAATATGTAATGAAAGGAAGAAACATTAGCGCATATTGTATCAGAATGTCCTATGCTTGTTCAACACCAATATAAAAAAAAAATGGAGACAAAGTCGCTTGGGTCCTACACATGAATATATGCAAAATCTATGTATTAGACCACAATGAGAAGTGGTTTGAGCATAAACCAGAAGTGGTGCAGGAAAACGACAATGTCAAACTATAAGGGATATGCGCATAATAATAATAATAATAATAATAATAATAATAATAATAATAATAATAATAATAATAATAATAATAATAGGGTATCACATGACAGTCATGACGTGAAACAGCATTTTTGGTGTTTGTTAAGGACATTTGCAACGTCAGGTCGATCAGCCAGTATATGTTTATGGCTCGACAGATTTGTCATTATGAATGATAAAAACGATTGATGTTGCATATGACCAAATGCGTCGCCAACAGCTTAGCTCTCAATCATTTTGCATGCGAGAATCGCGCGTTGAATGTGAAACACGTGTTGTGGAATGTATCTTGAATGCTAATTGTCCGTTCAACCTGAGAATCTAAGTTATGTAAATATTCAAACTTTGACAAAAAAAAAAAAAAAAAAAAAAACACTGCACTTAATCATTAACAATATATATGGAAACGTGTTGATATTATTGCCGTTGCATCGTTTATCAAAATAAAAAAAAAACTATTACTTTACTTGTGATCCGACAAGGTTGAACGATAAAATTGTTGTCCTAAAGAAAACAACACTACAGCTTTATTTTAAAACGTTTATTGAAAAAAAAAATCAATTCACGTAACTTGATTATGTAGTAGAGCTGAAATCTATTCAAGGTAGCCGCGAGGGTATAAGGCAGCGATAAGGGTACAAAGCCATAGCACTACTTCTGAAGCCAAGACTGGGTCTCTTTCGACTTGTGGACCGGTGCCGAGTCCTGCTACCATATCCATGGTCTGCCAGCGGCCACCTGATTGCACCAGGGGATAACCACATTCTTCAGAACATCCAGGTACACTTTGCGGTTTACTTTCAAACGTACTTCGAAGATGTGAGGTTGCATGATGTGGCCCTCACCTGAAACTACACCAAAGACCATAAACATGGCTGGAAACGTAATAACGTTATGACGTTATGACGTCCCTGTTATTCATTGAACCGTTCAAATTTGCATTTTGAGGATGCTGGCAACGGTCCTGTTGTCATAACTTGGACCGGTAGAGAGCATGAGTTGCACAGCGATGCATCTCCGATCTCCCTTGTTGAACATTGTGTCACTTTCAGACATAATAGAAGGCTCCTATCCCTCTAGGGATTTGTACACAACTGGCTACCTAGTAAATGGCCTGCAACAAAAAAGAAAACCGGTTTTCATCAAACGGAAATGGAATCATGTCGTCTTTTCTTAGGCGAGAATGTTATCGTTCTAACCTGTAGATAAGGCATTTTAAAACATGTGTTGCTGAGAACCAAGTTTCGGAATCTCAGGAAGTTCTAAGTTACCAATATCCTTTGTTCCATTCTGACCCATATTAAAATTCTGTTCTAAACAGAAACATTCACTTCGACCGCGCCCCTGTCATATCAAATCACCTACAGTTGATTTAATATGTTTAATCTATTCGCTTGTTCAGTTATAAAACTTTTTAAATGCGCTCGTTATGCAAGTCTTTATAAGCGTATTCTTCAAAATCAAGCTGTTTCTTTAATCAGAATTTTTATAGATCGATTTCCGATACTTATCGAAGGAATTCCGATAGAAAACCTAAGAACAGTCCTAGACACATAAAATATATTTGTGTGAAATTTCAAACAAATCGTCTTAGCCGTTTCGGAGTTCATATGGAATGAACACACACACATACACACATACACGCATACACAGACAAAGTGCCTTTTATATATAGGTAGAGATATATTTATTTGTAAGCCGCCTGACGTTTCCGGGTCGTAAAATACGCTAAAATATGTTATTTTAATATATGCAGATTTCATATTTATTATTATAGAACCAATACTATATTGATTATTTCATTGTACCTAATATGTAATAATGGGTTTGACTTGAGTCCGATCAGCTAGAACTGAAACTGACATATAGCTTCTCAGCATTATTTGTTACCATCTGAGCTGTCCATATGTGTAACATAGTGTTACGCTCGAACTGTGTTCGTTACAGTTCAAACCTCTCTCGGACACCCACGCCATCCGTCGGAAAGGAAGAAACAAAGGGCTTTTCTTTCTTTTTTAACACAAGTCGTTTATTACCGTTTTTCTTTCTGTCCGTCTCGAAACCAGCTTATACACTCTTTCTCTGTCAGTGCTGACCACATGTCAATCTCTCTGGCTCGCGTTTTTCTTTCTGCTCCACTACACGTCGTTCGTAGAAAGCTATTTCTCGTTATCGACTTTATACGACTTTCTTCTCCTGACCATGTGATTTCGTTTTTTTTCTTTTTCTTATCTCGCACGCTTCCAAATTTGCATATGCGTGTTTTCGGCTACTGCTGCAAAAATCCTCACAAGCCAGCTATCTCACAGCTGCTACTGATATTCTTCCACGCTCATACGCGTTACATATTCATATTAAAACATTAAAGTTGTTAAAAGCATTAATCAATAGTTGTTCATTTGTAAAGTTTACATATTGCGTTGAATTACGCTTGACAAGTTCCATTTAGTTCAGTTTTGATCCTAGTAGGTGTAACAGAGCGCGTGTGAAAATATTAGCAGCAGCTGAAGGATAGCTGGCTAGCGACAATATAAACAGCAGCAGTCGTTAAAAAACATAATCGAAATTAACAAGTGTGCGCGAGCTTGTGTCACAATAAAATCAACACGACCATCTATGGAAACACATCTAAGACCGTAAATGACCAAGTTTTCACTGATTCTCTCTCCTCTGATCTCGAGCGCACGGTACAGTGGGGGAAGAGGTGGCTGGTTACTTTTAATGCATCTAAAACCAAGCTCCTATCTTTACATCATCAACGCTCTGATCCCCATCTGGTATCAATTGAAATGGATCGCTCTCGTCTAGGGGAGGTTCCATGTTTTGATAAGCTTCTGGGATTGACCTTTACTCCTGACCTGAAATAGAACAGGTACATCAAGTCTGTTGCCAAGGTCGCTGGAAAGATGGTAGGATCCTTCTACCGCTTTAGAAGATATCTCACTGCTGATGCAATTCTCTATCTATATAAAAGTCAAGTACGTCCAAGGATGAAATACTGCTGCCACATCTGAGCAGGAGCTGCTAAAATCAGTCTATCCTGCCTTGACAGAGTACAAAATAGACTTCGTGGCTTAGTAGGTGATGCCATTTTCTCTTCCCTGCACCCTCTTACCCACAGAAGAGACGTTGCGAGCCTGTTTTTATTTCATCGTTACTTCCATGGCAAGTGCTCGTCTGAGCTACAATCCCTGGTCCTCCCTTGCCAATCTTTCACGATAAACACCCATCTAGCTGAAACCACTGTCAAAAATTTCCCCCACACTTATCTATGCCAAAGCCAAAACGTAGATTCCATGAACGAAATTTCTTTCTTAGAAATGCACGCTAGCGTAACTCTCTTCCGTCTGCCTGTTTCCCGCCTTACTACAACTTGGATGCCTTCAAGTCCAACGTAAACAAATTCCTGATGGACCGCCACCCTTAAGTAAGGCACTTTATCAAATCTCCAATACTAACGATTGCTACGATACTATCCCATTGATTACTGTACACGCAATAATCCTTATCCCTGAGTAGGTTCCGGGTCTTAATAAGTGTTGACTTCTATGTAAAAAAAAAAAAAAAGAAAAGGAGCGAAAATACACAACGTGGTCAAAGAGAGAAGCAAACTGCATTCTGGGGAAGATGGGTGTGTAAATAGGAGGGCGAGAAAGGGCTGGCTGGGACGGTGTGAAGTAGCGAGGAGATAGAGACTTTTAAAAAGCGTAGTAATAGGACAGATATTTTTAAGAAGCACATGTTTGTGCGAAGAGACTTTGTAGATAATAATGAAATGCGTTGTTTTGAAAGAACCACGAATAAATGCGTACCATGTCAAATTTCTTTTCCTTTGTTTGTTCCTGCGATGTTACTCAGCTATTCTTCTGAATAAACGTCAAATCGATTTTCCGAATACCAAGTATATCAAGTTTTAAATAAGTAAGTAAAAAACTGACTAAGTAGTTTGGTAGAGACTGTTCCGAGAAAGAGTTTTACTCTAAATTACAACTCTAAATACTATGCAATCATGCACAATGTAAAAACATCTGGCCAAATAGAACTGTGCGTGATAGTGAAACGAAAAAAAATCATTCAATGTGAAAAAAAACGAACAGTAAATTAATAAAAGTTCGTTTTTAAATGAATATGCAAATAAGTACAAACAAAAATCTGGAGGAAGGGTGATAACTTACGTGCAAACATGAATGTGTCTAAAAAGTGGTGTAGTAGATAATGATATACGTGTGCTGATAACGTATGTACAAATATATAAATATAATATATAAATATATTTAAAAAGTGATAACGTATATACAAATATATAAATATGATATATAAATATATTTAAAATGTGATAATGTATGTACAATTATATAAATATAATATATAAATATATTTAAAAAGTGATAACGTATATACAAATATATAAATATGATATATAAATATATTTAAAATGTGATAACGTATGTACAATTATATAAATATAATATATAAATATATTTAAAAAGTGATAACGTATATACAAATATATAAATATGATATATAAATATATTTAAAATGTGATAACGTATGTACAAATATATAAATATAATATGTAAATATATGTCACATGTGATAATGTACAAACATCAATGTATGTGAAAGGTGATAATGTACGTACGAACATCAGTCTGTGTAAAATTGTTAATTATCGATTTTCGATATTTATCGGGCGCATTCAAATATAAAACATACGTAAGAACACTCCCAGACAAACCAAGAACTTTTGTGTGAAATTTCGAAAAAACGGCCTAACCGTTTCCGAGTTCATAGGAAACTCTCTCTCTCTCTCTCTCGCACACACGTGACAGATCGACAAAATATGGACAGATAAATTCTTTCCTGTTATTGTGTTGATAGATTTCAGTATTTTATTTCAAATTTGAATTTGACAGACCAATGGAAGTGCTATTTCGAACGCACGCATGACAGACCTAAGTCTTTAATGAGATGATTGGACGCATCTAACATTACATTGGCTCATTGAATTCACGCGGGATTTTGTTTGTCTGATCCTATCAGAATGTTGCGGTGAAAATTCTCTAGGCATACGAGCGCGTATCGATAAGTAGGATTTTATTTTAAATTTGAACGTGACAGATAGACGAACTGCTATTTCAAACACGCGTGATAGTCAAACTGACGGACAGAGTTCATCGTCGGTGAGTAACGTCGTATCAAAAAAGTAATTGCCTTCTGCCATATTTTAAGAGCATTTTTTTTCTTTTTTCTCCTTTTGGCTTTAGTCCGCTCCTACATAAATATTTGAATAATACTCTCTCATTGTGTGACTCGGGCCCCTCACCTCCTTCACAGACAATAGAAAAGAGGTTCCTGCTACCATCTGTGCACCAGAAATACCTCCGAGCCGCGAATAAGGGCAGGTTTGTAATTAAAAAGCAAACCATGTGACTGACCATGGTCACAAATGGGTACCATCTGTCACAATGGCGGCTTTCGTCGTGTTTGTTAGAGTATTGGAATCAATATAGTCTCAACTCATCATCGCACGACATCTGAAAAGGGGTTTGCTCCTTCCTTTCTTTTTTGATGCGTTGTTGCGGCAAATGGGCATACGCTTTTTTTAGAACAGCCAGGCAAGCATATGTCCATACGCATTCGTGAGCCAAGCGCTATGGTAAGAAAATTCTGTAGATAACATTTACCATAATAGAAAAACAAAGTAGAAATAAAGTCCTCTTCGGTGGTAATAGTGTTTATCAGAACATCACCAATTGACCTACTCATGATATATATATATTGATTCAATAAAATAAAAAGCTATAGCAAACATCTAAATGACTACTTTAAATACAGTTCCTGATTTCAAAAAAAGAAAAACCAAAAGATTCATCTGCCTTACTGTTAATGCTAGGTTTATTTTTGGTGTCTTTTCAATTCAATAGAAATCCTCCTAAATTTGCTGATGAGGAGACCGTGCTTACCAAAAAAACTATGTATAATTGTTCTACGTGACTTCATGTATACCACAAATAAAAAGCACGGATTTCCGAAACGATCGTACAGATAATTGACTTTGTTGTTGTTCCTTCTTATGAAACTGATTTTTAATTTAATTAAATTTTGATTTTTAAATTTAAAAATTTTTTAAAACTTTTAAATTATAGATCACATTACTTAATATTGAATTAACTCTAGGACATTTAACTATCGAGCTTATTATATATCTAAATTTCAACGAGCATTTCCTGTATTTTAATTAAACTAGTAATTTCACTATTACATTAAAATACACTTAGCTCTTTAGACTATTATTCTAATCTCCTTTAAATTATATATATATATATATATATATATATATATATATATATATAAGTATAAGTATAACACGGAAATTACATAATTGTCGATGCAATAATTTATTTCAACTTTATGGTATTTTCAAGCATCTAAACTAGACAATTACATTTTTGATACTGAAATAAAGAAAGAAAGAATTGTAAAGATAAATGTAATTATCTAGTTTAGATGCTTGAAAATACCATAAGGTTGAAATAAATTATTGCATCGACAATTATGTAATTTTCGTGTTATACTTTTATGCTATTGCTCTGTTTACCACATTGAGCTCTCATACCCGGATCTCCTCCGGGAATTATTCCATTATAACAATATATATATATATATATATATATATATATATATATATATATATATATATATATATATATATATATATATATATATATATAACTTGCTCCTGAGCGACGGGTAGATTGTCTGGTGCTCACTCTTGAAGGTTTTGAGGACCTTCACATACCGCTCCTTGGTGACTGTCATTGCTGCGCCAGATTCTTCAAGGCCAAGAGGCCACTCGAGGATAAGGGTTAAAGAGTGTACAGTAAAAATTGGACAATATAGTACCCGTTAGTAATGGAGATTCGGTAAATTTGTTAACTTATATGGATCGGCTCATCAAAAACTTGTTTACGTTAGACTTGAAGACAACCATATTGTAGTCAGCTGGAAAACAGGAAAACGGAAGACAATTCCATAGGCGTGCAGTTCTAAGAAAGAAGCTTTGCTCATGGAATCTACGTTTAGGTTTAGGCACAGATAAAAAGTGTGGGGGGAAATTAGTGATAGTGCTTTCTGCTAGACGGGTGTTTCTTGTGAAAATATGGCGAGGGGGGATCATAGAATGGAGCTCATCCGAGCACTTGGCATGAAAATAACGATAAAGCAAAAATACACTCGCAACATCTCTTCTGTGAGAAAGAGGTTGCAGTGAAGAGAAAAAGACATCCCTACAAGGCTACGAAGTTTTTTTTTTTAACTCTATCAAGGCAGGATAAGTCCTTTCTAGCAGCTCCTGCCCAGATGTGACAACAGTACTCCATTCTTGGACGTACCTGGCTCTTATATACATTCATACTAAGAGCTTCTGACTTCTGACCATCAACCACTACTCTTATGAAATTATCAGAGAGAAATGATTTAATAATTGAGAAGACATTTCCAGCTATAGCGTAGCTGGAGATCTTGTGAAGTAAACCTTTGTGCCATCTTCGATGAAGATTGGTCCGATGATGCCTCTGGCCGAGATTACAGCCCACATCGTGCACTTACGGGAGTGCATGGGCTTGGTGGCTACTTCATTGGGTCGGGAGGACCCCCAGAACACATTTTTCTTGAAGTTCGCCTTTCCATCAAGATGGAAGTGAGATTTATCTGAGGTCCAAAGGAGGTTAAGGAAACTTGGTGTCTCCTCAATCTTCTCGAGCATCTTGGCTGCCATAGCCCTCCTCTGCTTATTGTCTGAGGCTGTAAGGGTCTGCAACGTCTGTATTCTGTATGGGTAAGCCCTCATATCGTTCACCAGCACTCTCCTGCAAGTCTTACGGGACACATCGAGGGATTGACTTCGCTTACGCACAGTGTTTCGGACTGCTGGAGAGACTCTCACTCTTTCGACCAACTCGGCTGTTCGCTTCTTGGGACGTCCCGAGTGGGTTGGACGGTCTCTTTCTGGCAGCGTTGAGGTTCCCCACAGTCCCATACTTCTCGAAGTGGTCCACCCAGTTCTGAATTCTGCTTTTTGATGGAGCTTTTTCATATTCGAGTTGACGCATGAAACTATCCTGGGTTTTCTTAAACGAGCCTGTCTTGTAGTAAAATTTAACACAGTGTATTCTTTGTCCCAGCTCCCACTTGGGTCTCACGGTCGTTGATTTTGTCATGTCCTGTAAAATAAGGGCAATCGGTGAATAAATAATGGAGATATCACATAAAGTGTACACGGGGCCCGTTCTTTGGGGGTCGCACTGTATATATATATATAGTTTTGACGCCTATTGTGAACAAACAAACAAAGCAGACAAGAATATGGAATTATTATAATGAGAATTCAAATTTAAATAAAACGTCATTACAGATCAATAAAGAAAAATGAAAACAAACCTTTTTAAGCTATAGCATTTCAAAGCTAAATGTTTTTATCAGTAGAATCGAAAAACCAAAATTTTTATACATAAAAAAGGGAGCATTAAAACATTAGCTTAAAAATGACATAGATCGATTATATGTATATAGATTTAAGGAATGATCGTGAAAATATAGGGGGGAAAGATAAAATATGGAGACATATCCTGGAAAGTAATATATATATATATATATATTATCTAAAATTTCAAGTGATTGGATTCAAAATTAGCGGACAAATTTGGTAGAGTCTGCAAAAGTATAATCTTTTTTAACTTTGACCCCTAAGCGGCCAAATTTTCGGCCAAGAAAACGATTAGAAAGCTTGCTCTATGTCTGAATACATTTTATGTAAAATTTCAAATGTTTAAACTAAAAATTGGCTGAGTAATTTTTAGAGACCGCAGAGGTCAACTATTTTTTTTTAATTTGACCCCAATTTTCAGCCCTTAACATTAATTGTTTTGGGTTCAAATCAAATTAAAAAGTCTTATCTATGTTCAAGTAATCTACATCTTAAATTCCAAGTGTTTAGACCCAAAATTGGCGGAAGAATTTGGTAGAGCTTTCAGAAGTCAAATCGTTTAACTTTGAGCTCTTGACAGTCAAAGTTATGGCTGAAAACCAATTAAAAAGATTTTCCCAAATCTCAATACCTCTCATGTCAAATCTCGAGTCTGTAGAAAATTAACTGAGTAGTTTGGTATGGAAATATACACCAACAGACAGACACACAGAGACTATTTTCACATATATTTTCATATATATATATATATATAATCGTGTGTGTGTGTGTGTGTATGTGTACGTGGGTGTGGACGTCAGAAAGCGCTGAGCCTATTATTTGCCAATTTCACACAAAGGTAATTTATATATCTGGCAGTGTTCTTAGATATGTTTTGTACTAAAATGCACCCGATACGTGTCTAAAATCCAAAAGTTCTGATCTTGAAAATCGTCTATTTTTACTATAGATAAAACAGAAGAATTATAATAGGAGAATATTTTTCTTTTTATCTATGAAAGAAGAAAAGGCAATTTTGTAGATCGTCTAATTCAAACATCAGTTGACATGATATAGTAAACAAATAAAAACGGAATTTAATGATTATTATTATCATTATTATTATTATTATCGTTATTATTGTTATTATTATTATTAGCGTTATTATTATTATCGTTGTTATTATTATAATCATTATTATTATCGGTATTATTATTATAATCATTATTATTATTATCATTATTATTATTATCGTTATTATTATTATTATTATTATCGTTATTATTATTACCATTATTATTATTATCGTTATTATTATTATTATTATTATTATTAGCGTTATTATTATTATTATTATTATTATTATTATTATTATTATTATTATTATTGTTGTTGTTGTTGTCGTTGTTGTTCTTATTTTAGGCCTGTGACAGGGTATGGCATGATGGTCTTCTCATGAAAACAGCTTCTATTGTATTACTGGACGAATACTTAACATAATAAAATGTTTCTTAAATAAGAGAAGAATCCCGGTTATTCTCGATGGTCGTACGTCTAAACAATATGATATAAATGCGGGTGTACCTCAGAGGTCAATCCTTGGACCTTTATTGTTCCTGATATGCATAAATTACATCCCCGATAAAATTGTCTCTATGGTTATATTTGCTGATGACACCACGCTCTATAACAGACATGAGAGAAAAAAAAAGAATGATCACGTATCCAAGTCATCAGTGGAAACCCTAGAGGAAGATCTCCAATCTGTAGTTGAATGAGGACAAAAATAAATGGTAACATTCAATGCTTCCAAGACTAAGCTTCTTTCCTTTAATAACTACAAGAAACCTTCTCGACCAGTAATATCTATGGCTTATGATACATTACCTGAAAGTACTTCTTTCAAACTCTCCAGCTTAACGTTCACGGGGAACATGAGTTAGAGCAGATACATTGAGGCTAAGGCTGCTGGTGGGCTCTCTTTCTCTACCGTCCTAGAAAGATACTTACACTTGAGAGCATCTTGTTCATCTAGAAGGTCACCATTCGCTCATATATGGAGTATTGTTTCCACGTTTCGGCTGGTGCATCTGCTACTAGTCTCTCACTTTTAGACAAGGTTCAAAAGAGAGTCACCAACTTAATAGGTCCAACACTATCAGCTAAGCTTCAACCTCTGTCCCATCGACGAAATGCTGCATCTGTCTACCTGTTTTACACGTTATTAATGGTGGAACTACAAGCTCTTGTGCGCTTTCGACGTAAATACTCCCGAAAAACAGCAAAATCCCACCCCTTCACAGTAGAAATCACCAGATGTAAGAAAGCCATCTCCTCTAATAGTTTCTTCCCCACCAGGTTCCTGCTTTCCTGACTGTACAGACATGCAGAAGTTCAAGTGTAATGTTAACAGACATCTTACAAACATACCATGGGTACCCATTAAGGGAAATGTTTCGATGTTAGCTTTTATGAGCAACGACCTTCTCAGTCTGAAAAAAATCTGTCGGTTGTATCAGTTTTTCATATGAGACTTTATAAAATAGGCATCTTTTTCTACATAAGGTGGCAGTGTTTTTTTTAAATTTTTTTTTTTAAAGATGACGGCTGAAATGTTTTATTTTTTTTTTAAAGATGACGGCTGAAATGTTTTTTTTTTTTTAAAGATGACGGCTGAAATGTTTTTTTTTTTAATTTTCTAATCAGTTTTTTCAACCTGGGGACGGGACATCCTGAAGGATGCCAAACATTCACAACTGTATCATATTCTTACCCAGATATCTTTTTAAGAACCTGATCGTCCATTTAATTTTAATTGTTTGCATTTTCCATGCACTTTGTTCACCGGGTATATTTGCTAGTTTTTTTCTTCCAAATTTGGCGTTCCTCAGGTTGTGTTATTCCTGCAAAATAGTCGATCCAGCTATGCATTTCTATCCGTGTTCATGGGCGACAAAGACTTTTTTCTAGCACATGATATTGCATAAACAAAGGTCACCTTTCTCCCCCATCCCGCCACATCACGTAAAAACCAGACGAATAGATTCTTCTAAAGCCCTTTCCCCCTACAGTTGCCGCATTGTAATCGTTCATCAGACGGGTTCACCACAAGCAATAACAATTGATTCATTCCAAAATGATAACATCACGAAACAAAAATAATTAAAGAAAGAAAAAAAAACATATTAAAAAGGGATCAAAAAGAAAGGAAAACAAATAACAATTAGCTAAATTTATGAACTTCTGTTCCTGTTTTTTTTTCATCTGACTTCATTGGCTTTCAAATATTTATTCCTGTTTACGATGTCAATACTAGTTGACATACTTCTCTAAGGTCGGGCGTGACTTGACTTTGGCGACATTCATCCAGGATGTGTTGAACCGACTTCGCACATACAACACACAACGTTCCAGATGAATGCAGACCACGCTCGACGATCCACCGCGGCCAAGACAGTAATGGACATACTCACGAGACCAACGGTGAACACTATAAAGCTGTGTGTCGAAGCTAGCTTGGGCGTCGACTTCCGCTAGCCTCCCGGGTGTCTTTGCTAATCTTGGAGTTGTTTCGGAGCTATTGTTTCCTGTGTGAACTATTGTGTGTTGCGGCAAACAGTGTGGTCAAACCAACAGTCTCCTCTTAAAAAAAAATGTTTGAAGGGTTAATACTGCATAGTATCTAAATTTATGTATTGTGTGCATGAAGCGGGCCTGCCATTTTAACAGTATCGGGGACCATGGCTCTCCAAATAGTAGAGCCATGGTAATCTCGGGAAAATAATAAAGGCGGTAGTTTCCCGGTGCTTTCCGTCTTGATTCGCGGGTGTATCTCCCCGTGAGTAAAATGTGCCCCTAGATACTAGCCTTGAAATTTCTACGACACGGCGCGTTACATACAGCGCTGAGCCTTCCCCAAATGGTCACCCATCTGGTCCTGGGCAGGCTCATCGTTGCTTAACTTCGGTGATCTGGCGAAAGCCGGTGTATCAAACGTGATTGTGCCATGAGTATATATTAGAGATTGTAAATGGAACACATACATTAATTATATCGCTGGAAAAATGGTTTGATCACTCTACCGCTCCAAAAGTTATCTCACTGCCGATGCAATCCTCTATCTGTAAAGGAGCCAAGCATGCCCTAAAATGGTGTACTGTTGCCACATCTAGACAGGAGCTGCTCTGCATGCTCTATCCATCGTTGATAGAGTTCAAAACCGGATTCGAAACCTAGTAGGTGATTTCCTTTTCCCCTTCTCCTACAACGTTTTTCTCACACTGCGATCCTGTAATTGCTCTATAGTTATTTTCACGGCAAGCGCTCGACTGAACTCCAATCTATAGACCCCCTACCCAACCATTCACAAAAACACTCGATTAGCTAAAACTAACAAATACGATTTCTCGTACCCATTATCTGCGTCTAAATCTAAACGCAGATTCCATGAACAAAGTTTCTTTCCCAGAACTGCCCGCTCGTGAAGCACTTTTCTGCTGGTCTGCTTCGCGGTTGAATACAATATCAAAAGCGAACTATTTCTTGTTGAGCTGTCCTAATAATCAAATCAAATTTCACCCAATTTACATTATTAACGATTACTATGCTATCACCTTACATTCATTAACCCTTGTTCTCGAGTAGCCTTCGGGCTTTGATAAGTGATGGCTCCCAAGAAAAAAATGAAACAAAACTGTTCCAGCGAACCTGCCAAATTGGAAAACTTTAGAGACCGCAGCTCTAGGTGTATCAGAAGCCGCCATTAAAAATGCCGTATATGAACTTGAATAATTCAACTTACTATCTTTCGAAGCTTATGACTACTTGTAAAATGTAATTCAAACCCTATTTTTTTTCAATTAAAGGAGCAAATACCAAATTAAAAAAAAAATAACAGGTTTAATAGCAAATTATCCAATATTTGGTTTTTAAATCGGTTTTCTTTAGAAAAGATTTAAAGAAAATCAACGAAATTTTACTTAGTTCGATTATAAAAAATATATATAAATTCCAAAAATCACTTACCTATAAAAATACTATTCAATGGGTACTTCCATTGTTCATTGTTAAGAATTTATTCATATTTATACTTATATTCCATGTCCTTTTTAAATAAAATCTTTTTTTATACAAGGGTTCCAAAAAAAAAAAAAAAAACGCGAACTCAGATGTTTTTCACTGTTCAAATAAAGTGAGACAAACGTCTGGTTTTCTTCCAGTTTATCTTATGGTGGCTTCGAAGCGGCAAAATTAATGTCTGTTTTTATTGCGTGCTCTAAACCAAAATTAGTATTTTGGAGCCATCTTAGATGAAAAATGAACACATATCATTCCGAAATCCGAAAAATCGGAAGACTAATGTTTTGTTTTAGTTGCGCCATCTTTGAATTTTCATTCTATTATATACTAGCATTTCAGCCCGGCGTTGCCCGGGTGTTTGGAGGTGTATGTTGAGAAAAAAAAAAAGAAAAGAAAAAGCGGTCAATTTTTTAAACTGTGACCCCTATTATGAACTCTTAAAACTTAGTGTTTTGGGCTCAAATCAGGTTATTAAGTTAGATCCATGTTCAAGGAATCTATATCTAAAATTTCAAGTGTTTAGACCCAAAATTGGCGGAGGATTTTGGTGGAGTTCTCAAAGGTCAAATCGTTGAACATTGACCCCTTAACAGCCAAATTTCTGGCCGAAAACCGATCACAAAGATTTTCTGGAATCTCAGTACCCTGTATATCAAATTTCGAGTCTGTAGACTGAAAATTGAGAGAGTTATTGCGTAGGGAAATGTACACAGACACAAACACACTCACACAGACATGTTCACTTTTATATATAGAGAGATAGATATAAAAAAATATTTATATATATATATAAAGTATATATTTTATATATATATATTATACATATATATACATACATATATATATATATATATATATATATATAGATAGATAGATAGATAGATAGATAGATAGATAGATCTAAGGCTTTTGACTGGGTATGGTATGATGGTCTATTATTTTTTAAACAACTTGAATAGTTTATTTTGGAAGTGTATTCCATAAAGAAAATAACCCACTTTAAAAGGATAAATTACGAGTTTTTTTGTGTTAGGGATGCCAAAAATTCCCCCCAAATTCTGACACACCTACCGCAGCTCTCACTGGCCAGGTCTCGCAGCCGTAGAGAAGGAGGGTCCATACCAGGAAACACATATCCTTATACTAATAATAACTTGCCTTTAAAAAACCCCATTCTACCGATTTTTTTATTCTCTTAATAAATACATGAGTTTTTGATTAATATATTTTATTTCTTCTTTATCGAGTGATTTTTTTTAATATCTAAAAACAAGAAAACATTGAAT
Source organism: Euprymna scolopes (assembly GCF_053919585.1). Classification (NCBI taxonomy): domain Eukaryota; kingdom Metazoa; phylum Mollusca; class Cephalopoda; order Sepiida; family Sepiolidae; genus Euprymna; species Euprymna scolopes. Next base: position 2,766,613 of record NC_136517.1, on the reverse strand, counting down.
GAAATAGAAAAAATTCGTCAGCGTCCGATATTTACTTGACAATCTAAGCATAATATGAGCTTTCACTTACAAAAAAATCAACGTGGTTTAAAAAAAAAAGGCTTTACACTTCGGACTTTACAGATAAATTTCCAAAAACACTTCTGTTTTTGTTTTAAATTAGAATATTTTATTTATTGATCTTTTATCTTAAATTTGTGATATATAAAACCTTGGTGAGTAAATTAATTATTTAAATTTTCGTAGACATTTCAAAATGGGGTGGGTGAATTTAAAACAAAAGCGTTTGTCTAAAATATTATATTCGATTTACTGAAAAGAACATAAAATTTCATATTGATCCTGAAAATATCGTAAAAATTAAACCAATAGAAAAATTTTGATAGATTTTTAAAAAATCAGTTGATTTCATACGTAAAAAATATGGCTGCATGAACGTGCACCGGCAGTTTGTAAATTTTTTTTTTAAATAAAAATGAATATTTCTATTATTTTTTAAACAACTTTAATAGTTTATTTTGGAAGTGTATTCCATAAAGAAAATAACCCACTTTAAAAGGATAAATTACGAGTTTTTTTGTGTTAGGGGTGCCAAAAATTCCCCCCAAATTCTGACACACCTACCGCAGCTCTCACTGGCCAGGTCTCGCAGCCGTAGAGAAGGAGGGTCCATACCAGGAAACATCGTTAGAACAATGCAGCTTTAATATCTCCTACATTTAAGATGGGTGTTGGCCTGGTCATCGTGATACACAAGGCTTCGGTAGTCGCCACGTGACGTCAGGAAATGTGACAGACAGCTGTGACATCACATTCAACTAATCAACAATTCGCTAGGTTCCTCTTTCTGACTTAATTAATTGTTGCCTATCTGCAAGCAAACGTTTCTTTCTTTCAGTACCTGTTTCGTAGCGCAGAATCATTCCAATAATTATTATGACAAGTTTTTTTTTAAAATATGCCACCCTTACACATAGAAAGAATAGAAACGCATCAATTTAAACGAAAATAAACAGAAAATAAGTATCATTCCGAAATCCGAAAAATCGGAAGACTAATGTTTTGTTTTAGTTGCGCCATCTTTGAATTTTCATTCTATTATATACTAGCATTTCAGCCCGGCGTTGCCCGGGTGTTTGGAGGTGTATGTTGAGAAAAAAAAAAGAAAAGAAAAAGCGGTCAATTTTTTAAACTGTGACCCCTATTATGAACTCTTAAAACTTAGTGTTTTGGGCTCAAATCAGGTTATTAAGTTAGATCCATGTTCAAGGAATCTATATCTAAAATTTCAAGTGTTTAGACCCAAAATTGGCGGAGGATTTTGGTGGAGTTCTCAAAGGTCAAATCGTTGAACATTGACCCCTTAACAGCCAAATTTCTGGCCGAAAACCGATCACAAAGATTTTCTGGAATCTCAGTACCCTGTATATCAAATTTCGAGTCTGTAGACTGAAAATTGAGAGAGTTATTGCGTAGGGAAATGTACACAGACACAAACACACTCACACTGACATGTTCACTTTTATATATAGAGAGATAGATATAAAAAAATATTTATATATATATATAAAGTATATATTTTATATATATATATTATACATATATATACATACATATATATATATATATATAGATAGATAGATAGATAGATAGATAGATAGATAGATAGATAGATCTAAGGCTTTTGACTGGGTATGGTATGATGGTCTTCTCAGGAAAATCATATTATGCGGTATCGCTGGACGAATACTTAACATAATTAAATCCTTTTAATTAAGAGAAGAATTCATGTTGTCCTTGACGGTCGTACATCTAAACAATATGATAATATGACATTAATTCGGGAGTATCTCAGGGGTCTATCCTTTGACTCTTATTATTTCTAATATTTATAAATGACTTCTCTGCTAAAATTGTCTCTGAGATGACTATATTTGCTGATGACACCGCGCTCTATAACAGACACGATAGGAAAACAAATGAACTCATATCTAAGGAAATGGCAGAAACACTAAAGGAAGACCTCTAATCTGTAATGGAATGGGGACATAAATGGATGGTCACATTTAATGCTACCAAGAGTAAGCTTGTTTCCTTAATAATTACAAGAAATCTTCTAAACCACCAACATTTAAATAAACATTTTATATATAAACATCTAAATAAACATTTTATATAGAAACATCGGTGCTTGAATGCGTTTATAAATGTAGATGTAAAGTGCGAACGTTCACAACGACGACTACATGATTGTATGACAGTTTATACATCCATCCGTAAGAAAAAGTGCAGCATTGTTTGCTCTCGTGACTTGGATAGAACTAGTAGGAGTACACTGCATTTTCCTTTTTAGTTAACAATGATATTCCAATCTACAGAAACCTTATGTGCGCTTTTAATTGCACATTTGTATATGCTCAGTTATAAGTGGCCATACAACTGCGCAAACATACATACATGCGTCATAATAGATTTATATAGATAGAACCGATTGTGATATTAATTTCCACATAACTCTAGGGAGAAACCTCTCTCAGATACACACACAGACACATACAAATTACACTATGTTAATTGCGGCAAAAATTGTTATTCTCTCAAATAGAATTTTTGCACATCGCCCTAATGGTCATTTTGCTACTTTCAGAAACAGTTCTAAAGGAGAGTTAATTATTTCGACCACGTGCTTTGACTACGGACACTTTACTAATGGACTGTCATCTAAAAACCATCCAGAATTGTCACGTAAATTTTCCAGGTCTCTGGGAGATCGTGGTGGAAAAGAAAAGAAGTAGGGTGACAAGACGATAGGTTTCTAATTACGGTAGTTGCGAACTTGTATCAGTCACTCTGATACGCCCCCTGCTACCGAGCAGTTTTTCTTCAGCATCAATCATTAATATGCCGAATGCATCGATCGATATACCAATTAGAATTATTATTCGCTTGGCTTTTCCCGCGGTAATACACCACGTGACAATCTAGAGATGCATTTCCCACCCTGCACGCGCAAAACTCTGTCCACTGTCACCGTTGTCGCACCCGTTGGGTGTGAACGGTCCTTTCTTCTAGTTTTGACTCTTCGTCTGTCTGTGGTTATATTGTGAAGAGCGGTGACGTCTCCATCGTTTCCAAATTGTTCAGCTTTCTTCCTCGCCCTTTAACCTCTTCAACGCGACTGTTACTCGGTCGTTTGACACGCACATGCTTTTGGCATTTATGCATGTCCAGCGGGAGCCAATGTACTTCAAAGGATCTCCGCTGCCGTGAGACAACTCAACGAAACTGACGATGACTTAGGAAGCTGGCTGCTACACTTAAACATTGTAAAGCCTGTATTGAAGAACACAGATACGGTGGTATAAAATCGAACTCAAAATATTTCAGGATTCTTAAGAGAAAAGTATTGTACAATATATCAATTTAGTTCTCTCCCGCTGTAAGAACTTAGACACCAGGGTCGGAAAGTGAAATTAAGAAGTCAGTGACCCCGAGATGATACTGTTTGAGTCCAGTTTCCAAGAAAAGTGCTAGACGACTGGAAACAATTCACCCATTTTAGAACTGACTAGAATCAATGCTGCTTTAGTAATCCAACGAGAACTGGTGTGTCAATGTGAATTATACCGTATATATATATATATATATATATATATATATATATATATATATATATATATATATATTTATATATATATATATATATATATATATATATATATATATTTATATATATATATATATATATATGTGTGTGTGTGTGTGTGTGTGTGTGTGTATGAAGCATATTAAATAAAACTTCTCACCGTAAATGTTTTTCCTGCTTTAAATAACCCTTAGTTTAAATATTGCCACGCCTTGTGTGTGCAGATTATCAACAAACAATGTTCATAACAATGAGGACAACGGCGACTAAAGTGTATGGCATTTTTACACAATATATATATATATATATATATATATATATATATATATATATATATATATTGTGACATATATATATATTGTGATATATATATATATATATATATATATATATATATATATTGTGACTTAACCCTTAAATTGGATTATATATTTAAATGAAAATTTAAAAATTTAATTTTTACGCCAACGAAAATGTATCGTTTTTTTCGTTTTTTTTTTATTGTTGTTTGATTGTAGCCAAGGCAAAACAAATGAAAAGAGAGAGAGAGAAAAGGAGAGGCCAAGTCTAACGAAAGAGAGAGAGAGAGTGTTATGATTTAATTTGTTGTTAAGAGTTATCCCCCTTGGGATTGACATTCATAATAAAAGCGCCCTCTGTTTCATTTTCCCGCTCGATCCTTTCAAGAGCGTACGTGTATTTTACAGTTAATAAAACCTTTCTAAAAGGCAATTCTTTACTTACTGATACTATTCACTTCAATTTTATTAACTGTAAAAAAAAAAATAATAAATAAAAAAAATAATGGATCGAATCTTACGTCCCGACAGATTCGAGGTGGAACCTACATGCCCTAATTCCGAAAAATCCTATAGGCATTGGAAATTAACCCTCCAGAATTATATCCGCTCACATAATAACGGATTAATCGAAAACACTTCAGATAATTTCTTTGCCTTGATCAATTGTATTTCAGCCTCTGTTTTCGATTTAATAAGCGATAAAACCGACTACGATAGTGCATTAAGAACATTGGACGCCGCTAATTTAAAACCTGAAAATATTGTTTATAATAGATATCGATTGATGACGACGAAGCAACAAACAACACAAAATATAGATGCCTTCATACTACAATTGGAAATGCTTGCCAAAACATGTAACTTCGAAGCGGTTTCTGCTGAAGAAAACAAAAATCAATACATTCGGGAAGCTTTCATCGGTGGAATTTCTTCTTCGTCCATCCGACAACGACTGTTAGAAAAACCCATCCTGACTTTACAAGACACATATGCCACGGCCAGATCTCTTGAACAAGCAGAAAAGCATTCGATAAGCTACGCAAATAACTTTACTGTAGCAGCTACAAATAATCCTTCGGGCTACAATCGTATAGCTGTGACTAAAGAAAATATGCATCCAAAAGGGGTTTGTTTTTTCTGTGGAAAATCACGTCATCCTCGATATTTATGTCCTGCACGAAACGCCGAATGTAAAAAATGCAAAAAAAATGGTCATTGGGCTAAAGTGTGTAAATCTTCTATTTCTAACACTCATACTGCTGTTCTTTATGACGACTCTGACTACCCCTCACCTTCTCTATCCTGACTAGGAACTAACTCCAAAGATGTCACATTCACTCAATGCCAAATTAACGGGCACTTCGTGAACGCTATGGTGGACTCCGGCAGTGTAAAAACATTCATTAATGAAAATACTGCTAAAAAACTTAAACTGTTCACAATACCTAAAAACAAAACTATAGCTCTGGCTGCTTCCGATCAACATGCTAAAATAACTGGCGAAGCTGTCGTGGATTTAATACTGAAAGATAAAACCCATTCTGGAATAACAATTGAAATCATTGAAAACCTTTTCATTGATTTAATAATCGGAAAAGATATTTTAAAAAAATATAAAAAAGTAACACTTAAATTCGACGGTCCTAGAGACAAACTTATAATTGGAGCTATAAACACGAATAATTTTTTTCCTACCATAAACGTTCCACCCCCTCCTCTCTTTTCTAATCTTTCTCCTCATACTACTCCTATTGCGACAAAATCCCGACGTTACACTTTTGCCGCCAACAAATTCATAAAAGAAGAGACTGCTAGAATGTTGAAAGAAGGCATAATTGAACCTTCGATATCTCCGTGGCGAGCGCAAGTTCTTGTAACTTCGAATGAGAATCATAAGAAAAGAATGGTAGTCGACTACAGCGATACCATTAATAGATTCACGGAACTAGACGCTTACCCAATGCCTAATATCAATAAGATGGTAGACGACATCGCTCAATATAACATCTTCTCTACTCTCGACCTAAAATCTGCTTATCACCAAATACCTATAAATCATGCTGATCGTAAATTCACTGCGTTTGAAGTAAGTGGCAAACTTTTTCAATTTACTCGTCTTCCTTTTGGCGTCACCAATGGAGTAAGTGCTTTCCAGAGGAGCATAGACTATATTATAGAAAAAGAAAATCTAACCGATACCTTTGTGTATGTTGATAACGTAACTATATGCGGAAAAAATCAAGAAGAACACGATTACAATCTTCAAAAATTCTACAAAATTGCTAAACAATATAACATCACTTTAAATGAAAATAAAAGCATAATTTCTTCTAGTTCTATTACTCTACTCGGCTACACCATAGAAAATAATCAAATAGCTCCCGATTATCAAAGACTAAAACCATTACTCGAAATGCCACCTCCGCTGAATCTTAAATCTCAAAAAAGAATAGTTGGAATGTTTTCCTATTACTGCAAATTCATTAAAAAAATTTCTGATAAAATTTTATTACTAAATCAAAACAAAGAATTTCCACTACCTCCATCTGTATTAAAATCTTTTCAAACATTGAAAAATGATCTAAAAGACGCCACTTTAATAACGGTAGATCCAAATAAAGAATTTGAAGTAGAAACGGACGCTAGTAACTATTGCATTGCTGCAACACTAAATCAAGAAGGTCGTCCTATTGCATTTTTTTCAAGAACTCTCAATACTAACGAAATTAAGCACTATGCAGTAGAAAAAGAGGCAGCCGCTATTGTAGAAGCTCTCCGTAAGTGGCGACATTTTCTACTCGGCAGGCACTTTAAAGTCATCACAGATCAGAAGAGCATCAGCTTCATATTCGACAATAAAAGAAAATCTAAAATTAAGAATGACAAAATATGTCGTTGGCGTATAGAATTATCCCAATACAATTTCACTATAGTTTATCGACCTGGACCTGGAAATATTGCTGCTGACACATTCTCTCGCATCTCTGCTCTTACTTACAATCTACAAGATCTTCGTGATTTACATAAACAATTATGTCATCCTGGTGTTTCAAGACTAAGCCATTTTATAAGAACGAGGAACCTCCCTTTTACTTTGGATCAAATTAAGAATATTACTGACTCTTGCTCATCCTGTCAATTACTGAAACCCAAATTCGCCAATACCAATGGAGGGACTCTCATTCAAGCCATATTACCTTTTCAACGATTAAATCTTGATTTTAAAGGCCCTCTACCTACTTCTATACATGGCAACAAATATCTACTTACTCTAATTGATGAGTATTCCCGTTTTCCTTTCGCTTTTCCTTGCAGAGATATGACAAGCAAAACCATTATCCACTGTCTAAACAAACTCTTTTCAATTTTTGGTTTGCCTGACATGATACATACTGACCGTGCTTCTGATTTCTTAGCAAGAGAAATAAAGGATTTTTTACACAAAAAAGGAATTGCTACTTCTAAAACAAGTAGGTATCATCCTGAAGGTAATGGACAGATTGAAAAACTCAACGGTACCTTATGGAAGGCCATTCAAACAACATTACATTCTAATCAAATGAAACTACCTTATTGGGAAGACATACTACCGGACGCACTTCATTCAATTAGATCATTACTTTGTACTGCCACTAATATGACTCCCCATGATAGACTATTTAAATATAGTCGTAAATCTGCTTCCGGAATTTCAATTCCTTCTTGGGTTAAACCAGGCCCAATATATATTAGAAACCACACTAAAACAAGTAAACATGACCCTCCTGTAACGCCTGCCACCCTAATAGATGTCAACCCCCACTACGCTTATGTTCAACTACCTTCTGGTACTGAAACCACTGTCAACGTTCGAGACTTAGCTCCAAACTCATCAATTGAAGAAAATTCTAATAATAATCCTACTACTTCAGAGACTTTATTTGAACCTTCTACTAATGAAAACATTGGTCATGAGGAAGACAAAAATCAATCGTCTGATCTTGAAGAAAATCAGATTTCACTAAAAAATAATACTGAAAATCAGCATTCCTGCCAATCTGTGCGGAGGTCGTCCCGAGTTCGACAATTCCCTAGTAAATATAAGGATTTTGTGACTAAATACTGAAAAAACTGCAGTTTGGGTTCATATGTTATTTGTAAATAAAATGATTCTTATGTGATTGTAAAAAAAAAAAAAAAAAAAAAAAAAAAAATTTGTCTATAATTAATTACCCCTTACTTGAATACTTTAGGACGGGGAAAATGTTATGATTTAATTTGTTGTTAAGAGTTATCCCCCTTGGGATTGACATTCATAATAAAAGCGCCCTCTGTTTCATTTTCCCGCTCGATCCTGTCAAGAGCGTACGTGTATTTTACAGTTAATAAAACCTTTCTAAAAGGCAATTCTTTACTTACTGATACTATTCACTTCAGAGAGAGAGGGGGGAAGAGTATAGAAGAAAGAGAGGTGAGAAAGATGTTCAGCGACACGTTTTCTGACCCCTGTTAGTTAATAAGCGAACAAAGAAAGAAAAAGAAGAATAAGGGAAATACGGGGAAGAGAGAGAGAGAGAGAGAGAGAGAGAGAGAGAGAGAGAGAGAGGGAAAGAGACATTTTGGTACAAGATGCTCCGCCGGACCGCCGAGCCGGACGAACGTGAAAATTTCCATCCCGACAAACCGAAACGAAAAGAGATAATGCCGAGCAGAAACTCCATCTAAACAGCGAAAGAAATGAGCTAATGCCGACCGTAAAATGGCGAGGAACACTGTCTACTAAAAGATAGACAGCTGAGAATAACCGAAACAGTGGATGCGAATAAAATGGTGGTTAAACTTTACGTAGAAAAAAAAAGGAAAATAAATATAAAAACTGTAAGTCCTCTCTGCATAACTGTCTCTCGCATATAAAGTTGGCGAGTTCATGTTGCCATTGTTTTGTTTGTATTGATGTATTTTTTTGTATCGATATATTTCTCGTCGGCATTTTCAGATAGTGATTAAGATATCCCTCGTATTTTTTTTATTTTTTACTTCATTTCACCCCCTCTACCATGTATGTGCAATAAGTATTTGCTTTTTCGTAAATTTCTTTTTGTATCGCTTCGTTTGCTTTTTATTTAATTCCTCCCCTTATCATATATGTAACAATATATATATATATATATATATATATATATATATATATATATATATATATATATATATATATATAGTCAAACGATAATGCCATGATCTGAGTCAGGTGGTTGAAGCCGTGTTGATGGGACTAAGCTCGGATAGACTTAGAAGACTTAGAAGTAAATAATTTATTAGTAACGTTGTCTTTCTCCCTTCTCTTTCTTCATTCCGTTCTCTCTCTAAATAAATAACTCAGCAACGTCTCATTGTGGTTTCATGCATCAAAAGTTTGTTTAAAGCTTCGTTAAAAAAAAATGTCACGACTTCACATGAAACAGCGGGACGAAGGACAGCGACGATCATAGGCATGAAAAGACCAGTACGTATAAACTTTGGTTGCTCTGGGACCTGGGAATCACCGGACTACATATTTATCTCTACTTCCAACGGTGGAAGTATATGACATAAGGGTCAGAAAGTAAGATTTGAGGAACCAACGACCTAAAGGAAGAGCACTGATCTATAAAAAAATATCTGGGCAACACCGTTGGTATTTCTGCGTTAAGGGCGCTTCAGGCGATTAATAATAAACCACTCTCTTTCAATAGGTGAGAAGACAAAGTCTGGAAGATGGAACTCGTAGAACTGCCTCGCCCTAACACTAACCTTAACTACACAAGACACAGGACCACACAACCCAGCCAATAGAGAACAATCCCCGTGAACATTTATCTATACTATTCTGACTTTGGGATCGAATGACCATCACCAGACTCTTCACTATAAAAAGACTATTTGACTTGGTTCTTGATCGCCCACGAGCAAGAACATAGCTGTACGATCACACACTAGTGAAAACCTTACATGTACGATCCACTCGTTAAACGCGTAGTTTAAATGTTGGCATCTCAAGAATTTTTATATTGTTGAATCCTTCAGATGAGTCCGTGGCGTCTAATAGAAGCTGCCATTTTGATGTCTGCGGTCTAATTAATTTTTGAGGCTCGCTTTCTGATTTAGACGCAGTGATTCCGCCTGAAGGGCTTTTTTGCACTCTGTGACTAAACACTTTTACACGGGATCCGTTAATAACGACATTAATACAAGGATTGTTTTGCTGCCCTTTTTCTGTGAAAACGCCGTGAAATCGTCTACAGGCTTTCTCGTCATTTTGTCTTGTCGTCGGTGGGGTATGGATATGGCACTTTTCTAAATGTAAAATATATAACCATATTATCTTAGAGTAGAAAATGTATTTATTTAATTTTATGGAGGATAGGAATAAATGAAGTGGCGTTAAAAGGCAGTATTTGTCCATTTTTTTAGCAGGAAAAAAGCATTCAAATTTTCGGTTGCTCTTCTCCTCAGATAAAATTAGATTTGATTCAATGTCGATACAAATATGTAAACGAAGCACAAAACAAAAAACAAAAAACGGATATACTATAGTTGTGTCCATTCAATCTACACGTTTTTCGATGGAAATTATCTGTCAAATCGTCAAACACGCAATATTATTTTTCATACATCGCGTTATTTTAATGTAAAACAAATTTCATTGAATGAATAAAACGCGGTTGTCTATTCCCAGGATTGCACAATGCGATTAGAATAGTGATGGAACAATTTCAATATTTTTTTCGATTCCGATACAGTTACCGATTCTGTTCTAAATTCCGATTATAATACAATAACTGATTCCGATTCGTTTAAGATCACAAAATATTTAACTACTTCAGAGTTGTTTCTTTCTTTTCGTATTACCGCAACAAGCATGTTATATCTGCATATGTTTTCGCAAGCGGATATATATATATATATATATATATATATATATATATATATATATATATATATATATATATATATATATATACCACGTGTCAGGGGACGATGAAAAGAAATCAAACAAAGTGATCGATCGCGAATGTGAAAGCTGAAGCCAAACCATTCCCTACTAAACACATATATACAAAGGCGTGTGGGCGCATGCGCACGCACGCACGTACGCACACACACACAAACACACTACATTGCCCTTCCTGCCATCCCTCCCTTCCTTCCGTAAACAGATACTCTTAGCCTCGGTTGCTAAGTGCTATGTTTACCACAGGAACTTCAAACAAAGACACCACCCGTTAACTAGTGTTTTTCTCTGTTTGTTTACTTTCGCGTTGTTTATTTTCGCGTTGTTTCGCTTTTTAAAGTCGCTAATGAGCTGTATTGATTTCATAAAGCCACAAATGACCGATTCAATACAATGAAACCAATGGTTCGTCTTTGGAATATATATATATATATATATATATATATATATATATATATATAGTTTTATATAAATATTTGTGTATATATATATATATATATATATATATATATATATATAGTAATTTATAAAATATATATGGCGATTAAGCTACACATAATATTCGGCGTTTCATCCACTCTAGGACTCCTTAGGCTTATGCGCATAAGCCTGAGGAGTTCTAAAGTGTTAATCGCCATATATATTTTATAAATTACTAACTAGCTCTACCTACGTATTGAGCACTTTTGAAGTAAATACTTAAAGTTTACGCATAAATCTATACTTTCGTATATTAATTTTATGTGAGTAAATGAAGTAGTTATATATATATATATATATATATATATATAAAACTGGTAATTAGTAAAAAAAAAACTGGTAAAACTGGTAATTAGTAAAAAAAACCTGAAGAGAGTGCTCAATACTATTGCAGAGCAAATATGTTTTTTATTTTTTTTTATTACCGTTTTATCTGTTTGGTTACATATCTTTTGGATGTTGGACCATGTTTACGATCCAGCAGCGTCGTCAGACCTTGCAGAAGGTCTTACGATGCTGTAAACATGGTCCAACATCCGAAACATATGTAACCAAACAGATAAAACGGTAATAAAAAAATAAAACACATATATATATATGTAGACGGGTGGTTTCGCTGTATCATAGCTCTTCAGTTAGGCTAGAAGCTCAATGTAATTACAGAACAATATAATGAATATATGACAAAGTCTATATTCCAAATTTCATGATGTTGGCCATCTTAAGATTAATCCTTTTACTTCAGTTGACACTTATAATTATTGGCAGTATCTGTTTCGTAGCATAAAATCAATCATTTATTTATTATATCAATCAGTGAATCTATTTTGGCCTTAGTCATGTCCAAACGCAGTTTATTTACTGTTGGTGCATTCTTTGTTGTTATTTTTTCTCATGAGTTAAGGTACTATTAAGATACTAGCAGGATGCCCGGCGTTGCCGAGTCGTAAAATACGCTTAAATATGATATTTTAATTCATGCAGATAACGTATTTATTATTATAGAGCCAATTCTTTATCGATTATTATATATAACCTAATAAATAATACCAAGATCAAAACTAATATATATATATATATATATATATATATATATATATATATATTAATTTTAATAATATAACATTATAACATTTTCACTTGTGCTGACTTACAAATATAATCTTAATAACAAAAACTGCATCTGATTTTAAAAAACAATTTTGCTTAAGCCATTCTTTTATTTAATTATTTTCATTTTCATTTAATTTTACTTTGAATTTTAATTTGAATTTTATTTTATTTGCCTGTCTACGGATATCTTTTGGTTTTTATTCACAAATTGATTAAAAACTTGAAGTGAATTTTGAAACTGATATATGGAAAAAAAATTACCGGATTGATATAATGAAAGATTTGCCAGAAATCCAGTCGAACTAACGAAAAACTGTGGAAATATGTATATATTGGATTGTTGCCAGCTTCATTGGATTTATTACAATACGAATTTTTTTACCTTACAGGATTTAGCATGCACTTTCGATTTGAAATTCAATATCCTTTTTTTTTTTTTTTGCAGCATCAATATCCAGTTTCCCTTATTCTATATAGCTAAAATGATTTAAAACTTCAAAAACATTTAATTAAATTTTCTATGTGTATTACCTTTAGCAAATAAGGTGCAAACCTTTTATAATATTTGCTAATATTTTTCCTCCGAGGAGATGTATAAACATCGAAAACTCGTGGGTTAAGGAAATATATTTTATTATACTGCATTCTTTGTCTTGCATGCAATGAAACTTCTATATTTGAAATTAAACTTTTTCAAATCACAAATTTTGAATACCTAAATTATGATTTATTTGCTATATCTAGTATATAGAGCAATTGTATTTAGCTGGGATGGTCTTATATAAAATATTACATCCAATAATATTTTGTAAGACCGATAATCACTGGATTTGCACACCAGTAGATTTATTGTATTTCATTATGCTTAATAATTACACACACACACACGCACACACACACACACACGGATATATATATATATATATATATATATATATATATATATATATATATATATATATATATATATGACTTGAGTGTCATCAGCTAAAATCGAAACGATAACATACAACTCTGCAGACTAATCTCTTAGCCTCTGGACCACGTCAATAGCATAAAATTTGTGTACTGCTTTGACATCGTAAATGTCATTTGCGACTCACACACAGAGTTAAATATACGAAGTTGTAAGAAATCGGCAGGATAGGCCATGACATATATATATATATATATATATATATATATATATATATATATATATATTTAAAAGAGTGTAGTCATCAACAATTGTGGGTTTTTTTAAGGTTTTCATCATGTTTTTATTTTAAAATATTTTTATAACGCGTTTCGAGCTTAGGGTGTACTCTCTTCAGATGTTTTCGTAATAAGTTTTTCTTTAAAATGGGAGTTTGGAAAGTTATTTTTACCTCCACTGATACTAAATGTGTTTTTCAGAGTGATGTGTGGTCTCAGACATTCTGTCTCCAACCGTAAGTGTTCAAAGTGTCCGGTCCAAGTTAGATTCAAAGAGGGCGCTTTTGGTCCATTTGGTGAAGGTTTTTATGTTTTTTAGGGGTTTTTAAGACTTTCTTTCCCCATGTATAGCACGCACTCATTGTGTGTGAGTGTGTGCTATACATGGGGAAAGAAAGTCTTTAAAAAAAAAAACTAAAAAAAAACATAAAAACCTTCACCAAATGGACCAAAAGCGCCGTCTTTGAATCTAACTTGAATCGGACACTTTGAACACTTACGGTTGGAGACAGAATGTCTGAGACCACACATCACTCTGAAAAACACATTTAGTATCAGCGGAGGTAAAAAATAACTTTCCAAACTCCCATTTTAAAGAAAAACTTATTACGAAAACATCTGAAGAGAGTACACCCTAAGCTCGAAACGCGTTATAAAAATATTTTAAAATAAAAATATGATGAAAACCTTTAAAAACAACCCACACTTGTTGATGGCTACACTCTTTTAAATATACATTTTTTTTCTCTCGTTGGAACTACACAACCATCACTTTAATATATATATATATATATATATATATATATATATATATATATATATATATATACAGTAAGTTATAAAATATATATGGCGATTAAGCTACACTGAATATTCCGCGTTTCATCCACTCTAGGACTCTTCAGGCTAATGCGCATAATGTTGATGAAACGCGGAATATTCAGTGTAGCTTAATCGCCATATATATTTTATAACTTACTAACTAGCTCTACCTACGTATTGAGCACTTTTGAAGTAAACACTTAAAGTTTATGCATAAATTTATACTTTCGTATATTAATTTTATGTGAGTAAATGAAGTAGCTATATATATATATATAATAAAAATTATAATTAAATTGGATTATTTATCTTCCACCAGACTATCCATTCATGTGTGATCACCATTTTCTTCACCATATTCCCTCTGCTTCACTTTTTTTTGTTTTCAAGTAAGATCTTTGACTTACTTGTTGTTTCATCAAATACTTTTGCATGCAAAATCCGATCCCGCATTTTACTAATTCCTACCCTTTGATGAGAAGGAAAGTATTTCTTCGAAACTCCGCAGATTAAGGACTATCCACTTATCCAGTGTTTCTTTTTCAGATTAAATATGTTTTAACTCATTTCAAAGTGTTTTTTTAACATGTTTTATTAACTGTTTGCTCGTATATATATATATATATATATATATATATATATATATATATATATATATGATACTTGTTTATTGTTATATAAACATGCTCACATCCCGCTCAATTCAATGAATTGAACTTTTGAATAGTCAAGTCGCTGCCTGATGATATCTGTTGTTTGATTGAAACAAGTGGCTATTTGTAGCAGCGGGATGTAAACATGTTTATATAACAATAAATAAGTATTATTAGCTCTTTTTATTGAGCACTATCTAACAACCTCGTTGAATTCATTAGTCCATTACTTTTGAATAAAAAAACCCGAGTATATATATATATATATATATATATGTATATACCTGCCATGATATATGTATGCATATATATTTATATAAATTTACCTGTCATTATATATATATATATATATATATATATATATATATATATATATATATATATATATATATATATATAAAGGAGATTAGAACAATAGTCTAAAGAGCTGAGTGTATTTTAATGTAACAGTGAAATTACTAGTTTAATTAAAATACAGGAAAGAAAAAGTGCTCGTTGTAATTTAGATATATAAATCGTCAGCGTCAGTGTCGTCGCACGCTGAACACGCTTCATTGCCTCTTCCTATAAAAAACACATCCGTTTCTCTTTCTCTGTCTCTATTTATTCATAATATATAAATATATCGCTTTCTGTTTTTCGCTCCTTCTATCCGTAGGTTTTTTTTTCTTAAATAAATAAATAATTTAAAAAAAACAACAACATTATTCTAGGCATTCTAAAACCGGACTTGAACTTGCTCAACAATGAAATCAACGTTCGTCGCTCAACAAGGATTAATTACCAACGATTTCTAGTAAGATACATCTGCCTTACTTTTAATGCTAGGTTTATTTATGGTGTCTTTTAAATTTAATAAAAAAACATTCAAAATTTGCTGACGAGGAGACCTTGGGTATTAAAAAACTATATGTAATAATTATTGTCCGTAACTTGATGTCTACCACAATAAAAACACTGTTTTCCGAAACGATCGTACAGATAATTGATTTTGTTGTTGTTCCTTCTTATGAGACGGATTTTTAATTTAATTATAATTTGATTTTTAAATTTTAAATTATCAATCACATTACTTAATATATATATATATTCAAGCATGTCTGAATATCTCCGAACCCACTCTAAAAAATCATACAACGCATACATAGGTCAAACAACATTTAACCGACAATAGCGCCATAAAACAGCAACTAACATCCCATGATAAAAACTTACAGTCGTCCGACATTAAATATCTTAACTAAAAATACTAAAAATCGATATCTTACCAATTGGACGCGACGACTATAATTATTTGAAGCCATACTCATCAAAAAACTACAGCCTTTTTTACACCCGATCTCCGTTAACAAGTATACTAACAGTATTTTATAACTAAGAAGAAACTAAATAAATAAACGATAAAATCGGAAATAGAAATTAAAAAATAAAAATAAAATAATAATAATTCGCCCATAACCCTCCTGCACCCACCTTTATAGCCAATTAAAATATAAATTATCTATTTTTTTTTTTTTACATGGAGGTCACCACTTATAAAGGCCCGGGGGCCAATCAGGGATAAGGGTTACTGCGTGTACAGTAATCAATGAGATGGTATTGTAGTAATCATTAGTATTGGAGATTTGATAGAGTGACTTACTTAAGAGGGCGGTTTGTCAGGAATTTGTTTATGTTGGACTTGAAGACATCCAAGTTATACTCAGGTGGGAATCAGGCAAAATAAATTATCTGTATATAATAATAGTGTGTTATTTTGTATGCCATGCTCACATTTTTTTCTTCTAAGTGACTTTCATTTAATTGTTATGAACTTCCATTTCTTTTGTAAGAATTAATTTTACCAAGAACTTTTCATGAGTTTTATTTTCGGTTCCGATTAGAGCTGATGGCACTTAAGCCATCTATTTGTTTTATAAATAATTTTACCAAATATTCTTCATAAGTGTTGGTTTCGGTTTCGATTATAGCTGAAAGAACTCAAGTTATGCGTATATACATGTATATTCTTTCTTCATAAGTTTTGGTTTCGGTTTCGATTCAAGATGATTCCTTCAAGCCATATGAATATATATTGTCTATTTTTGATATATTTATTTATAAATCGAATTTATAGTATATAAGAATACATATATATAATATATAAGAATCGATAGAAAATTGACTCTATAATATATATGAAATCTACATGAATTAAACTATCATATTTAAGCATATTTAACGACCGGGATACGATGTGCGTCTCTGCTAGTTTAGATAAATACTTTTGCAGTTTTAACAATAATATCATGACACAATAATATCATGATACAATAATATCATGATACAATAATATCATGATACAATAATATCATGATATCTCCATTTACGCTGAACATCCATTGGATATCTCCATTTATGCTAACATCAATATATTACACATGAAAAAGTCCGCCGTGGAATTTCTAAAGGTTTTGTTAGTTTTCTGTAAATAAAATCATGCTATTTCAATTATGTAAACAAAATCTGAATTGATGTTTGTTTCTTATCTGCATCAATAAAGTAAGAACCTGTCAAAATTGAATAATCTTTTCAACAACCTCATCACTCGCTTACATTATGTTGTTCTTTAGTCCTCACCCTCCGTAAACGATGTTTTTCACACAGATGAGAAAATTCCTGCTTTCTGAGTCGGAATCTATCCACCTAAAACTTATCAATGCCAAGTTTTAACCTTGAAGATGTATTATTTTTAGCTCTTTACATCAGGTTGCTTGATGTCTTGTCTGGAGCAATTTTCATAAAAATCATATCTTTTTATTTATTTATTCACGTAGAATCTAACTTTTGCTGATGATGTTTTCACCACGTGACATAACTTGTGTACAATTTATGCGGAAATTTATTCGCAAACTATTGATAATTTTTCTTTCATTATTAAGCTATCATCTCAAATCGCAGCGTGTATAAAGAAGGGGGAAAATAGAGGAGGAGAGAGAGGAAGAGAGAAATACAAATAAATATTCTTTTAGAAAGAGAGAACAAAAATATAGAGAAAGAAAGGGAGAGTGATATATAGAAATAAACATTGGGTCACGGTTTTACATATATCTTTTAGAAAGCAAGAAAGAGAGAGATATATAGAGAGAGAAAGAGAGAGAGAGGGGGAGAAAGAGAGAGAGAGAAATGCTACGATTTTCAAATTTGGGAAGGAGAGTAAGGCCTGCTCCGATAGGAGAGTAAGGTGTATACGGGCACAAAAGGGAGAGCATAGATAAAAACTGGGTTGGGAGAGTGTGACGATGCTTGCAGGCGGGTGGGGCGGTTCAGGCAAAAATCATGGTGGTAGCAGAAGGAAGATTAAGAATGGCGTTGTTCGTCGGGCTTGATCTCAAACACCGCCTTCATCCCCCTCGACCAGATAGCCGATCGGTCGGGTCGTTCCAGCATTTCGCTGTGTGTCCCTTCGAAAGGAGTTACATTGGAATGTCAACTATTCAAAACGGCTGTTGTCGACTTTGACATTGTCGAGGAATTGTGGAATGGTGACAAGTCTTTAGTCTTAAGTCTGTGGTTTCCTCGGCCTCCCTTCCCAGGGGACCTCGCGGCTCTGGCTCTTTCTCTTCCCTGCGTTTCTTCCCTTTCCGTTCACTATTTTTACTGGAACCCATTTCTCCTCGAATGATACTCTTGTTATCACGAGTTTCAAAGCAAAGGAGGATTCCATTGTCTTTTTGCATTCTTGTTTGCTTCGGTTCGAGGATATTATTTATATTGGAATTTTCTTCGCATGCGTTAAATCATCATCATCATCATCATCATCATCTTTTGATTTTTTTGCATATTTATTATTAATTCCTTTTTTCCGATTTAAAGTTTTATTTTTGATATTTTTCATTTGCTTCTAATCGAATTTTGGTGTTTGCAATATTTTCAACTTTTTGTTCTTGTTCCTTTGCTGTTTTTTTTTTGTTCCTGTTCTTTTTCTTCTTTTTTTATCTTCCTTTCCTTCATCATCATCATCATCATCATCATCATTTTCTTCTTTTTCAACTTCTTCTTCTTCTTCTTCTTCTTCTTATTATTATTATTAATATGTTCGTTAACTTAACATTGTACGTGATTAGAATAATAATAATAATAATAATAATAATAATAATAATAATTATTATTATTATTATTATTATTATTATTGCTGTTTTTTAAGTTGGAATACGATTCGTCTTATTATTATTATTATTATCAATGTTCGTAATAATGATAATAATAATAATAATAATAATAATAATAATAATAATAATAATAATAATAATATCATTTAAATTATTATGATGTTATTTTACTTTACAATGTTGTAGTGTTTTACGCCGTATTTTTTATTTCATTCAAGTGCGGGCTCTTACACCAAAACTAGTGAGAATAGTTAAAGATTCAGTTAGGTAGATGACGCCTTGCGCCGTATACTTCTGGGGTATAATGATGTTTTACATGATATCCAAAGAATTCAACTTTTCCTCAAGATCTTCTGAAATAAAGCCAAACACACCTTTGATGATTGGAACGATGGAAGTTTTCTTATTCCACATCCTACCTTCAATTTCTGATAGTTCTGTATTTTCTCAGTTTTTTTTACCTTCTAAGTTGTTGTCGTTTGGGCAAACCACATCAACAATTTGACATTGATTGGTCTTTTTTGTTCCCAATTACAATAGCTGATTTCCTGTCAGTCACACTGAATCATGAAATCTCAGAGAATTTCAATTCATTTTCCACTATGTTGAAACCACTTGTTCGTCACTTGGATTCCAAACTTTTCGCACAAACTCCAATGCTTATTAGCACATACTTTGTTATGGAGACGTTTGTACTTTTTGGAAACAAATGTAGACAGGCACCAACAATTTGTGACACTGTTTCAAGAGTTAAACCACACAGCCTGCACATATCGGAACAGCCTTTCCAAAATGTTTTTCTATTGCAATAATAACAAAAATAACAACCACAATAAAAAGGCCAACAACAACGACAACAACTACAACAACAATAATAGCAACAATGATAACAACAATAATAACAACAGTAATAACAACAATAATAATGACAATAATAATGACAATAATAACAACAATATTAACAACAAAAATAACAGCAATAATAAGAACAATAATAATGACAATAATAACAACAATAATAACAACAATAATAATAACAATAATAATGACAATAATAATGACAATAATAATGACAATAATAACAACAATAATAACAGCAATAATAATGACAATAATAATGACAATAATAATGACAATAATAACAACAAAAATTACAACAACAATAACAACAACAATAAAACAACCACAATAACAAGAACAACAATGAGAACGCCAACAAAAACAATAACAACACTAAATACTACGGTAACAACAATAATAAAAGAACAACAATTACAATTAAAACAGCAATTACAACACCAAAAATAACAACAATAACAACAACAATGGCAACAGCAATAACAACAACTATGACAACACCAACAAAAATAACAACATCAACAATAACAATAACAACAATAACATTAACAATAACAATACTGTACACAATAGCAACAGCAACAATAATATCGACGACAAAGATTTCAATTATAATTCCCAACGAAACTTATATCTTGGCCATAAATTCAACCCACATCCTGTTGTCTGTTGTCGGGTCAGAAAACCTAGACCAATCAGAAGAATGTCTCGGAAAATAAAAGAAAGTTCAGGGATGTTTAAAATGAGGACATGTTATTCTCTTTATTCAAAGCATTCGCTTACTACCTCTACGTTTTTTTTTTACCCCGATCCATTCTTCTTATGGATATTTCTTTCTGTCGCCATTGTTCATCGATGCCTGTTCGTTGTCGTCGTCGTCGTCGTCGTCGTCGTCGTTATCGTCCGCTGAAGCAAGGGACACCGAAAAAACTGTGGACACTGATAAAATGTTCAGAAGTTCCTTTAACGAGTGGTTCGCAGGCATTCTTTGCTTCGCTCTATTCAAAAATATTATTCGCGTATTTCCACTGTTTCGATTGTATGCATGTTTGGTTCGTGTTTTTGTTTTGTTATCTTTTATTTCTTTTCATTGCAATTACGGATTTAATGGATTTGGGATCGTGTTTATTTTTGTTTATTATCAAACCCTGCACTAGCAGTATCAGAAATTTGGGGGAATTTTTGACACCCCTAACAGAAAACTGCGATTAAAATATAGAAAACTCGTAATTTCTCTTTCTAAAGTGGGTTATTTATTTTCTTTATAGAATATGCTTCCAAAATAAACTGTTTAAGTTGTTTAAAAAATAGTAGAAATATTATTTTTCATTGTTTAAAAAACATTGTTTACAAAGTGCGTGCGTACGTTCTGGGAAGCCATTTTGTTACGTAATGAAATCAATTGATTTTTATGAGATGAATATTTTTCAATTTTTAAACTTTAAAAATCTATCAAAATTTTCCTATTCGTTCAATTGTTACGTTTTTTTCAGGGTCAATGTAAAATTTTATGCTCTTTCCGATAAACTAAATATAATATTTTAGACAAACGTTGTTTTATAAATTCACCCCCCCATTTTGGAATGTCTATGAGAAATTTAATAATTAATTTTGCTTGAATCGTTTTATAAATCACAAATTGAAGATAAAACATGAATAAATAAAATACTCAAATTTAAAACAACAAAAAAATATCACTTATCTGGTAATTTACCGGTAAAGTCCAAAATTTAAATCCTTCTTTTTTCGATAACCACGTGTTATTTTTTATTTTTTTTTTTTTTACGTGGAAGCTTAATTTTTGTTTAGAATGTTCCAGTAATTAATAGTCCATCAGTTTATATAAATATATTTAATTCCTGGTTTCCTTTTTTTCGATATATAAAAAACAAAAGACGAGTTCGGGTTATGCAGATGTATAGTATAATAAAAAAAATATTCAGGTATTTCTTTAGGATATTAAAAAAAGAAAAATACCATTCTACTTCTGCGTCATATAGTAATTCGTCTTATTAAAAAATTGTAAACTATCAGATTTTTCCTACGATAGCGTCAAGGCACAATAATAAAAAAAAAACCGGACAAGTTATCTCCCTTAAGTCAGGAAAAACACCCGTCCACAAAGGTCATGCTGAGCGTGACCTTACGCTCTGACCCGACATTTCACTCACATTCAGCAACCAGAGCAAGCAGAAGCACTAGCAGACGTTCGGTCACGTTCAGACGTATATACTAGTTGTTAAAGAATTTTATTGGAATAATGGTGAGTTTTTTTTGTTTTTTTTTACTACCCGTATTTTTTAACTTTCTGTAACTGATGAGAAAGTTGTATTTAAATTTTATTTTGACTTTTTAAACTTTATTTGAGTAAAAAACATTAATTTTTCAGTTATCGCCGAAAATGTTTTTCGGTGATAAAAAGTTACGTTTGTATTATTACTGTGTCTGTCTGTACACATAGATTAAAAAGAAAGTGGTCTAAAAACAAAAATATAGCAAATAAATGTTATCAAAGGCAAGATAAAATATAAAAAACTCGTAATTTCTATTTTTAAAGTGGGTTTATTTTCTTTCTGGAATATACTTCCAGAACTTATAAAGTGAGTTGAGTTTGTATTATAAATTCGAAAAAGTTGTCCCAAAACAAATATAGAACAAATAAATGTTATCAAAGGCAAGATAAGTTACATTTCTACCTAACTGGATATATTTTTTGTGTTTTTATTCAGTGTAACAATGTAACATGTTTATTCTGCTCGAAAAACATGCAGTGTTTAAAATTCAAAATGGCGCCCGACTCTCTCTCGGAGAGGGTAAGTTTGGAAAAAGGTATTATAAATTATAAACTAGACAAAATACTGTTAGAAATTCGCTCAATATATGTTACCGTGACATAAGTTGACATATATTCGGTTGATTTTTAATAGTATTTTGTCTAGTTTATTATTTATAACATCTTTTCCCAAACTTACCGTGTTAAAGAGACAGTCGGGCCGGGCGCCGGGCCCCCCCCCCTGCCATTTTGAATTTTAAACACTGCATGTTTTTCGAGCTGAATAGACATGTTAAATTGAATAAGAACACAAGAAATATACCAAAATAAACTATTACAGTTGTTTTAAAAGTAATAGAAATATATATATTTAAAAAAAAAAAAAAACAGTAATGAATTTTCCGAACTCAATATTTTTCAATTTTTAAACTTTAAAAATCTATCAAAATTTTTCTATTGATTCTATTTTTACGATATTTTCAGGGTCAATGTGAAATTTTATGTTCTTTCCAATAAACCGAATATATTTAAGACAAACTTTTTTTTTTAATTCACGCCCCCCCCATTTTCAAGTTTCTATTACAAAGTAAAAGTAAATAATTAATTTACTCACAAATTGAAGAGAAAAGGTCAATAAATAATATTTCCAAATTTAAAAAAAAAAAAAAATCCTTTTTTTAGAAATTTACCTGTAAAGTCCGAAGTTTAAAACCTTTTTTGAAAAAAAAAACACCTTTTTTTTTTTTTTAATAAAACCTTGGTCCTTGCTCCTTTAATTGAAAAACAAAATAGGGCTTGAATTACATTTTTCGAGGAGTTATAAGCTTGGAAAGATGGGGTGGAATTATTCACTATTTTCACGAAAATTCTGACACTGCTATAACAGTAATACAAACCCATTAAAGTAGTATAAAAAGTAATAGAAATATTTTTTTTTATTTTTTAAAAAACAGTAATGAAATTAATTGAATATTACGAGTTCAGTATTTTCAATTTTTAAACTCTAAAAACCTATCAAAATTTTTCTAATAATTCTATTTTTACGATATGTTCAGGGTCAATGTGAAATTTTATGTTCTTTCCAATAAACCGAATATATTTTAGACAAACTTTTTTTTTTTAATTCACGCCCCCCCCCATTTTCAAGTTTCTATTACAAAGTAAAAGTAAATAATTAATTTACTCACAAATTGAAGAGAAAAGGTCAATAAATAATATTTCCAAATTTAAAAAAAAAAAAATCCTTTTTTTAGAAATTTACCTGTAAAGTCCGAAGTTTAAAACCTTTTTTGAAAAAAAAAACACATTTTTTTTTTTTTAATAAAACCTTGGTCCTTGCTCCTTTAATAGAAAAAAACATAGGGCTTGAATTACATTTTTCGAGGAGTTATAAGCTTGGAAAGATGGGGTGGAATTATTCACTATTTTCACGAAAATTCTGACACTGCTATAACAGTAATACAAACCCATTAAAGTAGTATAAAAAGTAATAGAAATATTTTTTTTTATTTTTTAAAAAACAGTAATGAAATTAATTGAATATTACGAGTTCAGTATTTTCAATTTTTAAACTCTAAAAACCTATCAAAATTTTTCTAATAATTCTATTTTTACGATATGTTCAGGGTCAATGTGAAATTTTATGTTCTTTCCAATAAACCGAATATATTTTAGACAAACTTTTTTTTTTTAATTCACGCCCCCCCCATTTTCAAGTTTCTATTACAAAGTAAAAGTAAATAATTAATTTACTCACAAATTGAAGAGAAAAGGTCAATAAATAATATTTCCAAATTTAAAAAAAAAAAATCCTTTTTTTAGAAATTTACCTGTAAAGTCCGAAGTTTAAAACCTTTTTTGAAAAAAAAAACACATTTTTTTTTTTTTTAATAAAACCTTGGTCCTTGCTCCTTTAATAGAAAAAAACATAGGGCTTGAATTACATTTTTCGAGGAGTTATAAGCTTGGAAAGATGGGGTGGAATTATTCACTATTTTCACGAAAATTCTGACACTGCTATAACAGTAATACAAACCCATTAAAGTAGTATAAAAAGTAATAGAAATATTTTTTTTTATTTTTTAAAAAACAGTAATGAAATTAATTGAATATTACGAGTTCAGTATTTTCAATTTTTAAACTCTAAAAACCTATCAAAATTTTTCTAATAATTCTATTTTTACGATATGTTCAGGGTCAATGTGAAATTTTATGCTCTTTCCCATAAACTGAATACAATATTTTAGACAAACTTTATTGCAGACAGTTTCGTGGTCTAAAACAAATACATAACAAATAAATGTTATCAAAGGCAAGATAATTTACTTTTCTACCAAACTGGATATATTTTTTGTGTTTTTATTCAATATATAGACAAAATACTGTTACATTGAATAAAAACACAAAAAAATATATCCAGTTTGGTAGAAAAATAACTTAGTTGTTATGTTTTTTGACAAAATAACTAGTTGTTATGTTTTTTGACAAGTTAGAAACTCAAAATGTAATGATTCTAATAACTTTTTGTTTGTAGCATTTGCTTTTTGGGATTATTGAAATTGTTTCGATATTCATAAATTTTATATAATCTGAAAAATTAAGTTCCAAGTTTGATAGGAATTCTTTTTCTATATATTTTCAGGATAAAAAACCTTCAGTAATGAACTCTCTTTTAGCGAAGTATGAACATTTTGAGGGGAATGGGCC
The DNA here is from genome assembly GCF_053919585.1 of Euprymna scolopes. Lineage (NCBI taxonomy): Eukaryota > Metazoa > Mollusca > Cephalopoda > Sepiida > Sepiolidae > Euprymna > Euprymna scolopes. The sequence continues at coordinate 2,740,945 of NC_136517.1, read as the reverse complement.
AGTTTTGTGTGGCCACTTACTGTACAAGCTCAAGCAGCATCTTCCACTGAAGGAGATAGCAGAGTGGGCAACTACCCAAAATGTAGAGAATGGTTTTCCGGTAATTCCATTCCATAGGGTTGCCTATGTCTGCCAGAAAATTAAAAAATATAAGAGATTTTTGTTCCCGGCAAACTCTCCTAATTTTATTGATTTATGCAATGAACCTGTGCATACCACCACCACCACCATTAGTCCCTCTACCACCACCACCACCACTCCCTCCACCACCACCACCACCTCTACCACCACCACCACTCCCTCTACCACCACCACCACCACCCCCTCTACCACCACCACCACCACCACAACCAGTAGTCCCTCTACCACCACCACCACCACCAGTACTACCTCTACCACCACCACCACCACCACCACCAGTACTACCTTTACCACCACCACCAGTAGTCCCTCTACCAGCACCAGCAGTCGTCCCAGTACCACCACCAGAACCTTTAAAAGTACTTCCACGCAGACAGATTTTAAAAAAAAAACTAAAAAAAACAAAACTAAATATTTTGCAAGAATTTTATTTTATATATGTAAAATGCATAATGTACCAACAAAGAATTTGCCACATTTGGTAAATTCTCTTTGTAATTTTTTAAATGAAAAATGTAAAATTTTTTCAGCAGCTACAGTATTTAAGATGCCAGCAGAGTTAAGTTTTATTGCAGACTATATGACTGTGGATAAAATCCTTAACTCTGATGCGTGTACTTTGGTTTTTGACGCCACCACGAAGGATGGCGAACATATTAATAATGTCATGTTGACAACGCCTGAGTCAACCCATGTCATAGCCGTCCAGAGTGTACCTGGTGGTTATGCAAAGGACTATGCAACTCACATCAATGACTGCATTAGTAAATTGGCTCAGGTACACTCTAAAATTTTTGGTGAACCAGCAATTAGCATAAAAAATAAATTAATTGAAAAAATTGGCTCGTGTTTGACAGACAGAGCAGCTGTCAATCACCGTACTGTCGAAATATTAGAATTGCAATGGGAAAAGCAATTAATAGAGCTCAATTGCAACATACATCCTTTGGAAGCAATTACAAAGGAGGTATGTATGCAATTGAAGCATTTTGAGGATGCTAGTGTTAGTGAATTAGTCCTTAGTGGCAAGGATTGTATAGGACATCAGATAATTATGAAAATGTCTTCTCTTAGATACAATAATACTTTAGGTTTAATTAAAGAGTTCAAGGATTTCTTAGGAGATAAATTTTCAGTTAAGGTAGTTCCTAGATATAGAGGTAATAGAATTAATATAATTTTTCATTTAGCTTTGGTTTACTTTACACATAGAGAAGACTTTTTAGCATTTTTAAGGCGTTTTAGGAATTCGAAATCTTTGTGCAAAAATTTAGAATCTGCCTTTGGGAATGAAGTAGCATACTTAGAGTTACAGGTTTTAGGTGTTATAGGTAAGCTTCTTTCAGGTCCTTGGATGAGAGCTTTTTACACATCCTTGAAAGATCAGTATACATTCACAGATGGGATCCAGATAGTGGAAGGTGTAGTTGATCAGTTACAGATTTTAGTTCAAGATCCCATGAAAGTGTTAGAAAGAACTATTGATTTTTTTGGGAATCCAATTGACTTGGATGAGGATTTAGGTAAATTGATGAGGCGTCCTCCTTCCCAATATTGTGACTTGTTTACATCGATGATGAAAAAGTCTTTAGAAGCTATCATCGGTGTCATCCAAAGGCAGTATAGAGTTAGTTTTGCTAGGGTAGATAAATTAAGAACGGATGCTCTGGCCTCAGCTAGGTTACACACTATGGAAGCAGAAAGTGTCTTTGGTGAGTATAGTGGTAGGAAACAGTCCTCATCTACTTTAGATACTTTTACAATAAGCAATCTCATCAAAGCAAATAGAAATAAGGTTTTAGATTTCTTCCAGGGCGAAAAAATAGATGTAGAATTTCAGGATAAATTAATAAGTTTAGCAATTAAACAGAGCACAGAAGACCATAAAGTAAATACACAATATAAAAAAACAATAAATACAACTGTTAAGAAAAGAATTTCCGATAAACATAGAAAACAATTAGAAATAGAATTTAAAAAACTAGAAAGAAATCATCCATCTCTTCCAAATAACCTATTGATAGAGAAGTTCCCAGATCATGTAGAAATTAGGGATATTTTGTTAGGCAGTATCATAGGTAGGAGTATTTTACATATCTGGGAAGATAATAATGTAGAAAAACAATTCAACGGTCTAGTAATTAGTTTTGAAAATAACAAGTATACTGTAGAATATGATAAAGAAGATGAAGTAATTGAAGAGGTGGTATTAACTAAATACGAATTTGCCGCAGACTATGCAAATAATGAATTAATTTTTATCTAATTTTTTCTACATCCTTGCCTTTTTTTTTTACAAAATAAATTTAGTTTTAGTTATAGGAAAAACCTTATTCTTAGTAAAATTTAAATGAATTGTTTTTTCCATTGGTTAATTCTAATATATAACTGTTAATGTTAATTGTACTTATTTTCTTGTTTTAAAATTATACTTTCATCCCGAATGTAAAATTAGTACATGAAATTTTAAATTATTTTTGTGTAAAAAAAAGATAATACTCTAAACATTTTCTCCTGGATTTTAAATCTATCCAAGAAAATAAAGATTTCCTTCTTTTGTTGGTTCACAAAAAATTATTTAAAACCTTTTATTCCAAATTCAACATGTCTGTTGGAAAAATGTATTTGTTTTTCTTGTTCAAAAAAATTATTGCAAACTTTCTATCATGTTTTATAAATCTGTCCAAGAAAATTTAGATTTTCTTATTTTATTGTTAAAAACAATTGAATCCAAACCTTTTATTCTGAATTCAAACTGTCTGCTGGAAAAATTTATTTTCTTTTAAAAAAAAAAATTATTGCAAACTTTCTATCATGTTTTATAAATCTGTCCAAGAAAATTTAGATTTTCTTATTTTATTGTTAAAAACAATTGAATCCAAACCTTTTATTCTGAATTCAAACTGTCTGCTGGAAAAATTTATTTTCTTTTAAAAAAAAAAATTATTGCAAACTTTCTATCATGTTTTATAAATCTGTCCAAGAAAATTTAGATTTTCTTATTTTATTGTTAAAAACAATTGAATCCAAACCTTTTATTCTGAATTCAAACTGTCTGCTGGAAAAATTTATTTTCTTTTAAAAAAAAAAATTATTGCAAACTTTCTATCATGTTTTATAAATCTGTCCAAGAAAATTTAGATTTTCTTATTTTATTGTTAAAAACAATTGAATCCAAACCTTTTATTCTGAATTCAAACTGTCTGCTGGAAAAATTTATTTTCTTTTAAAAAAAAAAATTATTGCAAACTTTCTATCATGTTTTATAAATCTGTCCAAGAAAATTTAGATTTTCTTATTTTATTGTTAAAAACAATTGAATCCAAACCTTTTATTCTGAATTCAAACTGTCTGCTGGAAAAATTTATTTTCTTTTAAAAAAAAAATTATTGCAAACTTTCTATCATGTTTTATAAATCTGTCCAAGAAAATTTAGATTTTCTTATTTTATTGTTAAAAACAATTGAATCCAAACCTTTTATTCTGAATTCAAACTGTCTGCTGGAAAAATTTATTTTCTTTTAAAAAAAAAAATTATTGCAAACTTTCTATCATGTTTTATAAATCTGTCCAAGAAAATTTAGATTTTCTTATTTTATTGTTAAAAACAATTGAATCCAAACCTTTTATTCTGAATTCAAACTGTCTGCTGGAAAAATTTATTTTCTTTTAAAAAAAAAAATTATTGCAAACTTTCTATCATGTTTTATAAATCTGTCCAAGAAAATTTAGATTTTCTTATTTTATTGTTAAAAACAATTGAATCCAAACCTTTTATTCTGAATTCAAACTGTCTGCTGGAAAAATTTATTTTCTTGTAAAAAAAAAAAATTATTGCAAACTTTCTATCATGTTTTATAAATCTGTCCAAGAAAATTTAGATTTTCTTATTTTATTGTTAAAAACAATTGAATCCAAACCTTTTATTCTGAATTCAAACTGTCGCTGGAAAAATTTATTTTCTTGTAAAAAAAAAAAATTATTGCAAACTTTCTATCATGTTTTATAAATCTGTCCAAGAAAATTTAGATTTTCTTATTTTATTGTTAAAAACAATTGAATCCAAACCTTTTATTCTGAATTCAAACTGTCTGCTGGAAAAATTTATTTTCTTGTAAAAAAAAAAAAAAGACAAATATTGAAAAACTTTTTATTCTGGAATTTAAATCTGTCTAAAGAGAATTTATATTTTCTTATTTTGTTTTAAATAAAATTATTTAAACTTTTATTCTGATTTCAAAATGTACGCTGGAAAATTTTATTTATTTTCTTGTTTTAAAGACATTTGCAAACTTATCTTAATTTGTTCCCCCTGAATTTAAAATAAACTCAATTTCTTATTTCAATAAATGCAAATGGAATTTCTTTGTCTTTCTGCTTAATTTCTCACATCTTTGAAGAATTTATAAGAAATTATTTGATTAAAATCTTACTTACATTGCAAAATAGGAAATGTCAATCCTAAAGTGTTACCTTCGTTTATTTTATACAAAACGGAATAAAAAACTTATATTATAAAGAAGACGTGTTTTGGTTTGTTATTATTGTTATTATTACATTAAATATTTGTTTAATCATATATTGTAAATATGAAGAATTCCACACTTTATTCATATAGGGTCAATATGAAGCCACCCTCGAAAATTCCTTTAAAATTACGGCCAAATCTGTTCATTGCAATGCGGCCATAAAGTGGGTGCCCATTTGACGTCACATCATTATAGAAAAGTGACCCCCCACTTTGTGACCATTTGTAAAATTTTTTATCTTGGAAACTACTAGCTTCGATTGCCGTATATATATATGGTCATTTATGTTTACAGCGCCTCCGAAAACCTTTAAAAGTGGAAAATTTGAAGGAATATAATCCAATATCGAGATTATTAAGGTTTCTGAATTAGTGGGTTTTTTTTACACTTATAGGCCTCCGTACATAAGTAGGAGATAATTTTTCACTTCCGGTGTCATTACAACTTGCTTTAAATACACGCGTGGTCGCGATGTGTGTTGGAAAAATCCTTCCATTTAAAAATACATGGATTATAATACATAAATATGAATAAATTCTCATACAAGAAGGTTAAAAGAAAGCATATCTTACTCATTAAACAGGTAAGTTCTTTATTTTGCCGTTAAAATAATTATCGTAAGATTCATTAGATTCAAGTAATGTTATTGTTCGAATGTTAAGTGAAGAAATCGACGGAAAAATAAATAAAATTGTTTATTTCTCTATTAAAGCTTTTATTATATTAAAATTTGGTCTTTGCTCGTTTTATTGAAATAAAATTTACGGGTTTAAATTACGTTTTACTATTATTAAAATCTGAAAGAAAGATAGGTGTATATTCAAAATGGCGACTTCGCCTGCGATGTCCCCAAATTTCTGATACTGCTAACCCTGCACTGACTTGTACGATTTAACGCAATTGAAATGCTTTCGATTTGCGAATGCATTACTTTCTGAACTCGCGAATATGAGTGTGAATTGTGCATAAATTCACAGTAATTTTATTTTTGCAACAATCGTAGGATGTGCAAAAGTGTTTATTACTTAGATTTCCAGAAAAATGATTGGATCACTCTACAGCTCCAGAATGTGTCTCATTGCCAATGCAATCCTCTATGTATATAAAAGCCAAGTACGTCCTAAAATGGAGCATTGTTGCGACATTCGGGCAGGAGCTGCTCAGTGCACATATCCTGCCTTGATATAGTTAAAAACCGACTTCGAAATCTAGTAGGTGGTGCCCTTTTCTCTTCCCTGCAATCTCTTTCTCAGAGAAGAGACGTTGTGCGCATGTCTCTGCTCTATCGTTACTTTCATGGCAAACGCTTGACTAAACTCCAATCTATAGTCCCCTTGTCAAACTTTCACAAAAACACTCGACTAGCTACAACCAATAGATACGATTTCCCATATCTATCTGTGGCTTGATCTAAAAGAATATGCTATGAACAAAGTTCCTTTGCTAAAACTGCCCTCCTTCGGAACATTGTTTCGCTGTACTGCTTTCCGATTGAATACAGCATGGTAGCCTTTAAATCCAATGTAGACAAGATCTTGTTGATCTTCCCCCATCAATAATAAAAATCTACCAGCTATACACAACTACAATATTACAACCATTACATTCCTTAATCCTTATCCTCAAGTGGCGTTCGGGTCTTGATATGTGGTGACTCTCAAGTAAATCAAATTATTTTATTTTATTATTCCAGAAACACGTGTTAGTTTTCGATTTTTTTTCACTTCCTTTCGCGCCAAACAGGACATATTGCCTTTTGAAATATAAGAGGCTACTAAGTGGAACGGGGGGAAGTCGAGCAGCGAAATGTCTGTTCAGATGAAATTAAAACTTCTTCAGTACAGTCAGTGATATAATTAAATAAATCAAATTCGAGGAAAAATCGACTTTGATAGAATGAAAAAATGGTATTTACAGCAAAAATATGTAAAAATTTTGCATTAATCTTTTATTATCGACAGTCTGACTGTTCTACAGACCTTGCTTCCTAGGACTTTTGACCATGACGTCATTCTTTAGTGTAAAGACCTGTATCGATATTTACGATGACCACGACCCATACAGAGCTAAAATGAATGGTGTTATTGCAATTGCAAAGAATTGGTAAATTTTTAGAAAGATTGATTCCAATTTTGCGTTTTCATTTTGCCAGCTCCTCTCCTCCATAAAACGTTCAGGTTAGTGCAAAAGTTTCGCCGATTTAAAATGTCATCTTAAAAATGAAGAACTGTTTTTTTATTCATAACAAAAACAACAAACTTTGTTTTTTACTTAAGTGAATTCCAACTCTCGAGAAGCTAATAAATACCTCGTTTGTAAAATTCTTTAAGTTTTGGTGCAAATTATTTGTTATATAAGAAGGGCTGTCCCCTTCTCATGTAAGAAGGCAGACTAGATAAGTGAAAATAATATTAGGAAAAGGCTAGAATCGAACCCTGTAGGCAAGTGGATAATTGAAATCCTAGGAATGCAGTCAATTGTTAATTCTTTTAGAAATAGCTAAATATTATTTATGTCGGAAAAAAAGAGATTGTTCATTCCTTTAGAATAACTGGATATTAAATATGTCAGTTAAAAGAATGGACAATGTGAGTTAAAAAAATATTGTTTGTAAAATAGGTTAGATATTAAACAATTAGAATTGGAAATTCTTTGTTTGCCAAAAGTGTGTTTGAACAGACATATGTAAATCCACGTGAAATTAGTCACGTTGGAAGCCAGACTTCTGACGTATGTAATATATATTAGTGATGGGACGATTTCAATATTTTTTCCGATTCTGTATATTTAACTATAGAGTTGTTATTTTCCCCGATTTTGTAAAAAAAAAAAAATAAATAAAACACGTTAAATATATTTTCCTAAAATTACACCTGTGGGGGTTGGTTTATAATTTTTAGTTTAAGCGGTAGGTTAAAATCAATAAATATTTGTTATTTTATCATTAATGCCTAGAATGGAAACAAAATGAAAAAAAAAACAATTAAAAGAATCGTTTTGGTTTGGCATCGGAAAATAGGCATCGATTTTTCGATTCCAATACCAATTCCGATACCCCCAAATCTGTTGAGTTTTCCGATTCCCGATTCCGATTAATCGTCCCAACACTATATATATATATATATAGATCATCCTCTACAGGTGGAATTTTACGTTTAGGAAAATATCTGCACATTTAACATGTGATTTTTTTTTACAGAAATCGGGAAAAATAACAACTCTAATGTAAAAAAAAAAATAAAGAATCGGAATTAATAATCGGTAATCGGAATCGGAAATTTTGTACGAAATTGGTAATTGTGTCGGAATCGAGAAAAAAATTGAATCGTCCCATCACTAATATAGCCATGGTTCTCCCCAGAATATGCTGATGCCATCGCGCACAGAAATCACTTTTTCCATAGCTACCAACGTAATAGATGCACTGAGACTAAAGTTGCTTTCAGGAACGCCAGCAACCACTGTAAAAGAGTAATAAAAAATGCAAGAGAGCTATATGCTCAGTCCGTTAACTCCAAAGTAGCTGATAGCGGCTTGGTTCCCACCAGTTTTGGCAAATAATAAATAGAATTCTGCGTGCGTTCTATCCCAACCATTATTAATGGACAAGAGGTCATCTCGTCAGTATCAGACAAGGCCAAACTATTTGTAAAGAACATTGCAGCTAATTCTACCCTATGCGACGAAGGCCATCAACTCCCCATATTTCCTCCTACAACACAGAACACACTAGGTAACATACAAATATCTGTGCGTGAGGTCACCAAGCTAATCAACAACCTTGATTCCAGTAAAGCAACTGGCCTTTACGGCATTCCAATTATAGTGTTAAAAAAGCTTCAACCAGAACTTGCCCCCATACTTACAAAACTGTTTAAGCGTTGCCTTAAGAAGTGCTTTCCAATACCCTGGAAAACCTCATCAGTATGCCCTGTATTTAAGAACTCAGGTGATAAGTCATCTCCCTCTCAGTACAGACCAATAAGTCTCCTGTATGTCATGAGTAAGTTTCTGGAATCCATATTAAATAGAGAAGTAGTCAACCACCTCAGCAGAAATAACCTTCTTAGTGACACAATATGGTTTCCGTTCTGCAAGATCTACAGCAGATGTGCTAACGGTTATATCTCATAGGATTAGCCAATCTCTCGACAAAGGCTTCCTTTCTAGGGCAATTGCTCTTAACATATCAAAGGCCTTCGATAAGGTATGGCATAACGGCCTACTTCACAACATTTCCAGCTACGGTATAACTGGAAATGTTTTCTCAATCATTAAATCATTTCTCTCTGATAGGCTCATAAGAGTAGTGGTTGATTGGCAAAAATCAAATACCACAGTATTAATGCTGGCGTCCTTCAGGGGTCAATCCTAGGCGTAACTCTCTTTCTGATCTGCATCAATGATCTCCCAAAACACATGCCTAAATCATTCGTTGACATCTATGCTGATGACTCGACCATCTATGGCAACACATCAAAGGCCGTAAATGACAAAATTCTCTCTTATTCTCTCTCCTCTGATCTTTAGTGCGTGGTATAGTGAGGAAGAGGTGGCTGGTTACTTTTAATGTATCTAAAACCAACCTCCTATCTTTACATCCTCAATGCTCTGATCCCCATCTGGCATCTATTGAAATGGATGGCTCTCGTCTTGGGGAGGCTCCATGTTTTGACAAGCTTCTGGGTTTGACCTTTACTCCTGATCTGAAATGGAACACGTACATCAAATCTGTTGCAAGGGACGCTGGAAAAATGGTGGGATCATTCTACCGCTCCAGAAGATATCTCACTACTGATGCAATTTTCTATCTATATAAAAGCCAAGTACGTCCAAGGATGGAATACTGCTGCCACATCTGGGCAGGAACTGCTAAAAACGCTCTATCCTGCCTAGACTTCGTGGCTTAGTGGGGGATGCCCTTTTCTCTTCCCTGCAACCTCTCTCCCACAGAAGAGACGTTGCGAGCCTATGTTTGTTTTATCGTTATTTTCATGACAGGTGCTCGTCTGAGCTCTAATCTCTGATCCCCCTCGCCAATCTTTCACAATAAACACCCGTCTAGCTGAAACTACTGTCATTAAATTTCCCCACTCTTTATCTGTGCCTAAACCAAAACGTAGATTCCATGAACAAACTTCTCTCTTAGAACTGCATGCCTGTGGAACTCTCTACCGCTTGCCTGTTTCCCTCCTGATTTCAACATGGATGCCTTCAAGTTCAACATAAACAAATTCCTCTTAAGTAATTACACTTTATCAAATCTCCAATACTAACGGATACTGCAGCACTATACCATTGATTACTCTACACAAAATAGCCCTTATCCCTGAGTGGCTTCTGCTCCTTGATAAATAGTGATCTCCATGTAATATATATATATATATATATATATATATATATATATATATATATATATATCGTGTATACTAAGTCAGCATGTTCTCGTTGGATGTTATTAAAAGCACGGAGTTTTTGCGTGATTATTTTCGTTTTTACCTTTTCTAATCTCCGAATTTTCTTTTTATATTTTTATCAAAGTTTTATAAGTTGTATGGATATGTCTGCTTTTGTATAGCGAGTGCTTTCGATCCGTATATTTTCGTCATCTTAAGGAAGATTATGTCATTTAGGTTCTTGGAATTACGTTTGTTTGTTTGTTTGTTTTTTTTAATTACATTTGATATTACTTGTGTTAAAAAAATTTTTTGTCATGGTGACGTGTTGGGGGGATTTATTAAATAGGTTGACAATTTTCAACAGGCGAAAGTCAATATTAGTATTTACATCGTGTTAAATTACATTTAAATTTTCTATATACATATTATTTAGAATTTATAAACCTAAGCATTTTACAATGTTCCGACTAATTTCATGATTTATTTTATTTATTCGAGTTTTCTTCCTCTTTTAAATATGAAGTTTCCAGTATTTTTGTTTCTTTGTCGAACCTGGGTATTTTCGACGATGATTCTTCAGAATTCGGAATGATGGCAGACATGTTTTTTTGTTTTTGTTTTTGGTACTGTGATATTAAGCTGAAGTCAGAGAAGTGGAGGGTTAATCTTCGTGACAAAGTGCTGTTAGTGTGGTCAATGCAGTACGCAGTATTAGAGAAATATTCTCCTAGCGAGCAATAAACAGATAAATTATATCGTTTTTTTCTAGCAAGTCATTTGTCTACGAAATGTTGTTATTGATTACAAGGTTAGTCGTTTGTAGTTTTTTTTTTAAATCTATCAACCTATATATCTATAAAAGTGAACGTGTCTGTGTATCTGTCTGTGTGTCTGTGTGTCTGTGTATGTACATTTCCCTACGCAATAACTCTGTCAATTTTTAGTCTACAGACTCTAAATTTGATATACAGGGTACTGAGATTTGGGAAAATCTATGTGATCCGTTTTCGGTCAGAAATTTGGCTGTTAAGGGGTCAAAGTTCAACGATTTGACCTTTGAGAACTCTACCAAACTCCTTCGACAATTTTGGGTCTAAACGCTTGAAATTTTAGATATAGGTTCGTTGGACATGGATCTAACTTAATAACTTGATTTGAGCCCAAAATAATAACTGTTATGGGATCATAATAGGGGTCAAAATCAAACAAAATTGACCGTTTTTTTTGTTGTTTTTTTTGTTTTTGTTTTTTTGCTCAGCATACATATGCTAGTACATATATATATATATATATATATATATATATATATATATATATATATATATATATATATATATATATAGGGTGTCCAAAAAGTCCGTGTGCAATTTTAAAATGAATTGTTCCAAAATCAAACCCTTTTTACATGTTATTTCTATTGCAATCACAAATAAAATTATAAATATTTTAAGGCGCACACGGACTTTATGGACAACCTGTATATATATATATATATATATATATATATATATATATACAGTGATGATCATATTTATTGGCACGGTAAAATAAAAGTTAAATTTTGTCTAATAAATTCTAAAAAAGGGATTAAATTAAAGAAAATAACAAAGTATATTATGTATTTTTAACTGGCCTTTCCGATGCAGCAATCGGATTTTAGAAAAAATAAATAACAAAGGAACAACAAACATAATTGCAAAAAACCCTTGTTCAAAATTATTGGCACGGCTTTGTTTTTCTTTTAGTATCAGTATAATATCAATCAATTTCCGGTTTACGTGCTTTCTGAACTTTTTTATAGCCATATTATGCTTGTTTAACGCTAATTCAGTGAATAATTTTTTTCAGATAATTTTTAGATAGCGATTTATTTAAACTATTATAAGTGACTAAATTATAATTTTCAATCGCCATGGTTAAAACTAAGGAACACAGCGAAGACGTCAGGAAGCTTGTTGTAGCATGCCATACCAATGGGGAGGGCTATGATAAGATTTCAAAGAAGCTAAACCTTCCCAAATCCACTGTTAGAGCCATAATAAACAAGTTCAAATCGCAAGGCCACGTTATGAGTTTAGAGGGTAGAGGGAGAAAAAGGATTATTTCCCCAAGAGATGAACGGAAAATTGTTCGACAAGTAAAACAAAACCCAAGGATCTCTGTTGGGGAGATTGTTGATGAACAGAGCACCTCTGGAGTGAATGTATCTCGACATACAGTTGGTAGAGTTTTGAAGAGAGCTGGTTTAAAAGCATGTCGTCCGAGAAAGACTCCCTTATTGAAGCCTATGCACCTGAAAGCAAGGCTAGCCTTTGCAAAACGTCATATTGATAAAGATGTTGCATTCTGGAAACGTGTTCTATGGACTGACGAAACGAAAATAGAGTTATTTGGCCATAATAAAGTGTCTTATATTTACAGAAAATCTGGCGAAGCTTTCCTGATAAGAACACCATACCCACAGTGAAGCACGGTGGAGGCAGTTTGATGTTTTGGGGATCCTTTGCTGCCTCTGGACCAGGGCGACTTGTTAAGGTCACAGGTAGCATAAAAAAGGAAGATTATGTTAAAATATTGGATGAAAACCTGAAAGACTCTGCTAAAGAGCTCTCACTTGGTCGTCGTTGGTGGTTCATGCAAGATAATGACCCAAAGCATTCAGCTAAACTGACTAAGAAATGGCTTGAGGACAATCATATTAATGTTTTGGAGTGGCCATCACAAAGCCCAGACCTTAATCCAATTGAAAATTTATGGAGAACATTAAAATTGAGGGTAATGCAAAGGAAGTCTAAGAATCTTATTCAATTGGAGGATTATTGTCAGGAAGAGTGGGCTAAAATTACTACTGAAGAGTGCAACAACTTGGTTGTAAACTATGAAAAGCGACTGCGGAAGGTAATCAAGGCCAAAGGCTATACAATTGATTATTAAATAAATCGTGCCAATAATTTTGAACAAGGGTTTTTTGCAATTATGTTTTTTGTTCCTTTGTTATTTATTTTTTCTAAAATCCGATTGCTGCATCGGAAAGGCCAGTTAAAAATACATAATATACTTTGTTATTTTCTTTAATTTAATCCCTTTTTTAGAATTTATTAGACAAAATTTAACTTTTATTTTACCGTGCCAATAAATATGATCATCACTGTATATATATATATATATATATATATATATATATATATATATATATATATATATATATATATATATATATTCCAGGCAGGGAGATATTCAAAAACGAAGACTAATTGAATTTTAACAAAGGTCGTTGATAGTGCTCACTCAAAGAGAGCAAATGATATTTTTTTCATTATTCTTTATGTAAATGTAGTCTATCTTGCTACGATGTGCAGACCGTTTCGATTATAATAGATAAATTAACTTTTCTTTCCTGATGAGATCTACTATCCTCGAAATGGTCTGCACATCGTAGGAAGATATGAATGTATTTACATACAAAAATAATATATATATAAATTAAATATATATATATATATATAAATTGAATATATATATATATATATATATATATATAAATTGAATATATATATATATAATAGTAGGTTTTATAGTGATAATTAGGGCAATGAAACAAATATGCTCTTGTCATAACAAGAGCATATTTGTTTCATTATTTTGACGCTCGAGTACATATCAGTTAATATCTTATATATTTTTAGATAGAATGATGTGGTTCTCGATTGATTAACTATGTCTGTGCCGGATATATACTCAAGAGCCAAGACAAAAGAATATTCTCTTGTCATAGCCCTAGTGATAAATAAAAAGATCGTACATCTAAAACAAAAATAAGTCAACATTTATCAAGGTCGGAAGGCCACTCGAGTATAAGGTTAATGAATATAAGGTGGTAGTGTAATAAACGTTAATGGTGCAAATTGGGTAGAATTTGAATTTGAATTAAGAGGACGGCTTTTGAAAAAATTGTTTACATTGGAATTGAAGGTTACTATATTTTATTCAATCAGGAAATAGGCCAATGGAACAGTGTACCACAGTCGGGCAGTACTAGGAAAGGACCTTTGGTTATGGAATCTGCGTTTAGATTTCGACACAAATAAAGAATGGAGAAAATCGTACATAGTGGTTATAATAATCGATTGGTTTTGTAAAAGTTTTGGAAAAGGGGACCATAGATTGGAGCTCAGTCGAGCACTTGCCATGAAAATAACGATAGAGTAGAGACAGGCTCGAAACGTCTCTTCTGTGGAAAAAAATTTGCAGGAAAGAGAAAAGGGCATCACCTACTAGATTTCGAAGCCGGTTTTGAACTCTATCAAGGCTGGATAGGGCTCACCGAGCAGCTCCTGTTCAGATGTGATAATAGTACTTCATTTAATGGCGAACTTGGCTTTTATAGAGATAGAACTTGCCATGAAAATAATGATGGAACGGAAAAAGATTCGTAATATCTCTTTTGTGAGAAAGAGGAAGTTAGGGTTGAGAAGAGGGTTTGATCCACTAGATCTCGAAGCTTGTTTTGAACCCAGTTAATGCAGGAAATGTTTAGTAGCTTTTATGCATATGTAGTTACATTACGTTATTTTAGTATGTATTTGCGCTATTATACAGACTGGACTTTCTAAATTGGAAAGAAATTTATAAATCTTTGAAACTATCAAACAGAAAATAATTTCTAACGTATTGGCCGCATTCTAACAAACTAAGGGAGGGAAGTGAGCGATTGATCATATCGATAGTAACGATGATGCAAATTAAGCCAAAGTAGCAGATTTCTTTAGTGGAGAGGTGTTATGTCGTTGGAAAAACAAATGAATGTGTCGAAGAAGGTATAGGATGAGGCAGACGAGCAGAGAATCACCCGGGGTAGTTGGTGTGACAGGTGAGTCAAGATAAAGGGCTATCAACTAAAAATGCCCCTGGCCAGCTTTTTAAGGAGTAGGGAGGAGGAAGGATTTTAAAATTCATCTCTATGGATAATAATGGAATAAGCGCCTCTGGGCTCGCAAGAGAACGACGAGACGTTCGACAGTAAATATTCGAGTGTCGTGCAGCAAGAACACGTCGACAAAGTTAATGGGCAGATAAGCAGATGGATAGATATGACAACTTATTAGTTTATCTCTACACACACATAATATCGTTATAAGCTGATATGACAAATTGTGTATAGAATTACAGTATTTAATTCAACAGAGTTGAATAAGTGAGTGGAGCTTTAGCAATGTCAGAATCTTTGGGAAAATCGCCATTGCAAATTTGACACCCTAAGACCAAACTGCGAATAAAATATAAAAAACTCGTAATTTCTGTTTTTAAAGTGGGTTGTTTATTTTCTTTATGGAATATACTTCCAAAATAAACTATTAAAGTTGTTTCAAACATAATAAAAATATTTCTTATTTGTTAAAAAACCGTGTTGACAAAATATCCGCTCGCGGTGATTGAATACGCGGACATTTTGTCTACACGGTCTTTTAACAAATAAAAAATAATATTTTTTTTGATGTTTTAAATAACTTTAATAGTTTATTTTGGAAGTATATTCCATAAATAAAATAAACAACCCACTTTAAAAACAGAAATTACGAGTTTTTTTTTAATATTTTATTGGGGGGGGGGATCTAAAAAAATCCGCCAAAATTCTGACACTGCTAGAGTAGTAGTAGTAGTGGTAGTATATTTATGGTAACTAAGTTATACAGACACACCGGCGATACATCACTAAATGAAACCTCAACCTGACGATTTCCCGCAGGGATGAAACGCGGATGCACAAGTATCTCTCTCTCTCTCTCTCTCTCTCTCCATATATATATATATATATATATATATATATATATATATATATTTGGACTAGCGCCACTCTGCGATTGTTAGTTTTGGAGAAGATAGAGTTTGAAAATATGCAGACATACAGACAGAAAGATATATAGCTGTTTATATATTATTTCTAAAGAAAAATATCAAGCCTGGCGAATTCTCACGAGAATGGAACGTGGAATATTCTATGTAGCTTAATCGCCATACATATTTTCATAACTTACAATATATATGAAGAGGGGTAGGTCCCCGAAACATGCATGTACGTAGACTACTGCTTTAAAGATAAATAAATAAAAATATTATTTGTTTACGTCCAAAATAACAAATGGGCAATTTCTAAAAAAACAAAAACAACAACAACAAAAAAAAACACCCGATCTTCAAGGTGAAGACGCTAGCTTCAATATCGTTTAAAAAAAATCAACAACAAAAAACTACGTACGTATATATATATATATATATATATATATATATATATATATATATATATATATATATATATATATATGTGTGTGTGTGTGTGTGTGTGTGTGTGTGTATCAGTACCCCATTTATGTTTACGCTCACAAGGCAAAAAATGCAGTGGAATCTTGCCGTGTTTATCTAAAAGTGCTCAATAATAAATAGAGCCGTTTTTCGGGTATAAAATAGTTTTATGAAAGCATTATTTTACTACACATTTGCAGACATATTTCATTTGAAAATATTACTTTGCTAGACTTCTTTTATAAATACTCAAATGAATACACATAAATCTTTGTTAGAGAGTTGAGAATAAACTAGACCTGTTCTGTGTTGTTGTCGTGCATAACAGTTAGTAAAACTTCATAAACTATGAAATAGCTTTTAAGAAATTATTTTTGTAAAACTAATAATAAGTTTCTTACCTTCTCTATTATCTTTATGAAAAGATAATAGAATTATTATTATTCTTGTACTTAATTGACACTGTGCATGAACACATTATGTAAATAAAAAACGCAATCTGAACGAACTATGGTAAAGTTCAAATAGAAAAAAAACAGCAAAGCAATAAATGTAGACTTTATGTACAAATACACGAAGCAGTAAACCACATAATAAGTGAATGCAGAAAACTATTCAACGTGAAGTCGAAAGACGTCTGCTGTGAAAATAGACGACTGAATTTATGCAAGCGAATTAATGTTAAGCATGCCAAGAAATTAGGAAAACATAAACGGGTATCACTAATCGAAAATAAAGAGCATAAAATATAAATGAAATTCATCGAAAGTTCAAACTCATTCAAGAACGAAGATGGGGCAGGATAATATTCAAATAGGAAGATTTTGCCGTCCCAGCAGATTTTGAGTGAAAATCAAGGCGGACAAACATTAAACAAATGCATGGATTTTGTCAGAGAACTAAGAAGCATGAGACATAAACAAAGTTTTAGTAATATCGATAAGTAATATCGATAAGTAATATCGATAATATTAAGAGCAATAGGATCGATTCCGAAAAAAAAATAAAAAGAACATTAGGAGAAATTGAAATCAAATTTAGAATAAACACTATAGAAATCACTTAAATGATGAATATATTCAGAAAATCATGGACTTCGGAAACCAATTCATATGATCAAATGATGTCATCCATTATTATTATTTATTTATTTTATTTTATCTTATTTCATTTGCGAATACGAGGAATGATTCGCCAGCGATTAATTATTCCTCGTAGTATATAATAATCAAAAGCGGATTGATTCTATAATAATACATACGCAATCTGCATGAATTAAAATATCATGTTTAAGCGTATTGTACGACCGGGCAACGCCGGATGGCCAACTAGTCAATGATAAACAGCTGCTGAGAGAATACAAACTAATTTGCAATGTTTAAAGAATAAAGTAAGGAAAGAAGGTGGTCTGAGAAATTTAGAGAAGCTGGCTATTTTCAGACCTCAGAAGACACCACTTGTTGTTGCTAGTGAGTGATCACTCGTACATTCGCTTATGGCGTCACGAAACTCCAACTCTTAGGATCCCAAGTCATTTAGGGGTCATCGAAAGACTGGCCAGGATTCTGAAGTGTCATTGCGAGATGGCATTAATGACATTGGTCAGGCAAAACGAACGTCCATTTAGCACCCTAAAAAATGACCATCTTGAATTGTGGGGGAAAGACAAGATATGACAACTGAAACAAAACGGTTACAACCACTTTGTCCCCCCCTTCCGCTCTTTTGGTATTGAGTGGAAGTGGAAATGAGAGGTTGAAAATGATGGACACGGAAAATAGAACAATTTGGGAGGGCCATCAATGAAATGTTTTCCATTTTACGAGACAAGAACGCAAGCAGTCATCACATGCCATATTTATTTCGCTCCTATCTTTTCTCTTTCTATGTTTCTTTTATACATTTTATTGTATTTATGACGTTTTTATATCTTTTCCTTGTGTATCCATATGTATTCATCGATTTTTTCCATATCTCTTCTTCGCTCTATCCTTTATCCGCTCGCTCTACACACACACACACACACACACATACGCACACACACACACACACACACACACACACACATATATATATGTATATATATATATATATGATGATGAATCTCACAGGTAAGAAATTCATTTTGATAACATGAATAGGTTAGCTAAATTAAGAATAGGAAACTAGATCTAATATTTTTAACATGTCTTCTTTTTAAGATCAAGGGAAGTGGTGTTTGATCAACACTGCTGGGGAGCCATGATGTAATATACTGTTTTGTTTTTAAATCCCTGAAACAGTGTTTCATGGTAAACAACTGATGATCCCTTAAATTACATTAGTACTAAAGTGAATTCGAAAGAGCAAGATGATGCGGTGATTGCAGCTTATTAAATGACTTACTGACTAAATAGTTTTCTAACGAATGATAAAAATATTGTTGTATAGTTTTAAAGGTTAAACACTTCCAAGACTATATATATATATATATATATATATATATATATATATATATTAGATATTTACGGGGAAATATGTTTTTTTTTCTATTTCACATATATTTATACCAATCCTTTAATTTCTGAAGCTCAATGTAATTACTGAGCACATAATAAATAAATGAAAAATCTATATTCCAAATTTCAAAAGGTTGGCCATCTTACCATGTATTCCTTTAAATGCGTTGGCATGCACAATTTTTGAACGATATCATAATTAAATGAATGATTTGGCGCTACAAACAGATGCTGACAAAGATTTTGCATGTCAGCGTACTTAAAAGAATAAAATGTAAGATGGCTTGCATTTTGAAATTTGGAATATGGACTTTTGTCATTTACTTTTAATATATATCTCTTCTATAATATAAAGCTGAATGTGTGTGTGTGTGTGTGAGTGTGTGTGAGTGTGTGTGTGTGGTCACAAATAGGCTCCTATATGGTTGACTATTTTAAAAAACTGATTACATATAATGATAGAAGATGTATCGAGACACAGGAATGGTATGTTTGATCTGGCAGAACGGTGATTCATTAAAATTGTGGGGTCTGCGTTCGCGCCTGGTCCACAAAGTATGGAAATAAAAAATTTAAAAATAAAAAAAAAACGTTTACAAGTGTTTTTGATATAGATGTACATAAGAATACTTTGATAAGTATTTTAACTTAAATAGGGATGGTATAATAAAATTGTGGGGTCTGCGTTCGCGCCTGGTCCACAAAGTATGCAAATAAAAAATTTAAAAATAAAAAAAAACGTTTACAAGTGTTTTTGATATAGATGTACATAATAATACTTTGATAAATATCTTTAACTTAAATAGGGATGATATAATAAAACTGTGGGGTCTGCGTTCGCGCCTGGCCTCCATAGAATGGAAATAGGCACACACTTTAATAAAGACTGTTCATATCTATCTGCGTAAGCATACTTTGATAATTATGTTTCAGTTTGAAGAAATATAGTATAATAAAATTATGGGGTGTTCGTTCTCGCCTGACCCCCATAGAATGGATATATGTCACAAAGTTTAACAAGGCTTTTTAATATAGATCAACAGAATATTGTGATAACTGTTTCAGTGTGAACAGGTATGGTATAATAAATTATGAGGTTTATCTATTTTATTTTTACTTTCATCAAATTTTGCTTTGGTTTTGATACCCCCAAATTCGAAGCTATCTCTTTACAACCCTTCCTTTTCATAACCTATCATACTTTTATAAAACAAGTCCATTTTCTGTAGACTGTTTTTGAACCCAGTCAACGACGGGTTCTTTTGCTAGTATATATATATATATATATATATATATATATATATATATATATATATATATATATATATGAAATAAAGTGGAGGTGAATGGACCCGAATACTCAACGTTTCGCCCGATTTATGCGGACTTTTTAAGAGGGATTGGTCATTGACCATCCCTCTTGAAAAAGCCCGCATAAATGGGGCGAAACGTTGAGTATTCAGGTCCATTCATCTCCATTTCATTTCATATCGGTTGATTTAATCCAGCTCAACAATCATGTATATATATATATATATATATATATATATATATAATGTGTGTGCGTGTGTGCGCGCGCGTGTATGTGTGTGTCTTTAATGGAAAATATGCTTTTTTCAATTTTATTTCAATTTTGATACCAGACAATTTTATTCATGAAACTTCGTGCATGTTAAATGTAACTACAGAGCATATAGAAATAAAGGTCAAAACAGCTATATTCAAAATTTTAAGTTGTTATTCATCTTACCGTTTATTTCTTTCAGCATGTCAAATCTAATATTAACATATACATCTGTATTAAATCTAATTTAAGTAAATACTTTTCATAAAGCATCTTTTTAATAATAAAAATGCTGCATTTCCGTCCATCATTTTCTAATCCCTTCATAATATTCTTCATCATTCAACTGACCATTTTATGAACTTTTATCCTAAAATATATTGTAGTTTAACATGACATAAGCACCATATTCCATTGCAGAAAATCAAAGCCGAAGAACCGTTTTGTATTCTGGGTGATGTAAGCAACTTCAAATCCAATCGTAACAAATACTTGACATGTAACGTCGCCATTGCTGATCATATGGACAGACGTTGTATGTAGAGATTCGGAAATAAAAGAAAAAACTTTGGAACTGAACTCTTTTTGGTGAAAAAAAAGTTATTTATTTCGTTCCTAAGCAAGTCGCCGACACGTGTTTACAACTTGGCACAGTAGATTCGGTCTTTCTTTCTTTTTACTAGCTAGATAGCAGCCGTTTGTTTTAAACCATAATCCGCTATTGTGTTGCTAGGTGTGGCAGGAGAAGACATTGTATGCGTGTACAATATTTCTTGGATTCGCTAGAAGTTCTTCTCCTCTTTTCTTTCGATACTGATGCCTATATATGCACTGACGTCCGAGACGTTACGCGACATTAACTCGGCACGTTAGTCGTCAATATGCCCAAGTGTTATTTAAATACAGACCTAGTAACTACGTTACAGTCTAAAATCATCAAATTTTCATTCCATACATCATTTTCAATCGTCATATAATGTTCTTCATTTAACTGACAATGTATCCATCTTATACAATCTTATCTTGAAGTGTACTTTAAATCTCACATGATTCAAGCAAAACAGAAAATCAAAATTGCATTGACACAATCATATAAGTGATGAAATGTCAAATCAATGGCTTTGAATTGAAAGCTATGTTTAATTTCAGAAGAGTTTTTGATGGGTAGCTAATCTGTATAGGTCCTGGAGATAAAAAGAGTTTTTGATGGGTAGCTAATCAGTATAATTCTAGAAAGGAAAAAACTTTCGATGGGTAGCTAATCTGTATAGGTCCTGGAGATGAAAAGGAAATCAGTATAAGTTCTAGAGATGAAACAAGAAGAAAGATTTTGATGGGTGGCTGATCTGTATAAATCTTGAACTTTAAAAGTTTGCAGACGAAGATCAAAGATCTTCCTTGTGTAGACACGAATAATTATGTGTGGGACTTCTAAAAGATCTAATATTTTTATGAACCGATTCTAATTTCTGATTGGTTCCTAGCAGAACGTGTTTCCGTTTGATTGGTCAGTTTCTATCGCCGGTGTCTATAAGTAGAACGTTCGAGTTTTCTTTAATCATATCCTCATCATTATATTAATGATTATTACAAAAAATAATGAAATTATGAATGGAGCCATAACTTGATTGATTGTATCCATAGTCAACAAATGACTATTCACAAAGAAGTGACGTAATGAAATGTAGGGAAAAGGAGAACAGAAACAGGCGACACAATGGCAAAGAAATAGACATGGGATGACATGGAATGAATGCTCCCACCCCCCAGAAAACACGTCCATAAAATAATTATTTTCAAGAAGTATACGCGGTACGTTCAATAAGTTTCCAGACACTTTTATCGATAGTACACACATGGGACTCTAGTCCCCTTCAAAGTAATCTCCTCCAATTGTAATGCACTTGTACCGTTCCAACAACTTCTAGAAGGCCTCATGGAAGTTCTATTACGTGGGTGTGTCAATGACCCTCATCACAGCCTCTTTCATCTCCTCAATTGTCTCATAAGGACAACCTCTAAGGTTTAGGGAATAATGAAAAGTCATAGAGAGCAAGGTCTGGACTATGAGAAGGGTGAGGAAGTCTTGGTGCCCATCTTCGTCAAATTGTCTGTGGCAAGAATAGAGCACCCTTGGGTCAAAGTTTGCGCAAATCTTCCGCATAATCAGTTCCTCACAAATACAGAATATGTGTGAATAATTCCAAATGACATCAAACTGTGCATTTATTGTCTCAATCAACTCTAATGTTCCGACTTCCTTACTGCTCCCACACATCTCATCATCAGTCACAGACTCCCTGCCTTCCTTAAATCTCTTATGCACGATTCATGCAAGATAGTCCAAAAGCAGGCTTAAGAATTCAATACGTTTCAGTGGCATTTTTTTTTAAAGTTTAAAACAGCATATTGTTCCCCTAAAGTGTCCTCACGTCCAGATTAACTTTTTGAAATTCACCAGCTGTGATAATTAAGTTCTGCTGCAGCTATTCATTTGAATCTGAAATCATTAAAACTGGTCAATTACACAGGAGCGCTACTAAAAGCAGTAAATATGATTAAAAATATAAGTATAGTTATATATTGTATATTTGTATTTAAATCATTTTTTTTTGCTCAACGGAGTTAAATTACATTATTTTATAAGGAAAATACGTTAAAATAAGTTAAAACAAAAAATATTGCAGATTTTGTGTATGCTTTGAATAGCATACGGCGCTTTAAATATCGGAACAGGGTGACAATGAATAGGAAAGCAGACGAATCTTTTGAAACCGGAAGACAGAAACTGAATGGACGGTTTAAAAATCACAGCAAGCAACTGATTTAAGTTATATAAATATATATATATATATATATATATATATATATATCAAATATAAGATACAACAATAGAAGCAGCAAATTAGTGAAAAAAAATTTCAGAGCATCTAGATTAACTCTATTGAAGTTATCAGTAGTCATTACACATTCAAGGAGCCGATATTTATTGTAGAATGGTACTTTCAGTTGAATTTAAATTTTAAACCCGTCAGCTTCTTATATATATATATATATATATATATATATATATATATATATATATATATATATATATATATATATAAGAACAAGTAGTTAATAAAACATGTAAAAAAACACCTTGAAAAAGTGTTAAAAACATATAATTTTAAAAAGGAAGCATAAAGTAATTGGATAATTGGCTGAAACATGCGAGGCTCGTTGTTTGCTTGCAAATAATCGGTTTTATCACTAAAAAAATGGTGGACAAATACTTGTTTAAAATAGACATTTGTGGAGGTTGTTTGCGGGCGCTGCTCCCGTGGGTCCAACTGCCGACTGTCAACGCCATGCTTCTAGGTTTAATACTCGGCGTGGGTAAGGTGCTAGTCTAACAGCACTGATGAGTAGTGATACAACGATACAGTAGTGTATGTCTTTTTTTTTTTACACAGTGATCACCACTTAT
Source organism: Euprymna scolopes (assembly GCF_053919585.1). Taxonomy (NCBI): domain Eukaryota; kingdom Metazoa; phylum Mollusca; class Cephalopoda; order Sepiida; family Sepiolidae; genus Euprymna; species Euprymna scolopes. The sequence continues at coordinate 2,717,045 of NC_136517.1, read as the reverse complement.
CAAGGCCCGGAAGCCACTCAGGGATAAGGGTTATTGCAAGTACATTAAGTTAGTGAGGAAATTTGCTGAAGTGTTTACTTAAGGGGCGGTTCATTAGGAATTTGTTAACATTGGACTTGAAGACATGGGTTTCAACCTCTGGAAGGTTGGAACGTAGACCCCTGATAGTGGAGAAGGAGACCTGGTAGTAGGGGTCTACGTTGAAAGATGGGGTTCTAGGTTTATGCCTATATATATATATATATATATATATATATATATATATATATATATATATATATATATGATGGGGTTCTAGGTTTATGTCTATGCCTATATATATATATATATATATATATATATATATATACTAGCTGCTTTGCTCGGGCCCTATATACTGTTCATAACTTTATGTGCATATATATATATATATATATATATATATATATATATATATTTATATATATATCAAAAAGTTGGACTCATGTCTAGGTAACCAGCATCTAAAATTTCAAGTATTTAGAACTAACATTGGCGGAGGAGTTTGGTAGGGTCTGCAAAGGTCAATGATTTCAACTTTGACCTCTTAGCAGCTAATTTGTCGCCCAAAAACTAATTAAAATTCTTGCTACATGTCTGAATACCCTTTATGTAAAATTTCAAACGTTTAGACCCAAAATTGGCTGAGTAGTTTGCTAGAGACTGTAATGGTATAACGTTTTGAAGTTTGGCCCCTTAGGATCCAAATTATCGACAACAAACACCATAAAATATTGCCTTATGTCTGAATACACTTTATGTAAAATTTCAAATGTTTAGAATAAAAATTGGCTGAGTAATTTGGTAGAGGCCGCAGAGGTAATTTTTTTAAACTTTGGCCCCAATTTTGACACCTTAACATTTATTTTTGGGGCTCAAATCAAATAAAAAAGTTTGATCCATGTCCAAGTAACCTACATATAAACTTTTAAGTGTTTAGACCCAAAACTGGTGGATGAGTTTGGTAGATTTTTAAAGCTCAAATCGTTGAAATTTGGCCTCTTGGTAACCAAATTTCTGGGCGAAAGCCGATTAAAAAGATTTTGTCCAAATCTCAGTACTCCTTGTCAGAGTTATTTGATAGGGAAATGTACACTCACAGGCATTTTAACTGATATATATATATATATATATATATATATATATAGAGAGAGAGAGAGAGAGAGAGAGAGAGAAATGAGACTTATATGTAATATACTGAGTTCGTGTAATTCAGTAAATTTTCATATATCAATAGGTTTTAAGCCAAAAAGTGGTTGACTTAAGGATTAAGCTATAAAATTATCACATTTCATAATTGAGCATTAATTTACTGTGTGCAAAAAAATACACTTTTTGTTGCCATCAACACCTTGTCTTGAAGTCTTGATTTTGCACACACAGTATATATATTTATATATATATATATATATATATATATGTATGTATGTATGTATATGGATAATGATATATATATATATGTGGATAATGATATATATATATATATATATATATATATATCATTATCCATTAATCTATATATATAAAAATGTAATTCTTGGTTCGTTATAAGTGAATAAAATCATATTTCTACGTTACCAATTTATTTGAAATTTTAAGACAACCCATCTTTAGAGTCGAGGGATGTTTTTATATTATTAAAATAATTTACCTCGCGAATTATTAAAATATTAATTAAAATAAATATATTTTCGTAACCGTTAGTGCGAACCTGTTTTGTTGATAAAACTGAACTTCCGGTTCGATTCATTTCACAGCCACGAATTGACGAAACGAAGTAGATTTCATTTTCTGTTTACTCGATAAGTAAAAAAAACAAAAAAGAACGTAATTCATTTGTTTATCTTCCAATTTTTTTAATTTAAACATTTTTTCTTTATTATATCAGGCAAAAAAAAGTTTGTCGCTTGCTTTTTGACTTTTTTTTTTTTTTTTTTTGTTTTTTTTCGATATAAGATTGGTTGGTAAAAGTACATTTTTTTTTACGGATGTGTAACTTGTTTAAATAATATTTGGTGCTAATGCAAAGAGTGGTCCGCGCTATTTTTTAAATCGTATTTCCAGGTTTAATTAAAGTTTTATTATATGTTTTTTTTTTATTCAATTGTAAGGTTAAAATAACGATTAGGTACAAAACACCCTCCCCTCCCCATATTAAGAATGGCTTTTTAAATAATAACGTTATCATTTCAACACGGATCACTCTCTGCATGAGTACTGTACTTTCACCTAACAATTTAATAAACAAAACATGGTACTTATGCAGAGAAGGTACCATAATAATATAATAATAGAATAATAATGTTATTTAGAAAGCCATCCTTAACATGGGGAGGGCGTTTTGTAACTATTCTATACTTTCACCTAATAATTTAATAAACAAAAGATAGTACTTATGCAGAGAAGGTACCGTGCTGAAATAATACCGTTATTTAGAAAGATATTCTTAACATGGGGAGGGAGTTTTGCATCTATTCTGTACTTTCACCTAACAATTTAATAAACAAAAATAGATAGTACGTATGCATAGAAAATACCGTGCTGAAATAATGTTATTTAGAAAGACATTCTTAATATGGGGATGGTATTTTGTAACTATTCTGTCCTTTCACCTAACAATTTAAAAACAAAACATGGTACTTATGCAGAGAAGCTACCACGCTGAAATAATGACGTTATTATTTAGAAAGCCATTCTTAACATGGGGATGGGGGTGTTTTGTAACTATTCTGGGCTTTCACCTAACAATTTAATGAACAAAAGTTAAACTTAAGCAGACAAGGAACAGTACTGAATCATTAATATTATTTAGAAAGTCATTCTTAACATGGGGAGGGAGGATGTTTTCTAACTATTCTGTACTTTCGGTGCTAATGCAGAGAGTGATCTGCGCTATTTTTTAAATCGCATTTCTACGTTTAATTAAAGTTTTATGATATGTTTTTTATTCAATTGTAAGGTTAAAGTACAGAATATGTACAAAACCCCCTCCCCATGTTAAGAATGGCTTTTTAAATAATAACGTTATTATTTCAGCACGGATCATTCTCTGCATGAATACCGATTAATGTTTTGTTCTTTGCTTTTTTACCGTATTTTTTTTGGGGGGGGGGTTCAAGAAAACCTTTTTAACAAAAATTGAAAGTACACGTTTTTTCTTCTTTTTTTACAGAAGTGTTTTTACATAAGAAAATATGAATGCTTTTTCTTTATAAAAGAAATTGGGTACTCGTGCACTTATTGATCCGGGCTGAAAAATAACGTTATTATTTAAAAAGCCATTCTTAACATGGGGAGAAGAGGGTGTTTTGTAACTATTCTAGACTTTCACCTAACAATTTCATAAACAAAAATTAAACTTAAGCAGACAAGGCACAGTACTGAGGCATTAACATTATTTAGAAAGCTATTCTTAACATGGGAAGGAGGATGTTTTCTAACTATTCTGTACTTTCGGAGCTAATGCAGAGAGTGATACGCGCTATTTTTTAAATCGTATTTCCACGTTTAATTAAAGTTTTATGATATGTTTTTTTATTCAATTGTAAGGTTAAAGTACAGATAAGGTACAAACCCCCGTCCCCTCCCCATGTTAAGAATGGCTTTTTAAATAATAACGTTATTATTTCAGCACGGATCACTCTCTGCATGAATACCAATTAACGTTTTGTTCTTTGCTTTTTTACCGTATTTTTTTGTTTTTTTTTTCAAGAAAACCTTTTTTAACATAGATTGAAAGTGCACGTTTTTTCTTTTTTTTACAGAAATTGTTTTTATATAAGAAAATATGAATGCTTTTAAAGAAATTTGGTACTCGTGCACTTATTGATCCGTGCTGAAATAATAACGTTATTATTTAAAAAGCCATTCTTAACATTGGGAGAAGAGGGTGTTTTGTACCTATTCTGTACTTTAACCTTACAATTGAATGAAAAAAACGGTAAATTTTTAGATTAGGTCCACCTCCACAATTTTCTTTTAAATGACGACTTTTGTAGGTTTTCGACTATGCTGAATACGGAAATCGCATTGAAATTTTGCAGAAATAAGTAGTTATCGAGATATTAAAAATTTGTATAATGCATTGTAATCTCTGGTAGCCGTCTTTTTTACACGCTTGCGCGCGTCATAAACAAATCTACGCGCGTAACAAAGATGGCCGCCAAAGAATACAATGCATAAAACAACTATCTATATCTCGATAACAACTTATTTCTGCAAAATTTCAATTTCTGTATTCAGCATAGTCGGAAACCTTTAAAAGTCGTCATTTAAAAGAAAATTGTGGAGGTGGACCTAATCTAAAAAAAAACCCACAAAACATAAAACTTTAATTAAGCTTGGAAATACGATCTAAAAAAATAGCGCGAATCAGTAAGTGCATTAGCACCCATTAATCGACTCACGTGACCTTATTGCTAAATAAGGTCCGGCTACAATGTTGAACGTGCCGTTCACATTGTTTTTTTCCAAGTTAAATTCAATTTTCACAATATCTTTTTATTTTTTTATAATTTCACAATGTCTTTTTTAATAATAAATTGTTAGTTAAAAAAGCACAGAATAGTTACAAAACACCATCCCCTCTCTATGTTAGGAATGGCTGAAAAAAATATTAGGTACTCATGTAGAGAGTGATCCGTGCTGAAATAATAACGTTATTATTTAAAAAGCCATTCTTAACATGGGGAGGGGAGGGTGCTTTGTATCTATTCTGTACTTTAACCTTACAATTGAATAAAAACATATAATAAAACTTTAATTAAACTTGGAAATTCAATTTAAAAAATAGTGCGGATTAGTAAGTTCATTAGCACCAGAAATTGTTAGGTGAAATACAGAAAAGTTTCTACTAAGAAAACCATTATTATTTTTTTATTTGCTATTCTTACTAAGGGGAGGGGATGATGTTTTGTCACTATTCTCTGCTTTCAACTAACAATTTATTAAAAAACAAAAGGTAAATTGTCACATTAGGTCCACCTCCACAATCTTTAACATGGGTAGGTTGGGGGTGTTTATTCTGAAAGCCGTTCTTAACATGGGGAGAATGGTGATATTTATTCCAAAAGCCGTTTTTAAAAGACGAAAGACAGGTAAAAGGTTAAAACATGTGGTTAGGCATGGGTGTTGTTTATTCCGAAAGCCTTTCTTAATATGGGGAGGCTGGGAGTGTTTATTCATGGCCGTCAGTGAATTATAGTGCATAGTACAGGTCTTTATATCTCGAAAACTAATTGCCTCTGCAAATTTTAAATGAGATTTTCTTATTCAGCATAGTCGAAAATTGTGGAGGTGGACCTAATGTAAAAAAAATACCCTCCCCCCAAAAAAAGATATCGTGAAATTTAAATATAAGCGCGGTAACAAAAATAAAATTAGACAGAAAAATACACCTTTGGGTTTGTACTTGCACAAAGACTTGAAAAAGTTGTCAACAAAAGCAAATATATAACAAGTAAATATTTTCAAAGGCAAGATAAGTTACTTTTCTACCTAATTGGATAATTTTTAGTGTTTTTATTGGGTTTGTACTACTGTACATATAGATTCGAAAAGTTGTCAAAAATAAATGTATAACAAATATTATCAAAGGCAACATATGTTACTTTATTACCGAAATGGATATTTTTTTGTTTTTTTAATGCAAACTTTTTATTCGGCTAAAAAAAACACAGCGTTTACTGTTATATTTGACAATTACAAATGGCGGCAGACTGTGTTAACACATTAGGTTTGGGAAAATGAGTTAAAACTAAAAAAACTATACAAAATACTGTTAAAAACCACTGAATACATGTCTGCCTATGTCACAGTAACATATATTGAGTGAGTTCCTGACAGTATTTTGTATAGTTTTTTAGTTTTAACTCATTTTCCCAAAGTTAATGTGTATTAATTTGTATTTTTCAAATATACAGATAAACACTACATTTTTTCAAACCGATTAAACATTTTACACTAAATAAAAACACTAAAATCTTATCCAGTTAGGTAGAAAAGTAACTTACCTTGCCTTTGATAACATTTATTTGTTATATTTATTTTTCAACAACTTTTTCGTTTCTGTGTTTAGTAATACAACCCCGTTTTATTTACTATAACGTTAATCGGTTCGAAGAACAGTGTTTATCAGTGTATTTGAAAAATACAAACGGTGATGGACACTGTTGATGATGTTAAGTTTGAGAAAATGATTTAAAACTAAAAAATTATACAAAATACTATCAGAAACCCACCGAATATGTCAGCCTATGTCACAATAACATATAATCAGTAGGTGTCTGACATTGTTTTGTATAGTTTTTAACTGATTTTCCCAAACTTAACGTATTCAACAGAGTCCGCGACCATTCGTCTTTGTCAAATACATAGATAAACACTGCGTTTTTGATCCGATTAAACATTTTACATTAAATAAAAACACTAAAAAAAGAAACGTAATTTACCTTACCTTTGCTTTCATTTATTCGTTTTTGAACAAATTTTTCGAATCTGTGTATAGTAACACCCCCCCTTACCCAAATATTAATTAAAAACTCACATTTTTGAATACAATAAAAAAGAAAACTATTTAGCGTTTCAATAGTTTAGCAACTTTCGGCTTAATCCACTGCATGTTCGTCGAGCCCAAGCCATGATTGATGGTAACTCCCGAGGATCCGGATCCAATTCTGCAAGAGTACCATATTTCTTTTCATTTTCGCCTTTTTTTTTTACCTTTTGGAGTGGATTGCTGTACTAAGAATATAAGAAACATGCAAGAATTTTCCATTACACGAAATTAAGCCACAGCAACGCGTGGCAGGGTACAGCTAGTATATATATATATATATATATATATATATATATATATATATATATATATATATATATATATATATTAATAGATAATGTGCGACAATGGTGTATAATAGTTTTTGACAATTTTAGAGATAGGTTAGGCATACGTTGGGTTTACATGACCCAGTGGTTTATTCAGAACTACTGGGTTATAGGAGAGAAATGGAAATGGAAATGGAGAGATCAAGAAGCTGGATTATCACATATACAAGGGCGTTGCAAAAGTAGAGCCTCATATTTTTTGACGCTTCTGAATTTTGGAGATGAGGATTGGTTATTCGTATTATTTCGAATCATCAGACTACTGTTCTCATCTTGGGTGTGATTTTAACAACGTTTCGGTCGATGTAACCTCCGACATTCGTCAGGTGTATCGTATCAAACTAGAGAATGTTTCTGTCGAACTCGGAAATTTGGACGGAATTTCGAGCGAAACACTTTATTTACTTTACGGGGGTAGCATGCTCTTGTTCCGTCAGCCATGACTGGATAGATGTCCTAAGTAATTCGCAAATGTATATTTCGGTCGCCCACACTGAGAATTGAACATTCATCGTTCAGGAGAACATCACTTTTTACAATTGATTTTTCCAAGTACTCTAACCAGTGCTCCACGAGTCCTTGCGGATTGGGTGCGACAGAAACATTTCCGAATTCAACAAGATACAGCTGAAGAAGGTTGAAGGTTACATCGATCGAAACGTAGTGAAAATCGCATTCAAGATTAGAACAGTAATCCGATAAATCCAAATATGAACTATTTTTATCTAAAAAGATTGAAGAGCTACGAAGACGGGAGAAGTATCATTCAATCAAGTAATCTTTTGTGTTCCATAATTTATTTTTCTAAATAATCATCACTATGTTTAATGCATTTTTGCTAGGAATCTAATGACACATCTTTGCTTTTAACACACTTTTATGGCAGAGATGTCTTCCTTAAAGTCTCATAGCATAAATATCTGCAAAAAAGTGATGAAATTCTCAGGTCATGAATTCATAAGGTCAGTCATCATAACAATGCAATTTGCAATCCCTCTGATCTATTCTCGAGAAATAAAAATGGAAAGTATTACTTTTGGAATCTTACTTATATGTTATTTCTTTGTCAAACAGGTCTACATGAATAAATGAAAACAACGAAATATATCTGTAACATACTGTCTTGTTCATGAGCCTCTGACTGAAATTCGGTTGTATATGTACAAGTACGTATCAATTGTTTTTAACTTTTGTACCTCATCTTGGAGTTAAAAATCTCGAAAAACTTTCACTTTTATAAATCAAAAACGATCTTGCACTGACATCGAAGTCCAACTACAATCAACATAACGATATCAGTATACTTAATAAAAGTGTATTAAAAAAAGAAAAGTATGTTACTAAAAGTATGCGTCCGATTCAGTGGCCATAATTGCGATAAACAAAGGCTACGCCAATTAGTTGTAAGTGTATTTATTGTGTGTTGTTTAGTCCATTTATTCCCGAAATAAATAGATCAATTTACGCCGTAACAGAATCATATGATAGTTTCTAAACGCTTTATGCTTAATTTTCATTTGTTGATAAATTTTTATTTACAGTAAAAAACAATTAATCATTTATTAACCAATGAAAATGAAGCATTTATAAATATAAATAGTAAAACTCCAAGTACTTTAATTAATCCCTGACGATGAATCCAGGCGGATGTGAAAGTAAGAATCAAAGTTATGGTTATTACATCAGTCAGTTTCCACCTGAAGTAAAGACTACACTACGAAAAATGGAAAGAATCCAATGTAAAATTAAGACTAAAAACGTTTATTTAATTTAACGAATTATGCATAAAGATAAAATGCTACCTAACCCCCCACACAATATATATATATATATATATATATATATATATATATATATATATATATATATATATATAGTTATGTGATTGATAATTTAAAATTCAAATTAGAATTAAAAATTAAAAATCTGTCTCATAAAAAGGAACAACAACAAAATCAATAATTTGTACGATCGTTTCGGAAATATATATATATATATATATATATATATATATATATATATATATAACTACTTCATTTACTCACATAAAATTAATATACGAAATTATAAATTTATACGTAAACTTTAAGTATTTACTTCAAAAGTGCCCAATACGTAGGTAGAGCTAGTTAGTTAGTTAGTTAGTTATAAAAACTGCAGAGTCCTAGAGTGGATGAAACGCGGAATATTCAGTGTAGCTTAATCGCCATATATATTTTATAACTAACTATATATATATATATATATATATATATATATATATATAATATATATATGCGTGTGTGTGTTATAAGTTAGTTTGTCTCTCTTTCTATATAAAGAATGATCTCGTTTTGTAGAAAAAAGCCCAGGTCAGTCCTTAATTACGACGTGACTTCGGAAATCACAATCTGGACATGCTTTCATTTCAAAAACAACAAGCAAGTTGTTATGAAGAAGTGAAAGTCAGAAGGCGCAAGGTCAGAGGAGTACGGGGAAGAATAGCATATTGATGATCGTTCTTGATTTTGATAGCTCTAATTTTTTTTCCAAAATGAAGCATGATAGACTCCGGTAATTTGGTAGAATTTGCTAACAAATATTTCATTACTACTTTCTCCTGGTCCTAAAGGGAGTGAGCATGGCCTTGTCTTAGACTGCGCTTTGGTTTCTGAATTATATTGGTAGATCCAGATTCTAAACAGTATTTTGAAAAACATTCCCTTTGCTTCTTGACATATTTCCAAATTTATCCTCAAACACTCGACGCGTTCTGACTTCGGTGAATGTCTTAGCAACCTGAGATTCTAATTAGCATAAAACTTTTACATATGCAAATGGTTATGATTGATATTTTCCACATTAACCTCTTGTCTAATTTGGCGATAGTCACGCACTGATCATCCAAAACGGCAGCCTCAACTTCATTAACAGATTATCAATTACAAAAGGACCAGGTTCCCACGGATTTTCACCTAATTTTGAATTCATAATGGTAGTGTTTTCAAAAGTCATGTGATCAGACATCATTAATTCACGATCTAATTTGCCATATAAGTCGTAGATATACAAACCATTGCACATGCAAAATAACCCTCCTCGTAACTAAAATTTCATATGATATATTATTTATTTGAATAATTATTATTCTTTGATAACCTGCAGGCACATGTGTTTCCAACTTACTGTCTAGGAAGTGATAATTACTACATATGTGTGTGTGTGTGTGTGTGTGTGTGTGTGTGTGTGTGTGTGTGTGTTGGCGAGATCAATCGGATCGAGAATCGGAAAAATCAACATATTGAGGTATCGGAATCGGTATCGAAATCGGAAAAATGTGTGTCTATTTTCCGATGCCAAAAATGAATACATTAATTATTATTTTTTTTCATTTTCTCATCCGCTCTCCCTCGACCCAGGACTGCACCATAATAAACAAAGTCTCTGACAGCATAGACACAGCACTCCCCCTCGACACTAGCGCACAAGAACATGTATTTGGTGGCTTTAATGTTCACCACAAAAACTGGCTTGGATTCTCTACTCACACAGATGCAGCGGGCAGCAGAACACATAGCTTCGATATATCTCACTCCCTATCACAAATGGTTACGTTTCCACCCCGTTTCCCTGACCAGCAAGAACAACAAGCATCACTTCTAGATCTGTTTCTGACATCAGTTCCCGAGGATTGTATAACAAATGCTGACAGCCCACTCGGGAACGCTGATCATGCAGTGATAATCGTCAAAATAGCCCTAAACTCTAGACCCAAAACTGAAGAGCCAGTGCTAAAAACAACGAGATATTATAAAAAGGCTACTTGGAAGCAATCAGAGATCTTATCAGAGATGCTCCATGGGGAAATATTTTTTTCTTCCTGCTGAAAAGTGCGCAAATGAGACCACTGAATGGTTCAAATCAGCAATTGAAGCACATGTTCCCATGTGGAAATTTTATAGCAAGCCCCACTCTCCCCAACGGTTTACTTCTACTTGCGCAACTGCCATTGCTCAAAGGCAGCATGCATACCGCAGATTTAACCGACATAAGTCCAGTTCAAACAGACAGAAGTATATAGAAGCTAGAAGTAACGTTAAGAAGGAAATAGCGACAGCTAAGAGAGAACTTACTGAAACCACTAAAAAAACGCATCGAAGCACAAAAACTAGGAACTCGTGACTTCTGGAAAATCTACAACAGTGTAGTAAATAATGGGCAATCAACAATTCCCCCACTAATCAACAATCACGAGGCTAATATGTTTGCCAGTCGGTTTGCCTCGAAGTCCACACTGGACCCTTCCAACCACCCCCTGCCGGACTTTGCTTTGCGGACAGACGCCACGCTAGACGATCTAAAATTCATCCCTGCTCTGGTGCATGCTATCATAAAAAACCTTGACACTTCAAAGGCATGTTGACCTGATCTCATCCCAGCTGTGCTGTTAAAAAAGTGCTCAGCCGAAGTTGCCCCAGTTCTCTCCAAACTCTACAACAAATGCCTTAATGAATCATGCTTTCCGGGCTGTTGGAAAACTGCTTCTGTGGTACCAGTATTCAAGAATTCTGGCGAACGAACTGACCCATCAAATTATTGCCCCATTAGGCTCCTCCCACTTTTCGTCAAAATATTTGAGACCATAATTAACCATGCTCTAGTCCGTCACTTTACAGATGCTAAACCTCTGACTGACAAACAATATGGATTTAGACAAGCCCGTTCCACCGCAGGCATCCTCACTGTAATCTCTGAACGTATATACCACTCACTGGACAAAGTGGGGGAGGTCAAAGCGGTAGCTCTAGATATATCTAAGACTTTTGACAGGGTATGGCATGAGGGTCTCCTCAGGAAAATTAAATCATACGGTATCACTGGTAGAATACTTAACATAATTAAATCCTTCTTAGATAAGAGAAAAATCCAGGTTGTCCTCGACGGTCGTACATCTAAACAATATGATATAAATGCGGGAATACTTCAGGGGTCTATCCTTGAACCTCTATTGTTCCTTATATTTATTAATGACCTCCCCGACAAAACTGCCTCTGAGATGGGTATATATGCTGATGACACCACACTCTATAACAGGCATGACAGGAAAACAAATGAACACATAACTAAAAAAAATGGCAAAAACACTAGAGGGTGACCTCCAATCTGTAGTGGAAGGGGGACAAAAATAGATGGTCACATTCAATGCTGTCAAGTCTAAACTGGTTTCCTTCAATAATTACAAGTAACCTTCTCTGCCACCAATAGCAATGGCCAACGACACTTTATCTGAGAGTACATCTTTCAAACTGCTTGGCCTAACGTTCACAGGAAACATGAGTTTCAACAATTACATTAAAAACATTGCCAGGACCGCTGCGAAGAAGGTAGGTTCTCTCTACCGTGCTAGAAAACTACTGACACCTGAAAGTATCCTGTACCTCTATAAGGCCACCATTCGCCCATGTATGGAGTATTGTTGTCACATTTGGGCTGGTGCATCTGCTACTAGTCTCTCACTCCTAGACAAGGTTCAAAAGAGAGTCGCCAATCTGATAGGTTCTGAACTGGCATCTAAGCTTCAGCCTCTGTCCCATCGACGAAACATTGCATCCCTCTGCTTGTTCTACAAGTATTTTAATGGTGAATGCTCTGACAAACTGCAGACACTTGTGCCCCCACGACGTAGACACCCTCGACAAACCCAACAGGCAGCTAAATCCCACCTCACGCAATAGAAATCCCTAGATGCAAAAGATCTTTCTATTCCAGTAGTTTCTTCCACAGAACCGCTAGACTCTGGAATTCCATTCCAGGTCTCTGCTTCCCCAACTGTACTGACATGCAGAAGTTCAAGTGTAACATGACCGACATCTTGCTGCCAAAATCCCAACATAGTGCCCCAGTAGTTGCTTTCCCTGAAAGTATCCCCCTACACCGAAGTGGCAATGTGCCTTGTTTGGGGTAAAAATGTAAAAAAATAAAGATAAAATAAAAATAATGTGATTTTGTTTAAAACAAAATCATCTTCTCTTAGTAGTAATGATAAAATAATGAATATTTGTTGATTTTAAACAACCAAAAAAGTATACGTCACCTCCTCCACACGTTTGTTTTTACGTTGAAGAAAATATATGCACGTTTAACATGTGTTTTTACCAAATAAAAACTTTATAGCTTGATATTCAGAGATTTCTTTTAAAAAAATCGGAATCGGTAATTGTATCGGAATAAGTGAAAAATATTAGAATTGTTCCATCACTATATATATATATATATATATATATATATATATATATATATATATATATATAGTCTTATTTGTAGTATTCTGAATTTTACTGGGTTTATATAATTCAGTAATCGTTTATATACCAATAAATTTGAAGCCAAAAAGAGATGACTTAAACTGTAAGCTACAAAATTATCATATTTCATAATTGAGCATTCATATATTGTTTGATGAAATACACTATTTGTTGCTATCAACCCATTCTTTGATCTTGCTTTTTGTTAAAACAATATATATATATAGTCATCCACATACAGTACTGTTTCGCAGCTCATCAGTGCGGCTAGACAGGGAACCACCTCAAGCCAGGATTGAAACCCGACTGTCTGTATGGCAGTCAAGGCTCCTAACCATTACGCTATTGGCGGCCGCTGAACGAGTAGTGAATTTAACGATGTCTTGACATCGTCCGAAATACCTCCGCTCGATTTGTTTACACAAAGAGCGTCGCTTATACGCTAATGGTAATTCATGTATCACTTCTCAATATGCTCAACTCAAGGTGAGGAACATTACAATGTTTTATATAGTCGGAAATGAGTGGGAATAAAAGTGAATGGGTAGTAGTAGTAGTAGTAGTAGTAGTAGTAGTAGTAGTAGTGGTAGTAGTAGTAAGGTAAGCCTACCAATTAATGACATAAATCTATAAATGACAAAAAAATAAAGGCAATGGAAAGAAGGGTAAGAGTACAAAAATGTATCAACGTGTCAATTAAAGATTAAAAATATTTTTAATACATTCTCTCTCCTATTGGTCGGATTTTTCGGCCATTGAATGTTATTTTCACAACGTTTTGACCGATGCATTTTCCGAGCTTTCGCAAGGACACGTGGCGTAATGGAGAGATTGCTTCGTAAAAAATCAGTTGTAAAGTTACACTCTTCTGGAGGTTGAAGGTTCAATCCTATGTGCAAGCAAGACTCAAAATACAACTTTGTATTTTTACCCAGTTATGGTTGACGGAACGAGAACATTTTACCCTCCTGGATTAAGAAAAGGGTTCCGTACCGATTCCCGAGTTCGACAAGGTACACGTGAAAAAGGTGAAAATAGCGGCAACATGAGAATTGTGTTTGAAGAAAGCAAATAACACTTATAATCAATAGTTATCTCAAAATTCAGAAACGTATAATTTCGTCTCATAAAAACATCATCTAAACCGAGAGGGCTCTAACGTTAAAAGAAGCCTTTTCTCTTACACGACACTGGCACCTCCCCAACAGATTGTTTCGACCGAAGCTTGTCAACGGAAACCACGTAAACCCCGGTGACTCCGTTAATTAGCCAAGCGCGTCTCTTCTCCATGACACCGGAGAATGTCACGTGTGCAGGAAAGAATTATGGGAAAGACAAGGTGCACGCCAACGAAGCAAGACATAAGTTTACCATGGAACTGAATTAGCCGAATCTAATAATTCAGGGTCACTGCGTACAGGCTAGAAACGGGTAGAATTTGGATCGAACAACAATAAAAAAAAAATGGACTCGTTCGGTTTTTCAACATATATGGAAAGAAATACGGGAATTGTTGGCTGCGTTTTTAATAATGGGGCCTTGAATAATTAGTGACATTTGTGGCGGTGCAATAGTGAGTTGACAAAGAACAAGAAAAAAGTAGAAAGAAAAAGGATGAAGAAGAAGAAGAAGAAGAAGAAGAAGAAGAGGGGAGAAGAGGAAAAGGAGGGGAGAAGAAGAGGAGGAGGAGGACGGGTAGAGGTGGGGAAAGAATAAGTGAGGGAGGGAAGAAAAAGAAGATAATAAAAAGGAGAAAGAGAAACAAGAGTTAGTGAGTATTTGTGGCGGGATAAGAGTGTGTGAGCGAAACAGTTCTACACAAAATGGGGTTTCAATATGAAAAAGAAGAAAAAGAAGAAGCGAAAGAAGAAGAAGAAGAAGAAGAAGAAGAAAAATGGCAAGGAAAATAAAACATTGCTTCTTGGAAATTAAAAGAAAAAACAAAGAAGACAAAAAAACAGATGAAGAATGTTTTACTTTTTAAAGTAGACAAAAATAATAAACACGTAGTAAATGAATTTAATAATATGAAAATTTACTAGGAGGGATATCCAACGTTGCCCAGGGTCTCCATTATCGTCAATTACGTAAATTACAAACAAATTATAGAAACATTAGCAAAAAGAAATTACCAAAAAAATTACAAATAAATACCCCCCAAAATTACACAAAATAACAAAAAAATAACAAAAATTACCAAACAATTACCGAAAAATTACAAAAAATTACAAAAAAATGCAAATAAAATTACCAAAAAAAATAATAAAAAATTACCCAAAAGGTTACAAAAAATTACCCCCAAAAATTACAAATAAATACCAAAAAATTACTAAAAATAATAAAATAAGATTACAAAAAATTACAACAAAATTACAAAAACATTTTATAACAATTTTTTTAAATTACCAAAAATTATTACAAAAAATGCACTCAAAAATTTACAAAAATACCAGCTAAATTACCAGAAATATTACTTATTATTATGTTGTATATTAACACAAAAAACTGCATTCTTCTTTTGTGATTTTGTTCCTCTCTGTAAACAAAACGATGAAAAGAAGAGAAAAGAGACTTTCTTTCTCGTTTCATTCGCTTCACTTTGTAAGCCAAACGCTACGAGAGAAAATTATACAGTTTAAATTAATACAATAATAATGATGTAAAGACCCACAGATTGTAATACGTTGTAAAGTTTCTTTAAGTTTTTTTCCTGGTATTCCACATAACATTGTTATGCATTTTGCTCTTTAAGAACTTTCTGCTTTTTTTCCCTGACGGGATAAAAGAAGAAAATATTCACTGCTAAGTTTAACTATAGATTGTTTTCCGTGCACGAAACATTTTGGATTTTAGACAAAAATAATTGGTAAGATGAATTAAACATTGGACTTAGAAATATAGCAAAATTATCGTTCGTTTATATATGTTCTGTTGGTATATTTAACTACCATAGAAATTCTAATTTAAGAAAAAAATGTTGGTATATATAAAGAAAGGAAAATAATCACAAAAGCGTACTTTTTCAAAACACAACAAATACACATATATACATATATAATAGCATGGAGACTCGACGTTGCCAGGGTTTGAATAAGGATCAATTAATATTCTATACTTCCAACACGTTTATTGGTGAAACTATTGATCTCTTTCTCTCCTGTAAAATCTCTTATTTTTCTACACCAAAAAGTTGAATAGTTACGAAGACGAAAAAGCAACCTTTTGTGCTTCAGAATTTATTTTCTACATAGTCACCACCATTCTCAATGCACTTTTGCTAGGAATTCAATGATGTATCCCTTCTTCTGGCAAACGCCCATGACGGGTTGCTTTCTTGGAGTCTCACGAAACTGCACAACTACACCTACGTTTTATTGGTTTAATAATTTCAATATA
The DNA here is from genome assembly GCF_053919585.1 of Euprymna scolopes. Classification (NCBI taxonomy): domain Eukaryota; kingdom Metazoa; phylum Mollusca; class Cephalopoda; order Sepiida; family Sepiolidae; genus Euprymna; species Euprymna scolopes. The sequence goes on along the minus strand of NC_136517.1, from coordinate 2,700,462 downwards.
CATTTATTATTATTACAAAAATAAAATAGCTTAAAAACCCACTAAGACATAAAAATGTGCTTTTTAGTCTATATAATTTCTAAATCGACTATTGTCACGGTCTGCGATATATATACCTGGCAGCGAATAAAACTCAACACAACTAGATTGTAAATATATTTTGTTGATTCTCAATGACAACGTTTTCGATTTAGTATAACGGGTGTTGACATCAGTGAGAGTGTGTAGGGATGTGGTGCGGATGTTTTGGCAGTGTAAATAAATGGATCGGCTTGTACTCGCTCTGTGACCAACTCTCTCTTCTGACAGCTTATGTTGTTGATATATATAAACATTCTTTCATTTCGGAATGTTTAATATTTCCACTCGTGTATTGTCTCGACCTTCTGACCGATATCCTCTCGCATATTTCTGGTCAAATTATGAATTGTATTAGACAATAATGGAAAGCCTCGCATTTTTCAAATGGAATTAATTTGCGCGTGTGCAAATCATCGAATACCTTGCTTCCTGGAGTCACCTGCCAAACACTAACGGTCGATATTTATGGCTTAACAATATTCATAACAATATTCATAACAATATTCATAACAATATTCATAACAATATGGCAATTATATTCTTGTAAAGAAGAACCGGGATGAACTCATTATGTATTTAATATAGTGATCAAGTATTGGTCAGAGGAAGGGGCCACTTTATTTCTGAGAACGTAAACGTGGCAGGTACGCTCGATTGTGTTCGTTATAGTTCAAATCTCTTGGACCCCCACGCCGTCAGTCACCGTCGAAAAGGAATAACAAAAATAAATCCAGGTCGGTATTTCCTATGTTTTTTTAAACATTTATTACAGTTTTTCTTTCTCTCTGTCTGGACACCATCTTAAAAAAGCTCTCGCTTCTTCTCCACTGAACGTCAGTTGTAGACAACCATTTCTTATACGTTCATTGAGTTAAAAAAAAAGAAGAAATACAAAAAAAAAACATAGAAAAGCCGAGTCGGATTTATTTTTGTTTGTTTGTTCCTTTTCGACGTTGTCGATCGGCATGGGGATTCGAGAGAGGTTTGGACTGTAACGAACACAGTTCGAGCGTCATGTCACACTTTTTTTTAACTCAAGTCGCACATAACCGGTTTTCTTTCTCGCCGTCTCGATACCAGCTTAAAAATATCTCGTTTCTTCTCCACTACACGCCAGTTGTAGACAGCTATTTCTTACACGACCATCTTTTTCGGCCGCACTCTTACTTCTCCCTTCATTTTGCACGTCCATCTCCTCCGTTGTCGATTTTGTTTATCCTCGACCACGTGGTGTCCTTTTTTTCCTTTTTATTTAGACACAAGCCCGAGCATAGTTGTCAATTTGCATGCGCGTTCAAACGCTGCTCTTGCTGTTAATACAAACGCTTGTCACCCCCCTTCGGCTACTGCTGAGATTTTCATATGTATGCGCTTTGTTACAAACTTTGATTATAATCGAGTGAAACTAAAACTTTATACGTAGTACTTTTCAGTTTGACTTTTCATTTATTTATTTAAAAATGCCTGTAGTCCTTCTCATTACATGATGAAGAAGAGGAAGAGAAAGAAGAAAAACAAATACTGATAAGATTTCTAAATAGTTGATAATCTTTGACCAACTATAAAAGAACAAGGATATGGAGGAGGGTCAAGGCGAACGGGGCACTGTGGGATTGGGGGTAGCAATGCCAATGCACCCCTACCTCAGTAATAGGACACAAAAGAAAATGAGCAAAAGAGGGGTCGATGTTTTGTAAGGGGGTAGGGTATCGGAAGAATTGGACAGATGTATTCCTGATTATAGAGATTTACGACTGCTCTGCGGGGGGTGGAGGATCTCTGTAAATTCGAAGAAAGAGGAGGGCGGAGAACTTGACAGAGACAGGGAAGCCGGTTCTATCCAAGGCGCGCAGACCTTAAAGAAGCTCTTGCTTTTCTTCGGTTCCTGCTTGATTGATGGCACCGGAGCAGATGCCATAATCCAGACAGCGCGGAATAGACGGAAAACAAAAGGGTTTAAAATCCCAGGACGGATATATGTCATAGTTAGCAGTGAAAGGTAATCAAAGCTTGTTAATTTAGGGAGAATAGATGCGAACAAAGATGGCGAATGTACAGGTTGGGTTGGGTTGGATGATGATGAGGGAGATGGGACGAGGATGTTGGCGATGATAGCGGCGAAGGGGATGCAGAGAGAAGAGAGAGGCAGTAGGCGGATGGGTCACAGAAATAGGGTACAGATTCAAAGAATGGTACGAGAGAAGTCAATATAGGTAGGTTGGTTAAAGAGATACGTAGTTAGGTACGTAGGTAGGTACAAACATACATAGAAGAAATAGGAGCCTAGCGGAGTAAACAACAAAATAACACAGTTGGATAAATATATGCATTCATCTAATATACCTATACAGAAATATATAAATTCAAGTTATTATAAGAGCAAGTGGACTCACGAAAAGAATTTAAAAAACTACCTTATAAATATACCCGGCGAACCAAGTGCAAACGGAATTCAAGCAATTGCACTTAAAATAGCTCTCTCGGTTGGAATATTTGATTTAGTGGTTGAATTTTTGGCGTCCGGTAGGATGATCCATCCACAGCTTGAACACACTGATCAAAAAATTTAAAAAATACCAATAGACGTATAATAAATAGAGAGATGCGTAGGTGTGTAGGTAGATATAAACACAAAGAAGGATACAAGCCCTATAGATGTAAATTTAGTAATAGATTCTTCCCTTGGATTGCTAAACATTGGAATCCCCCTCCTGTTTCCTGCTTCCCTAACTGTACTAATATGCAGAATTTTAAATGTAACGTTGCTAAACTCACTACAATGTTTGCTGTAGACATGGTCCGAAATTGGACTTCCGTACACCCATGCTGCAATCGACCGTGTTTAGGTCGAAAAATAGTAAAACAAATAATAGCACAAAGAAAAATTGATATAATATTATCACATTCACATCATATCCTATGCAGAGATAGACGTATGGTAGATGTGTTACGTTGTGGGGTGGTGCTCATTTATATACGTGTATTGTGTGTCGTTTAACTAAATATCTATATTGCGGGCTTCTTCACTATTTGAACCCTATGTTATCGTTTTGCAATCGATTTATGTTCCGTGATTGTCTAAATGTGTTGCGTCCAAAATAAATATCTAACAAAAAGCGTAGTTTATCAAGCAACAATATTTTCGAAAGAAAACCCGAATAACAAGAAATATTACATAGGCATGACTTCCTAAGATTTCAAAACCCGATACTATGACCACAAAAGCACATTCAAAAATAAAAAACACCGTATAAAAACCACACTAGCGAATAAATACTGGGAACTCAAAGAAAGCGGACATTCGCCGGTAGTCGAATGGAAAATAATGAGACAAGCTACCACATGCAGACATTTAGACGACCCATGTAAATTATGCCTCCATGAAAAATTTGCTATCCTGTACTTTAAAGAACCTCAAAATCTATTAAACTGTAGGCGGGAAATAGCAAACAACTGTGTTCACAAAATAAAACTTACTCTAGGATAGCGATACAAAATAGCTTTAAAACTAACAATAACAATAGGAAAAAAAACAAATAAATAAATTAAATAAACATGAATATACATAAACGATCACATACATATATGTATGTGTATGTATATATATATATATATATGTATATATGTATATATGTATATGTATGTGCATTGTTGTGTGCACATAGGTATATTTATATGTATAAAAAAAAAGGAGAACGACCACCTAAACCCACTAACCTAGTTCTAAAACAGATCCTTTGTTTGATAAAATGCATGCCCATTAGCTGGTAGGAAGGGGCGCGGTGGATACTAGAAAGCTGATTGGCCGCCTAGAAATCCTCAACATATATAAAATATATAAAAACAGAATTCGCGCATAAGCCTGACGAATCCTATAGAATCCTAAGAAAATCATACACAAAGAAATGAAAAAATTAGGCCTAAAAGCGGACGTATCAGCTAACATAAAAATAACAAACTTCCTGGACGTCACGTTAAACTTAGATAAAAACACATATGAACCATACTTAAAAGATAACACTACTCCAATTTACGTAAACCCTAAGTCCAACCACCCACCATCAATTATAAAACACATTCCTAACTCGATCGTAAGTAGACTCAGTAATAACTCAAGCGATGAAAATGCATTTAACAGGTCAACCAATATCTACGAAACAGCCCTAAAAAATAGTGGATACAAAAATATCGATATCAAATATAAGCAACAAAACACCAACAACTATAATAAAATTAACAATAGAAGAAAAAGAACTATAATTTGGTATACGGCCCCATACAATCAAATGTTAAAAACAAAACTTGGCAAGAAATTTCTAGATCTTATTGAAAAACACTTTCCCGCAACCAACCCCTTACACAAAATCTTCAATAAAAATACCTTGAAGTTATCTTACAGTTGTTGCGAAAATTTAGAGATGATAATTAAAGCACATAATAACAAAATACTAAATGAAAACAATGTAAACAACAACAAAATAAACAATAAAAAAGTAGACACCATGACAAAAATAAAACCAACACAAGCAGAAATAATAATAATAATAATAATAATAATAATAATAATGATAATAATAATAATAATAATAATAATAATAACATACCAACCTTGGACAAGAACAACCATACTATACATAAAAATACTAATAACGAACAAGATAAATGCAACTGTAGACACCGCACACTTTGCCCAGTCCAAAATAAATGTCTAACAAAAAGCGTAGTTTATCAAGCAACAATATTTGCGAAAGAAAACCAGAATAACAATAAATATTACATAGGCATGACTTCCTTAGATTTCAAAACCCGATACTATGACCACAAAAGTACATTAAAAAAAAACACCGTATAAAAACAACACTAGCGAATAAATACTGGGAACTCAAAGAAAGCGGACATTCGCCGGTAGTCGAATGGAAGAGACAAGCTACCACGTGCAGACATTTAGACGACCATGTAAATTATGCCTCCATGAAAAGTTTGCTATCCTGTACTTTAAAGAACCCCCAAATCTATTAAACTGTAGACGAGAAATAGCAAACAACTGTGTTCACAGAAAACAACTTACTCTAGGATAGCGATACAAAATAGTTTTAAAACTAACAATAACAATAGAAAACAAACAAATAAATAAATTAAATAAACATGAATATACATAAACGATCACACATATATGTATATATATGTATATATATATGTGCACGTATGTGTGTACACATAGGTATATATATATATATATATATATATATATATATATATAAAAAGGAAAACGTCTACCTTAAACCACTAACCTGGTTCTAAAACAGATCCTTTGTTCGATAAAATGCATGCCCATTGGCTGATAGGAAGGGGCGCGGTGGATACTAGAAAGCTGATTGGCTAACTAAAAATCCTCAACATACATAAAAACAAGAAGCAACCACAGAATTCGCGCATAAGCCTGACGAATCCTATAGTGGATGAAACGCAGAATATTCAGTGTAGCTTAATCGCCATATATATTTTATAAATTACTAACTAGCTCTACCTACGTATTGAGCACTTTTGAAGTAAATACTTAAAGTTTACGCATAAATCTATACTTTCGTATATTAAATTTGTGTGAGTAAATGAAGTAGTTATATATATATATATATATATATATATATATATATATATATATATATATATACTAGCGAGGCTACCCGACGTTGGCCGGGTGTTTCGAGGTGTGTGTCTGGAGGGGTAAATCAAAACAAAATGGAAAATAAAGAATAAGCGAACGTAATAACCCCGTTTACATATTATAAAAAAAATGCAGCCAACGTAATGTAAAATAAAAAAATAAGCGAACTATATTAAACTTCGTAAAATAATCGGAATAACAAAAATAAACAGCGAACGTGATGGAAAAATGATAAAAACGAAAAAAAAAATGGTATAAATAGCTCTTTTTCAATATTTACCCTTAAAAAAATCGAGACAAATATATCTGACATCTCGGCCCGAATGTGCAATCTTAAGATAACGACTGGTCTATGATCGCGTGAGCAAAATTAGGTCGTTTTTTATATTTTAAACTTATTCAAGAAAGAAGTTATTTTGCGCATGCGTGTATGGCTAAATTGTCATGAAGGAACGATTTTTGCTACCCCTCTATGTGTGAAAAGTGCCAAGTTGAGGGTGAAGAGATTAATGTTTTGGGCCAAATTGTCGATATTTGTCGTCCGAAATGTTTATATATATAGTAAATTATGGAAATATATATGGCAGTTAAGCTACACAGAATATTCCGCGCTTCATCCTCGTGAGATTTCGTCAGGCTTATGCCATTAAACATATTTTCATAACTTACTACCTAGCTATACCTATATATTGGGCACTGTTGAAGTCAATACTGAAAATTTACTCATAAAATTATATCTTCGTATATTAATTTATGTGATTAAATGAAATAGTCATATATATATATATAAATATATATATATATATATATGACTATTTCATTTAATAACATAAATTAATATACGAAGATACGATATATATATATATATATATATATATATATATATATATATATACTTCGGAATAGTTTTTATTTAACAATCAATGGTTATGTAAACGTGAGATTGTTGGTTTACAAAATATTACTGGCAGTAATATTCTATAAGTTATCCCATTTAAACAAGAATTGCTCGATATGCAAGATAGAGCAAATAAATTAAATTGTAATTCAATGAATTTCAAAAAACTCTCATTGAAATGAAATGAAGTGGTTGAGTTTCATATCAAAGAATTTTTATTATTTTAAGCAAGACAAAGAATGTTTTAGAAAATTAATCTCCTTAACCTATAGGGTTTCGATGTCTACCATCTCATCAGAGGAGAGAAAATATTAGCAAATAGTTATAAAGGTATGCACCCTATTTGCTAAAGTCAGTGAGACATGGAAAGTCAAAGTGAAAATAATACATTCATCAGAAGTCCTGTAGCAGGAGGATTTGTAGAAAAAGGATATGAATGTTTTTGTTGATCCAACTTGCTTGGTAAAATCCATATTATACGTTTTTTTACATCCGTTTGGTAATAATTTCCAAGCTATATACCAGGTAATCCGCATTAGCTGTGTATATATCCGAATCGGGCAAGTGCTTGTTTAAATTTGTTTTGGGTCCAGCCGATAATAATTCAAAGTCTGGTGGAAACCTTTTCATTAGAAGTTTATATTATTTTTAGTGGGGCGAAGTGTTAGGGAGAGTAGGTACTGGTAAGTGGTAGGAGGTGGGGTGAGACATATGTGCATATTCATCCTAATATACACATGAACACACATGTACAAACACGCACATACACACAATATACATATATACATATACATACAAATACACATACACACACACATATATATATACATATACACACACATATATATATAAACATATATATACATATATATACATATACACACATAAACATACATACATCTATATAAATAGATATCTCTTCAAGTAGAATCTAAGAATCATAAAGTTTGACCGGTCGCTTAATTGAGGTCAGGTCGTGTACAAGATATAGGGACTTGGTTCGGGGGGGGGTGAAGAGAGGAGGAGGAACAAGAATAATATAGAGATAAGAACAAAAACCAAAATAAACTAAAAATAAAAAGATGGGCCAAATACGTAAATGGAATAATTCTTTTTTTCCGAATTTTTCCTAGTTTCATCTCAAACCTCATTGTCAATTTAAATCGTATTTGTTCTGTCAACTCAAGTTATATGTACTGCCCATGAGGTGCTAATTATTCCTATTTACAATGCCTCCCCACGGGACAGAGTTAGACACCAGGGTCGTTTTTTAACGTGGTGATGAGGTGCTAATTATTATTAATTTTATACGTATCTA
>NC_136517.1:2552500-2687500 GCF_053919585.1 Euprymna scolopes | reverse complement strand
GTAAGCAAGCTGATCTGAGTTTTATAATTATATATATATATATATATATATATATATATATATATATATATATATATATATATATACAGTTCAACAAAACTGACAATAAAGCAGAAGGGCAGTTCTTTTAAAACAAGGGACAAATAACATTTTCCTAGGGGGATGACATCAGAGTAAAAGGAGAACATTCATTCGTCCATCGGTTTGTCTTGATTGATGGTCTCTAAAAACTGCAATGGAGATTTGATGCTAGGGAACGACAATCGATACTCAGATTATATTTTCATACAATTTTTATTTCGCCTACTTTGGAGTTGCACGCAACATTCTTGCTATTACCTGCGCCCGATAAAAACGTACCGAGACTATTATTACCATCTGCTATCTTCCCGATTCTTCCCGATTATTAGCTAACTCCTTCTGGTCTGTCCAACACAACATCTCTAACTGCTTACATGTCTACGTAACAATCTTTTCTCTTTGATCATTACATGACGTCACTACTAAGTTACAAGGTGTCTTAAATAAGATTCCAGTCATTTTTTGTACAGGCATTAAAAATTGTCATAGACTTTGGCAAATTCGGTATGTTATTGCTATTCATCTTGTATGAATGAGCAATTTTTATGATTTCATGTTCAAATGAACAACTCCAGCAGGAATGAAATAATCCTACTAACGCCTGATCGTCACAACTGGTGAATTCTGGACGTGAGAACACTTTTGAAGAAATGTATGCAATAAAATTATGTTTTAAACTATGAAAAATAACACAGAAGTATATGGAATGCTTCAGAATGATTTCGGGTCATTTTGTATAAAACTAATATCAATTTTTGAATGGTATAAGAGATTCAAGGAAGGCTGGGAGTATGTGAGGAATGATGACAGGTGTGGGAGGCGTAAGGGAGTCAGAACACCAAAGTTGATTGGCCAAATAAAGAATTTCATGGGTAAGGACCGTCGTGTGTCTATAGAGACAATAAGTGCATAGTTCAATGTCAGTGTGGGAACTGTACGCACAATTATTCGCAAGGAACTGAAGATGTGGAAGATTTGCGCGAAGTTTATCGCAAGGGAGCTCAGAGAAGAGCACAGACTATTTGATTACGATGGACATCGATAGTTCCTCACCCTCCCTATTGCCCAGACCTTGCTTCCTGTGACTTTTGATTATTTTCTAATCGAAAAGGAAAACTGTAGATGCTGTCGTTATGAGACAATTAAGGAGATGAAAGAGGCTGTGACGAGGGTTATTGACAAGCTCACACAAGAGGAATTCTTCCATGAGACCTTACAAACGTTATTGGAAGAGTACAACAAGTGCATTACAGCGGGAGAAGATTACTTTCATGTGTGTACTATCAATAAAAGTGTCCATACGAAAAAAAAGTTTGGAAACTTATAAAAGATTCCTCATATCTTTGTTTTTGTTTTGGTCTATTAATTTTATCCTAACTTTTTGTTCATGTTAAAAATTCCAAAGTTATTGCATAATTTTTACCATAATTATTAATTAAATCTGTAATTCGTTTCGATGACATTCTTTTTGCCATACAAACTTTTTTTCTATTCACAAACATTCCCAATCCCTTATACTTAGGTTGCTGGCGTTTTAACTATAACCTTCAGCCGTTTTTAATGATCTAAATCAGGGTTCCTCAATGAGGTCCGTATCACCCACTAGGGGGACGTTATGAGACTTCAAGTAGGCGATGGATGAATTTATTGTATAGAAGGTCCCTGAGATTCTTTTGGGGGCAGTGAAAGACTGGAAACTTCTAGTAAAATTACTAGGTATTTCGCAACACATTTTCTTTGGGATTCACAATTCATGTGTAATTAATTGCATCAAACTTATTTTTAATTGGAAAATTAATTCAAGAATCATTCTCTGTATTGTTCATAAAGTTTAAGTGTTTCCTGAATCTAATTGATATCTGGTTCACATTTTCAACAAGTCTTTCTCATTTATTGAATGTGTTCTTGGAATAGAAAATGAATGAATGTCGTGAAATGTGGCGATCCAAAACTTTTCCTTTCTAATATGGAACCAAATATTCCATAACTTACTGCTGATCAGCAACAGAAATATTCAAATTGTTCGGTGATTCTTGTGAATATTATTCTAATTTTTATTATAATCCTTATTGTATTAGCAATTCTAATTAATTATCATCGATTAATTGACCCACTTGATTTATAGTTGTTACTCTTCCCATTCGATGGACAATGTAAAATTTTGTTGAATAAACTTTTTGAATATTCAATTATTTTCACTTTAATTATGTACTACGCCAAGATTACTATGTAAGGATGCATGTAGGAAGGGGGCGGTAGTAGGTACTGATTGTTCTGGGGGAGATACTGAAAAATGTTGGGAAACCCTGATCTAAATGGTCTGGTTATTAAAGATTTCAAATGTATATTTAATCAATAAACCCTGTCCTAGGACGGGTATCCCAACTCGTCTTCATATAAATTTGATCGACACATTTCTTTGCCTATTGTTCTATTTCTATTATTATTTTTATTTATTTTTGTTGTGTTTTTGTAAACCATTTCGATGGGGTGAAAGGGAACACATAAAATAAACGGGGAAGGTGCGCCATATTGATAATGGCAGTCGGCGCTGGTCGGGTCGGAGTAATATGCCAGACTTAAAGACACATTGTATTGTTTAGTTTGCAAAAAGTTTCGCTCACGGTGCTAGACTATTCAGCTGCAGATGTGTTATCGTAGATGACATGAAGTGGGCAGAAGACACCGGCGGCGATACCGGTGTATATGGCGTTAATGGCCCTCGTTATCGATGGTCCGGCGATCTATTGTGCGTGACGGATAACATTGTCGCGCACTGAAAAGAGAAACTCCACAAGAAAATGAATAACACAACAAAAAGAAACTGAAGAAAAAAAAGAAAGAAACGTTTGAAATGACAAAAATAAAGATCTGCTATCATTATTAATTAACTAGTGCAAAATCTCTGTCAAAAACTATACTTTGCCAGTGTTTACACGTGTAATAGAGCCGCTAGCGCTAATAGCAGGAGCAGCTGCAGTAACAGCCGCATAATACATTTGCAAATAACCGAGCCCGGGCGCAATGTGACGTTATATCCAAAGAAGAGAAAGGAAAGAAGGAGGAAAAATGAACCATGTGGCGAGAACTGGCGGAAGAAATTGCGTTCTTGGGAGAGATGGACGTTTGGTCCGTGGCGAGAGACTTTTAATCATGTGGCAGACAACATAAACTAAGAGACTTTTAAAACGAGAGGCAATGCGTTATTTTCGAAGAACCATGAATAATGACATTTCAACTGAAGAAGCGTAATAACTACGTTACACACTAATATGTTTTTTTAAGAACATCCACCATTTTCAAGTCAATTAATGCTGAATCCAGTCATTTTGGTAATAACAAAATGTGCTTCGAGTTCTTAGCAAGTTCAAATTTCCGTTCATTTGTCCTTTGTTTTATCTTACGGCTTTTGAATTTTTGTTTCATATACAGTATAACTCCTATAATTTGAACATCCGCTTCGTTCAATTTAGAGGATGCTGTTCAAGTTTCGTGATAAAAAAATGTGCTGCAGTTGACTTTAATTTTTTAAGAATTAAGAAATAGTAAATGAAATTCATTGCTATATGATACTTCAAGTATATATTAGCTTGAGTTTACGATATATTGCAAGTAAGAATTATTAAATATTATTACCAGGAACAAAAAATTAAATCTACTCTTACGTGTTAGGTATTTATTACCTAAGTTATCATCTACAGAAATCATACATTTATGTAAAATACATTTTTTTATTCATTGGATGAGTCTCATTGCAGTTTCTATTTTCATCGATTGAGCTCTCGGGCGCTGCAATTGTATTCCGTAAGCGATCACGAAAATCTACACTTTCTTGGTTCTGTAGCTTCTTTATGATTATATCTCTTCGGAGTGACATTGCTTGCAAAACAGTTGTCACTAAAGGACTTTTTCCTAGAAATTTTATAACCGTCTCCATAGACTTTTCTGCATAATCCCATGATATTGCTTCATCAGAGTGTTCTTGGTTATTTACATTAGGATCAAGAGAATGGGAGCTGTCACTATTTTCATCACCATTACTGCCTTCAGGATATTGATCAGTAGTTTCCTCATCTTGTTGCACCCACATTTCAACATCATTTGCATTAAGTGATTTAAGAACAGCGTGGTTGGTCGGTAACCGTTTGGTTTCAAGAATTTTTTCTAGACCAGATGTATTCTCGGATTCTTTCAGTTCATTGTGATGGGTTGTTTTACACTATTTTAAATATAGCAATCTGAAAAAAATGACAGTTAGTGTAAATTAATTATCAATAGCTAATCTACATTAATTACATAGTACCAATATTAACATTTCTTCGCAATATCTGACTAAACCATGTAAACAGTTTTACTGCAACTCCGCATCAAATATGCTAATACAATTTCAATGACGAGACAGTTCAAGTTTAGAGAAAGTCCAGGTTTAGAAGAAGTCCAAATAAGAGGAAGTCCAAATGAGAGGAAGTCCAAATGAGAGGAAGTCCAAATGAGAGGAAGTCCAACTTTAGAGGAAGTTCAAATTAAAGGAGTTTTACGGTATTTTTTTTTTCGTTTCTGAATTTTCGAAATGGTGATTGATTATTCATATTATTTGGATTCTTCGGACTACTGTCTCATCTTGAGTGTCATGTTCACAAGGTAGTGTCGTGCAGAGACTCTTTTCATAGCAGGTGCTTAAGTGAAAAAAAAAAACGGTGTCTCGGTGGAGCACAGGCCTATAATATATTCATTTAAAAAGAGCAGTTGTAAAAAAGAGTAAAATGAGGCAAATGTTTGGGAATCCCTAGCGTCCCTCACTTTCTATACGTCCGTTCACAATGTTTTGGTTGATGAAATATTCGACTTTCTTCAGGTGCATCTTGTCGAACTCAGGAATATGCGCGAAATTTCTAAGGAAACCTTTTTTTTAATCCACGGGAGTAGCATGTTCTTGTTTCGTCAGCCATTATTGGATACAAGGCCTTACGTAAGTCGCAATTGTATGTTCGGTCGCCCACAATGCAAGGTCCCTTGGCGCAGTGGTTAAAGTACTTGAACAAATTTAGTTTTTATTTTCTTACAAGAAGTTGCCACATATCAAGGTCCGGAGAGCACTAGAGGATAAGGGTTAATGTGTATATTGTAGTGATTGGGACAGTAGTATTATAATCATTTTTGATGGAAATTTCATATAATTTACATTATTTACGAGGACGGTTCAATAAGAACTTGTTTATGTTGAACTTGAAGACGACGATATTGTTGTCCGCTGGAAAGCAGACCAGCGGAACAGAGTTGCATAGAAGAGCAGTTCTGAGAAAGAAGCTTTATTGATGGAATTCAAGTTGAACTTTAGCCACCGACAGAGAGTAGGGAGATTTATTGATAGTGATTTTGGCTAGACGAGTGTTTTTTTGTGTGAAGAATTGGCAAGAAAGGATCATAGATTGGTGTTCAGTCGAACACTTGCCATGCAAATAACGATATAGTAGAGACGGGCTCACAATGTCTCTTCCGTGGAAAAAAGGTTGTTTTGAAGAGAAGAGGGCATGGCAAGAACATATCATCCTGAAGTATGGGCCAACGACAATGTGATCGTGAATAACTAAGGACCTCTATCCAGTCATTGCTGATGCAAAGCGTAGATGTGGAAGTAAATCAAGGGTTCCGTTCAAAATTCCGTGTTGCAGATTCCCGAGTTCGACAGAAAGAATTCCTGAGTTCAACAAGATACTCCTGAAGAAGGTCGGGGGTTACACTCAAGATGAGAACAGTAGTTCGACGAATTCAAATAAAACGTATATTTTTCTCTTAGATTGTATTCCATATATAAATTATTAATATCATTAATACCATTCCTGATAACCTATAGAAAAAACAAACAAGCAAACACTTATAAGTGTAATAAGTTACAATAACTGTTGACTTTTTTAATTAAATCAGAAAATTTCTTTTCGAATTTATTTCAGGCGGCGAGGCGTGTCTATTTGCTTTTTTTACTGACATTGTTTAACTGAGCACGTTTATCCACTCGCTACTTAATTTGTGATGGAAAGGAATTTAAATGTCACTAGCTAGACGCCCGGCGTTGCCCGGTCGTACAATACGCTTAAACACGATATTTTAATTTATGCAGATTGCGTATGTATTATTATATAATCAATCCTCTATTGATTATTACATATTACGAGGAATAATTTACCTAGTGGACTAATTAGCATTTTTTTTATTAATCAATAATTATAATGCTATTCATTAAATTCTGTCTGTGTTTGTTTACAATACAACGTCAGCTGATATTTGGGCTTGACATCTTAACAGTCACATAAACACTTAAATAAAAAGTTCATACCAACCACCACTGTCTTGCTCCTCTCATAGATAAAAAGAGGAATTTTCACAGGGGAATATTTTACATTATACCGGACAAGGTTTCACACGTGCAACGCAAAATATCCCCGTGTAAACATTTTCTTTTATCTCTAAGAGAAGAAAGACTATATTTAAGATCGGATTTTTTCGATGTTCGATCTATATTTGGAAGGATTTCTGTACAATACATATCTAAGAACACTGTCAGAAATATAAATTATGTTTGTGTGAAATTTCCAAAGATAGGCTCAGCCGTTTCGGAACCTTTGAGGAAGGAACTCACACACACAAAGTGACTTTATATAGCAATAGAGATTTAGACAGACATTATGGATCTAGGTCGTTAGTGTCCTGGTTATTAGTGTCCCGATTATAAGTGACCTGGGTCCTAAGTGTCCCAAGTGTTTAGTTTATCTGTTCATTTGTGTACCGGTAATGTCTGTTTTGTTGAAGTTTTGAATCCATCTTGGGAAAGAACAGTGACAGAAAAAGTGAAATAAAAAGTTCATCACCACTTCTTTGCTGAGAGTAAAAAATTTTAGAGGAAACTTAGTCTCATTTATTATAATTCAAATTTACCGTACATATTATATCGCCGCCCCAAAAGTATGTGCAAACAAAATTCCATACCAAGCTTTCAAGTAATGCAAGTTATCTTCTATGATATAAATCTCATCTGTCTGTTTAAATGTATGTATGTGTGTGTGCATGTATGTATGGATGTATGTATTTTATATATATTTTGCTGATCTACTTGCTCATGCGTTTCGAGATTGCGATAGAGGTGTCATGTTAAAATTTCGACCCACAGGTCGCATTTTTAATCTTAGAAGATTTAATGCCAGAACCAAGCTGCATCATGTCTTGGTCAAGGAGCTACTGTTTGCAGACGATGCTGTTTTTTTTGTCGCACACTGAGACTGATATGCAGCATATAATGGATAGCTTTGTTGACTCCTGCACTGCCTTTGGTCTGAGGATCAGTTTGTCTAAAACAAAGGTGATGTTCACTCCTGCACCGAGCCAGTCATACGTGAAGCCGAACACCATGGTCTGTGGTGCTAGACTGGGATTAGTTGATTCATTTGTGTCCCTTGGTAGTTCTGTGTCGACGGATGGCTGTCTCGACACTGAAATCCACAGGCGAATTCAGAAGGCTTTTGGAAGGTTGGAGAAGTCATGTTGAAATTAGTGTAAATTGCCCTAGTTCTGAACAAAACACCCAATAGATATAATTTTCCACCCCATCCCCCAAAAAAAAATAACGACCTAATAGAAAATTTGCTATATGTAATTTTCAACAAAAAACACCCCAAAAAATAACGACCTAATAGAAAATTTGCTATATGTAATTTTTCACACAAAAAACGACCCAGTAGACGATGTGCTAGATGCATTTTCTTTTTACAAAAATCAGCCACAATTATATTCTTAGATTTTATGTTTAAAAATGGCGCACCATTAATTTAAGTCATATTAAGTAAGTGGAGATAAGTTAGTTTTTCATACAGAATTGGCCGCAAAGAACACTTCCACATTAAAACAAGCGATAAAACTCGAAAAGTAGATACATTTGATTTTTACTTGAAATTATTTTTCTTATGGGTCATTTTTCGTACTTTTGGGAATTTATACTAATTTCGACATGACACGTAGGTACGTCATAATGTTTTTACGTAGAATGCGTTGGTTTAAAACATCGCTTAAGTAAACAAGCGCTGAAACTCATTCTTCAAATTATATTTTTTAGTTCAACTAAGAGTTACAAAGGTTCATAACTCAGTTGTGTACTTTCATTTAAAGCGATGTACAATATACCCATTTGTGCTTTAGAGTTATATCTCTTCAGATAAGAATGAAAGATTCTTCATAAGGGTTTTAAAAGATGCAGTTGGCAACTGATTTTAATTGAAAAGAAGAAAATTGAAAAGGGAATGCAAGGGAAATAAGTCAGTTTGTCATACAGAATTGATCGCAAAGAAATGTTTCTCATTAGAAACATTCGATAAAACTCGATAATTTGACGAATACTATTTTATTATACTTGTAATTACTTTTTATATTTGATCATAATTTTTTTGAAATTTATGCTAATTTCGACATGACACGTAATTATGTAATGATTTTTTTCACTTGAAATGTGTTGGTTTAACCGACCATAAATCTACACACGAATCGTATAGTCTAAAGCAATATTCCAAGACTTCGGGACTTCACCCTGACCAGACCTTTGACTGTGTATGAGGGAAGTAAAGGCTTAATGCGGAGGCGTGCAGACAAAAAAAAAATACACAGAAATAATAAATGATTACAATAATATAGCATGCCAGTAATAACTAATACAGAGATATAGATACTACGACTCACTTTACCGAAATAAATTTAAACGCAATTAAAAACGATTGGGCTGTCATTTCGATGTTCAATTCTGGTTTAAATTGCAAGGTAATCGATTCAATTTATCCGTTTAAATTTCAAGTGAATTTAAATAATTCGATTCAATTTCATACTGAGCCGCGTTTAAGCGCGTTTTATCAAACATGGCGGTCTCGCCATATTGACAAAACGCTGTTTAGCATAATTATACACATTAATAACAAAGATGAGGCATAATCACCTTAATTCGATTTTCTTTTTTGATATGCCCTATAATTTACATCTACTTACCTGTTATTTAAACCATATTTTAAATATACAAATGACAGTTTAATCATTTGAAATTCCATTTGAAATTATTTTCTTTGAAGTACGTATACCAATAATTAGTAGTGCATACCTATTCCGAGTGAAGTGGCCATGTTTGTATAGTCAGTTGTAACGTAAACAAAAATGTCAACTTTACACAGAGTTGGTTTCAAGCAAACTTGAAAGTTTCATAACGTCTACTAGTATGCCATCTGCTGTGACCCGGTTGTAAGATACGCTTAAATACGATATTTTAATTCATGCAAGTTACGTATTTATTATTATAGAGACCATTCTCTATCGATTATTATATTGAACCTAATATATCCACGCATTTCTATGATTCCACCGGATACGCCATTTCAATTTATGAGATTGCAATTCCCAATTCGATTGTTGTTTGTAATCACAAAAGCCAGAGACAATCTTTACAATTGTGTGGCTTACATCTACACACTGACTGTTTCTCACATGGACAATTTATGTTGCGTGTTCAAGAGTCGCCAACCCAGAAAATCACTATATCTGTTCAGAAAATGGAACAAAAAATTGTCTATTTTCACGTTTCTCATTTTGGGTTTTTTTCCATTTCGCCAAATTGAGCCACAGCAACGCGTAGCAGAGTAAATGACGACTGTTAGGGCATCCGTTCGATGTAAAGTTGGGAATGAATGCAGATTAGTCACTACAATATCACATTACTCTAAATATGGCGGCTTTCGTTAAGATTAGCACTTCTTTGTTTACAAAAGTATTCGGCGGAAGTGACGTCAGATAAATCTCATGGTACGGATAACCAATACCGTGTATAAAGTAATATTATTTTATTTTTTGCAAATATAGAAATAGAAGTTTTATTCAATCAGTTTTTATTCGGACGCTTATAACAAAATTATGACCCTTATAATAAGAATATGTTTATAACAAAATTATGACCCTTATAATGAGAATATGTTTATAACAAAATTATGACCCTTATAATAAGAATATGTTTATAAAAAAATTATGACCCTTATAATAAGAATATGTTTATAACAAAATTATGACCCTTATAATAAGAATATGTTTATAAAAAAATTATGACCCTTATAATAAGAATATGTTTATAACAAAATTATGACCCTTAGAATAAGAATATGTTTATAACAAAATTATGACCCTTATAATAAGAATATGTTTATAACAAAATTATGACCCTTAGAATAAGAATATGTTTATAACAAAATTATGACCCTTATAATAAGAATATGTTTATAACAAAATTATGACCTTATAATAAAAATATGTTTATATGCTGTTATTTTTTAATCAAAATTAAGAAGTGTTGCTAATGTTTATCGCATCAAACATAAAAATAGAACTATTATGAAAAATATTTATGAACTGCTTTTCCAATATGTTTAGGAACTGTTATTTTAACCAAACAAAGCAAACAGTTCAAAACTATATGGAAAAAGTTGTTTATAGATATTTTATAAACAAAATCTCGTCGCAAAAAAAATCAATATCTTTACAACACTTACAGTTTTATGTTTGCTGTAAAAAAATACTAAAACCTCTGATTTTTTTATATAAAACTGTTCATAAACATGTTTTTATTATAAAGATTATTATTTTGTTATGCATCTTCAAATAAAGACAGTCTGAGTAAAACTTCCGTAAATTTTTATTTGGTTTCCAACTTAAAATTTTAATTAAAATGACGCTCTTTTAAGTTTTTGGGTATCCTGAAAACGTATATAGCATTGAAATTTTACGCAAATAAGTAGTTTTCTAATAAAGAAGCAATGTAATTCCTTAAGTTAAAAGTTGTGACTATTCTTGGCACGCGCCAAAAATCTGTGATATGTATACAATTTCAATGAAAAATAAATTTGGGATATATTAATAAGCTCAATGAAAAAAAATGTGATATGTTAATAATTTAAATGAAAAAAAAATGTGATATGTTAATAATTTAAATGAAAAAAAGTGATATGCTAATAATTTCAATAAAAAAAATGTGATATGTTAATAATTTAAATGAAAAAAATGTGATATATTAATAGTTACAATAAAAGAAATTGTGATATGTTAATAATTTCAATAAATAAATTGTGACATGTTAATAATTTCAATGAAAACAATTTGTGATATGTTAATAATTTCAATAAAAAAATTGCGATATATTAATAATTTCAATGAAATAAAGTTGTGATATGGTAATAATTTCAATACAAAATTGTGATATGTTAATAATTACAATAAAAAAATGTGATATGTTAATAGTTTCAATGAAAACAGAAAACAATTTGTGATGTGTTAATAATTTCAGTGACAGAATTATGATATATTAATTTAAATGAAAAAAATGTGATATGTTAATAATTTCAATGAAAAAGTAGTTTTTATGTTAATAATTTAAATGAAAAAAAATGTGATATGTTAATAATTTAAATGAAAAAACTTGTGATATGTCAATATTTTCAATGAAAAAATTGTGATATGTTAATAAGTTCAATGAAAATAATTTGTGATATGTTAATAATTTCAATGTAAAAAATTTGTGATATTTTTATAGTTTCAATGAAAAAAATGTGATATGTTAATAAGTTCAATTAAAAAAATTGTGATATATTAATAATTTTAATGAAAAAATATGTTGTGATATGTCAATAATTTCAATGAAAAAATTGTGATATGTTAATAATTTCAATGAAAAAAATTATGATGTGTTAATAATTTCAATGAAAAAAATTTGTGATATGTTAATAATTTCAATGAAAAAAAAATTGTGATATGTTAATAATTTCAATGAAATATTGTGATATGTTAATTATTTCAATGAAAGAATTTTGAAATGTTAATAATTTCAATGAAAACATTTTGAAATGTTAATAATTTCAATGAAAAAAATTTTAAATGTTAATAATTTCAATGAAAAAAAAACTGTGATATGTTAACAATATAAATAAAAAAGTTTTGATATGTTAATAATTTCAATGAAAAAAATTGTGATATGTTAATAATTTCAATGAAAAAAAGAATTGTGATATGTTAATAATTTCAATGAAAACATTTGATATGTTAATAATTTCAATGAAAATAATTGTGATATGTTAATAATTTCAATGAAAAAATGTGATATATTTATAATTTCAATAAAAAAATGTGATATGTTAATAATTTCAATGAAAAAAAATGTAATATGTTAATAATTTCAATGAAAAAAATTGTGATATATTAATAATTTCAATGAAAAATAAGTGTTATATATTAATAATTACAATGAAAAAAATTGTGATATGTTAATAATTTCAATGAAAAAAATTGTGATATATTAATAATTTCAATGAAAATAAATTGAGATATGGTAATAATTTCAACGAAGAAAAATGTGATATGCTAACAATTACAATGATCGAAGTTATCCAGATATTTTATACGCCGCTCATCCATCTGATAAAATTTGTGTCCTTTGTAGGGTCCACGAAGTAATTATCAGGACCATCGAACGTGGATTGAACATGTGTAATGTTACTAGAGTTTACAGCAGTGATCGGAACCCATTATCCCTGATAATTAATTCGTGGATTCTACCATGCACACGAAATTTATCGGATGGATGAGCGGCCTATAAAGGTGTGGACCACTTCGATCATAGAAAGTATCAACATGAAAAAATTATTCATGAAGAAAACTTTGTTGACCTGATTTACTTTTCGATAAACACGCAAACCATAGAAGGTTTATGCCCGCTATTTTAAAAAAATGAGAAAAGTTAGAAGCACATACTTTTGGAATGCGTATGATGGAATTCATGTGGCGAAGAAGAGAAAAGTGGAAAGTCTTTCCCCGTATAATCAAAAGCATTTGTGAACAATATTTTTTTTAAATTCTGTTTATATTATTTAAAATTAAAGGTAAAAAAGTTTATATTGTTTAAAATTATAAAAAGTCTATTTATATTGTTTAAATTATTTTTAAATATATGTATATATTGTTTAAAATAAATTAAAAGTGTTAATTTAAAAAATTCTGTTAATATTGTTTATTAACAAGTTCTGCTTCTTTAAAACTGTTAACTTATGAAATACCGATATTATTGTCTGCATATTGTTTACATAGTAACATAACACTGATTAGGAGAATTTGGTTCCTTTTATGTGATATAGGGATCTATAGGGAGATATATGTTACATAGGGATCTATAGGGATTAATTTGTCACTCAATTTCCAATCTTGCCTGATTTTTTTTATGTAATGCCAACCATTTAGTTTCGCTTTTATTCATATGCGTTCTGTTTATGTAAAAACTAAAATATATTACTCTTTTCAAAACTAAATAAAATAAGAAGGAAGACAATCCCGTAAATTTCGATAAAAAACAAAAGCTTATATGGCTTTGTTTATATTACATTTTTTATAGCTTTGTTTTTATTATTTTTTTTTAATCCTACAATGTGGAAACCAGCCCGCGTAAATGCTAGCCAGTAATTTTAATACGGCAATACAAAATAAGATAAAAAAACAGAACACAACCACAAGGAACCAAGAAACCAAAATCGCAAAATGCTTCCCTCTCCCTAAAAATAATAGCGTCTATATTGGATGGCGCTACATCAAAGAGTCGTGAAGGGCCCGGAAGGATTGTAAAGAAAGAGCACTAACTAGACCTCCACTGTAAAAGTGCAGAGAACACTGAAGCCCTGGGGAGGCTGTTGCGATAAAATAAATTCATCTGCACAGGTTACCGAGGGAAGTGGAGAGCACTTGAAATCTTGGAGACTTGTCATTTGACTTCAGCGAACACCACAAGATATTGACAGTGAATAATCGCTAGTTATAGCCTGTGTGAGAACTCCAAGTGAGTAGATAATAATGTGGAAACTAACACACTGGAGCAAAAAGTGCGGGCTAAACAAACTGCTGCAAAGGCAAAACATGAAACACTACATGGATCCAAGAACCCTGAAACCGCATATCTATAAGTTCTCTAACGCAACCCTAACCCCATGGCGACATCACTGCCCCCCCCCCCGAGCGAGACCAAATAACTAAGTAGGGTCAAGGAGGAAGGAAAGACAGATGAACTGATCAGACCTCAGCCGAATAAGTGCGAAGAGAACTGGGACCTTGGCGAGGCTTATTGCCACTCAAATCCCAGCAAAGACCAATAGCTGCTCCCAACGAGATATCAATGGCAAGCAGCTGTTGCAATAATGCAAATTTATTTGCTAATGTTATCAAAAGAGGTGGAGAGTACTGGAAACCTGGGGAGATTTGTTGTCACCCAGCTTCCGGGGAATACCACAAGCTGTTTCAGGTAAAGATCTCTGATGTCCTGTGTGGAAACTCTTTGTGAGCCAATAAGAATAATTGCGAGAAATTGGCGTCCAGTGTATATCATTTGTTATAGAGTGAGTCCCAATAATTATCGGAGAACTTGGGTCAGTTCCGGAAATAACCGAAACAGTTTCCTATTTAAAAGCCATATTCTTTTCATTAATTTTTTTTAGGAAGTTATTTAATTTTTGGTATTACATTTTTTAACAATGACACTAAACTAACCCTAACCATAATCTAATCCTTGCCATGCTTACAAATTTACACGCACAAAAACAAAGTTATTGTCTTCTGTATAGAGTGATACTAATCGGTTAATATGTTTAATTTTGTTATCTTTTCTCTGCACGATTGAAATCTGTAGAGAGCAGCGACAAACGGTTATGTTTAATTTTGTTGTTTTTTAGAGATACTAATCGGTTAATATGTTTAATTTTGTTTTGTTTTTCAGCACGATTGTAATATGTAAACAGCGACGACAATCGGCTAATACGTTTAATTTTGTTAGGTTTTTAGTGACGATAATCGGTTAATATGTTTAATTTACTTTTTTTTTTTTCGTTTTGTTTGCTATTTTACTTTATTTTATCGCTCTTCAAATGGTAAAATTCTTTGGCTATTTTCAGGATTGGGTGTAAATATTCCATCAACACTTGGAACTAAATAAGAACTGAAACCATCCTTCTGGCCATCACTCACAAGTGCTATAATAATGTGGAAAACGTTTGGGTGCAGAAACTCACATGAGCTACAAACGCTAACTCGTCATGTGAAAACTGCAATAGAAGTAAAGCAAAAAAAAAAAAATAGAGAAACACCAACAAAACTGAAATCATTTCCCAAAACATAATTGTGTCGGCACAGACTGACGTTACACCAAATAATTGTAGACAGTCAAAAATGAGGGAAAGGCCAAGGAGAGAAAGACTAACGAAACCTCCACTGGATGAAAGCGAAGAGGACTTGGAACTTGAAGCAGTTTGTTGTCACGGATAATCCATTGTGTGTGCAGCAAGCACCAACCCTATTTCGGGTTTAACCGGCTTCCTCCGAAGGAGGAAGTTTCATGGGAGTATGAAATTCACAAGCGGTCCCCAGTCGCATGTATATCCCCGTTAGGGGAGGGGAGATGGCGACGTTAGGTTTTTGCAACTTTTTGCAGGAAGGTGTCGACGTCCTCCTACATACAGCACCTGGACTTCCCAAATTGGTTGCCCATTTTAGTAATGACCAGGCTCAACGTTGCTTAACTTCGGTGATCAGACGGCAACCGGTGTGTCAACCTGATTATGCCGTGCAGATAATCCATTGATGACCAATAATTGTTGTCATGAGAATTCGATGGCAAGTGGCTGTTGCGATAATGCAAAGGAATTTGCAAAGATTATTGAAAGACGTGGAGAGAACTGGACATCTGAGGAGATTTGTTGTCATCCAAACTCCAGGGAACACCACGTGCTGTTGTCAGTGAGCAATCTCTGATGATGACCTGTATGAGAACTCCAAGTGAGTAACACTAATAATGATAATAAAAATAATTATAATGATAATAACAAGTAAAATCTTTTTGAAAAATGGAAGCAGCAAACAGCAGGCGCTCATCGAAGAGCGGCACAGCAAGGATATCACCATCGGCCATGTTTGAATGGTGTGATCTATATAGATGCACGCATGCGCATAGCGATGCCTTAAAGCTATCGAAAAACAGTTTTCATGCAAACGATGAAAATAAACAAATAAATTAAAAACTATGAACGTAAAGTATAAATAAATAAATCTGGCCCATCGTCAATATTGATTCGGCTACGTATTTTTTTTTTATCCACGTTTTGCCTTGAGGTTAAACTAAAGCCACGTTTCTTTTTGTTTTTTCATTCCTTTTTTTATTTTTTCAGAAGGATGGTAATAATTACGCCATTTTTTGTCTGGTCGCTCAGAGACGACGTTTTCCACATAGTTGAATCAATCTGCAACGGGTCACACCGGATTTGTGTCGATGTCGATTGGGGGTAGTTGTTGAAGTGGGGATAACACTGTGGGAGGTGTGGGATGGAGAACAGTTATGAAGAAGGGGAACTGGACAATGAACAGGAAACATTCCGGACAGAAATTATCCAATAATATGCGAAAAATTATACATATTTTTCTTTTCTAGGGAGAAGTTGAATAACGACGAGAGAGAGAGAGAGAGAGAGAGAGAGAGGGGAGAGGGATATGTTGATTAAGTCTGTAATCCCGGAGGTGTGATAGTTAGCTGGAATTTGATTTGAAATTCCCGCTCTATAATGTCTGATCGATTCGATCACTATTCGCTGTATAATTAAATACATTGACGAAGAATAAAATATAAATAAGAATAATTCTATTCCTTTTACGTGTAAAATACTAATTAGAATGAGAAAACCTGTGATCCGTTGTTATTTTTACTATTATTTCGTCTATGTACTCAAAATTTTATGTATCTATTTTCAGTATTTATTTCCACAATGCTCAATACGTAAGACGAGCCAGTTAATAAGTTTTGAACATATATATGGCGATTCAGCTACACAGAATTTTCCGTGTTTCATCCTCTTGGGGATTAGTCAAGCTATTGCATGGACTTGATAATGATAAATTAATTGTTGAGTGTTGAGTTTGCTTGTTAGCAAACTAATTTAGCTGAATTGCCAATTATATTTAAAGAATTGACTATATATATATATATATATATATATATATATATATATATATATATATATATATATATATATAGTAAGTTAGAAAAATATACGCCTGACGAATCCTAGTGTGGATGAAACGCGGAATATTCTGTTTTATTGCCATATATATTTTTCTTACTACCTAGGTCTACCTGTGTAGTGAGCACTGTTGAAGTAAATACTTAGTTTACGCATAAAATTATACTTTCGTATATTAATCTATGTGATTAATGGAAGTAGTCATATATATATATATATATATATATGAACGAAGTTATATATATATTTATTTATATATATATATATATATATATATATATATATATATATATATAAACGAACTTGTATCACATTTGCTTTCTTATAATGGTATAAAAATATTAGACGTATACATTCTACAGGCCAATACAAGGAAAAACACACGCACGCACACACACACACACACTCACACACACACATACACTCACACACACATTGACACACTCCCCTACGCACTCACCTGACCAAGTATCAACGCGGCCCTCACTTCCACCCAAATAATAATAAAAAATAAAAAATTAAAAAAAATGAAAAAAAAAATAAAAGGTAGTAAAAGGAAAAGAGAGAGTGGACACAAAAGAAGGAATGACCATAGTCTGACCCCAATAAAAGGGAACACACCCATCAAGATATTTGGTGTTATTTACAGACATTTCATCCGCTCGGGAAACATGTAACTAAAATGGACTGCGAAAATGCTTTTATACATTCTGAACACATTTTAAATATATTTTAATTATTTTACACTTTGAATAATTTCTGAAGAGGACGCTACACAGAACGTCTGAAACGCGTGAAAAACTATTTCAATGATTTCAAAATATTATTACAGTGACCTAAATATGATACCTTTTTCTATGAAAAATCAAAACACGGAATAAGAAAATGATGTTAAAAAATACATAGCAATTGTTGGTGACCTTTCTTATTTAAATATATATATATATATATATATATATATATATATATATATATATATATATATATATATAAGCATTTGAAGAAGTCTACGCAGATCGATCGCCGTTTAAATATGTTTCGTCAGGACTCGAAATGAATTTCGCATAGTCTTGGCAAAACAGTGTTGAAAAGTTAATCGAACCGACAAACTTCTTTACCATCCATCCATCCAGCGCGGCCGTATCCGAGATTAAACTCACTACACGAGTTTGTAATGTAATTCAAATCTTGTTCGTAGCTGAATACTTGACGCCTCGCCAGGGCTATTAAGGATATTTTTTTTTTATCGTGACGCCATCACTAGATGGGGTGCCTACCACGGCGTAGGAGAGTCCCATCTACCCTCAGGAGAAAGATAGCCCGCGCCAGTTTCTCAACCTGGTATTTTATCGTGAAGTAAAACTCCTTACTATGTTTACAGAATGTTATTTATATAAAAGCTCTACACTCGTAGTGAACGCTTCTGAAGAAATATTCATTTTTAGTTTATGTTAACAATGGACCTGAAATTAATTATATCTATCTATCTATCTATCTATCTATCTATCTATCTATCTCTTTCTCTCTCTCTCTCTCTCTCTCTCTCTCTCTCTCTATATATATATATATATATATATATATATATTATTTCAAGTATTATTTATTCGTATATTATTATCGATTATATGCATTGATTTTTAGTAAATTGATAAACAGTACTCAATACATGTTTAGAGCTACATAGTAACATTAATATATATATATATATATATATATATATATATATATATATATACTGTTTTCGCAAAATCAAGACAACAAAATATAAAATGAGAATATCATATGGTGTATGCTACACAGAATATTCTGCGTTTTATTATCATAAGAACTCGTCAGGCTAAAATACATTTTATTTCAGTCTGACGATTCCCTAGGTATTTCTAATTTGGTTTACCCCTCCCTTCAATCAAATGGTTAAAACTAATCTAGAAAAAAATTCTTAAATCTTATTAAGCTACACTTCCCCTCTAACAACATCCTCCGCAAAATATTTAATAAAAACACCGTTTAATTAAGCTACAGTAACAGCAACAACTTGGAAAGAATTATATATATATATATATATATATATATATATATATATATATATATATATATATATATATATATATATATATGTTTTTTCAATTAATCGTGTATTCGTGTATCATTATCAATTTTATGTATTGATTTTTAGCATTGTTTTCAACAGTACTCAATACATAAGTGAGGCTATGTAGTAACATGGATATGTATATATGTATATATACATACATATATATATGTATACATATACATACATACATATATATATATATATATATATATATATATATATATATATATATATACTAGCATTTCAGCCCGGCGTTGCCAGGATGTTTGGAGGTGCATGTTGAGCAAAAAAAAAGCGGTCAATTTTTTTAACTTTGACCCCTATTATGACCCCTTAACATTTATTGTTTTGGTCTCAAATTAAGTTATTAAGTTAGATTCATATCCAAGCGACCTGTATCTAAAATTTCAAGTGTGTAGACACAAAATTGTCGGAGTTCTCAAAGGTCAAATCGTTGAACTTTGACCCCTTTAACAGACAAATTTCTGGCCGAAAACCGATCACAAAGATTTTCCCAAATCTCAGTACCCTGTACATCTAATTTCGAGTCTATAGAATTAAAATTGACAGAGTTATTGCGTAGGGAAGTGTACACACACAGATACATACACAGACACACACAACACACACACGTTCACTTATATATATATATATATATATATATATATATATATATATATATATATATATATATGTTAGAGAATGGATAGAGAGAGCGAGAGTGAGAGAGAGAGAGAGAGAGAGGGAGATGTGTGAATTATAGTGTAGACACGTTGACCGGAAGTCAAGATCAGCTGATTGGATTGCGTGTGAGTCATGTGATTAGGTTAGCTGAATCGACGAGATTTGGTTGCGACTTGGACGAGAGCGGACGGCTTCACCGTTGTCTCGTCCCCTTCGCTGGGGGTGGGGAACGAACGCTGACGTGGTAGAAATAAGACCTAGAAGAAAAAAACAACACAGGCCAAATTCACTTTCCACCTTCTGCAAGACAACTGGGAAAGTGAAATAAACTATAGATCCAATTTCTTGTCTTGGTGTGAAATAAATCTTCGTCCCCAAAAAACAGGTATCAAATCTCCCTCCCAGACGAGAATTTCCAGATGGACCAACAAAATGGCAGAAGGTTTGTTCAAATGACATGTCACACACATATTCACACTTAACAGCATATGAACATATGTAATAGAAAGACCACTAGATGATCACATACAAACGACATTAACTCTGATGAGATAATCAAACACTCAATCTTTTATAAATAGACACGTTTTAATATATCATCTCCATTCCAATTTCAACCAATATACTACAAACGCTTATTTTATGACACAACGTAACACACACACACACACACACACACACACACACATATATATATACATAACTACTTAATTTACTCACATAAAATTAATATAAAAGAATATAAATTTATGCGTAAACATTAAGTATTCACTTAAAAAGTGCTCAATACGTAGGTAGAGCTAGGTAGTAAGCTATGAAAAAGAGTCCTAGAGTGGATGAAACGCGGAATAGTCAGTGTAGCTTAATCACCATATATATTTTATAACTTGTATATATATATATATATATATATATATATATATATATATATATATATATATATCGTTATTTCGCTACATAGGATATTATGCGTTTTATTATCATCAGAACTCTTAAGAAATGTATTTTAGCCTCACGATTCCCTACGTATTTCTCATATATTTCTATTTCAAGTGTTGTCTTAAAAATTTACAATGTATTGCCTAATTTAACTATATTCTCAACCTGTTTACTAATTATAAATTCAACGTGTTGGTTCCAAATATTGTTATCATTATTTACATGGTGTTAGTTCATTAATCTCCTACTCAACTAGAGAGTATGGACTACCTGAAATCCAATAATGTAATCAATTGCACTGGACTATCTGTGAAATAAAAGTTGAATATTGAATGTAGCAGACATTAAGTATTCGGTGAGATGCCCCATCAAAAAAAAAAAAAAAATGCTGAGAAAATGTAAAAAGAAAAAGACTTGTATATCTTTGTGCAGACAACTTCTCATATTATCCTTACTGACAAACGGTGTTTTCTTTTAATCGCTTAATTAGGATTACCACAAATGGTGTGCTGCACTTGATGAATGGATTCAGTGTATCTGGAATGGCTGCCTTACATTTTGTTAATGGTAATAACTTTACACCTGGAATTATTTCTGATTAGTGTAAAGATGGTATAATCACAGCTGGAACCAAAAAATATAGGAACATCTTTAAAAAGAGAGAAACTCGATATTTGCGAAATATATACAAGAACATTTTCTGATAGTTCTTGCTTTAAGAATCACATGTGCATCTACACGTGCAGGTGCTGCCACACAGAAACAAACTGTGTGTCACGTGATATGTAACTATAGCATGTGACACAATAAAATATCTCCACTCGGCCATCTGTATAAAAAAAGACCTTTAATACCAAATGAAGCCGCAAGTCCTGAGAACCTATATCAAAAAGATTAGTTCGAAATCATCTACTATGGCGATGCATTTTCTATAGCTACGCATCTTAAAAACGGAGCTATAAACCCTAACATCAATACATGAGATAAGAAGAAGAAAGAAGCAACCTTGGTAAAAGGCTGTGTTCCTAATGATGCTGACTTAAACAGAGCTGATAGGAAAAAGATAACGAAATGCCAACGTACGACATGAAAAGTAATTGGAATCTTAGAAAGATATCTATTATTCCGGTAATTAATAATTTTTCTTTTACTTAAACCTCTGATAAAAACTCGAAATAAGCAAATTGATTTTTTGTTTTAATTAAAAATAACAATGTAGAAACCGTTATAAAAATGATTAGCTAACCGCCGATAAAAAATGCTAAATAAATAATAAAAAAAGTCTTTTTAAATGTTAAAACTGTATACAAAAATGTAACTGTTGTTCCTTTGAAATGAAATCTTACCATTCAGTTTATAAGTAAACTGTTTAAATGAAAAAAAAAAGACGTTACGTGTACGCGAAGATAATAACTAAACCACATGAGGTAACCACCCTAACCACTGGCTCCCAAAGCTGATTGCGAAATGGCATTGGAAATTCTTTTATTTAAATTAATAATGCTTGACGCATGCGCAGTCTTTGAAGTCGTTTAGAAAGAGAGAATTTTACTGACCATTTCTTCGTTTAAAACTTTATCTCCATACGAAATAATTGACCGTTTTTTCTAATTGTCACATATTATGCGGCCGATGGATGACTCTTTCAAAACGTCGGTCTTGATCCGGATCGATGCGCGAGTCGAAAGTTTCAGCGAGACATACAAACATACATAAACACAAACAAACTTTTGAAATTTATATTATAGACTAGCGGGGGCTACCCGGCGTTTCCGAGGTGTGGAGAGGTTTTATAGTAAGGGTATTGAGCAACGGATCCCCCCCCCATTTTTTAAAATTTATCAACCTTCTAAAGAAATCTAAATAGCAGTGAGAACCTGCGCGAGTGCCAAAAAACAAAAAAAAAATTAATAGCTGCAGTAGCCAGGCTCGAACCTGTAATGTGAATGAAGAAAGGAAGGTGAAAAAAAGCTAAATGTTTGGCCCCTGCACTTGCCGACGTCAGCAGGTTTCGAAATCAGACTAGTTATTGTAAGGCGTATGATGACTTGGCAAAAATGTCGATCCTCCATTGCAAAATAAGCCCAGTTGACGGCGAACGAATGAATGTTTTGGGTCAGTATTAGGATATTTGTCGACCGATACCAATTTTGTCAGTGTTGAAGCGTGTATCGAAAAGTTTTAGCGAGACATAAAAACATATACACACACTAACAGACGTTGGAGATTTATATTATAGACTAGGCTGAGTGCCTTATGTTGCTCGGGTGTTTGTAAGTATGTATAAAGAGGAAAAAATTGTAGTAGGCAGCAGGTTCGAACCTGTGACGCAAAGACGGAAAAGAAAGTGCGTGTGTAAGGGTATTGGTTGAGCAAGGAGCTAATCCATTCGGCCACCGTAAACTGCGAGAAGTACTGTTAAAATTTAAATATTTATTTTTTAAATGTCTTTTAACGTCTGTCAGAGTGATCTAATCACCTGATCGATAATATCTGAAACTGAACAATAGGTTACATCCATCATGTGTATGCCTACGGACTAAATTTCTATTGTTTTCCTGAAACCGAAGGTATCGATGGAAATTCAAATTAACACATACACATAGTATCGATTTAACTTGAAAAATATGTTTTTACCGGAAACTAACAAAGGGAATGAGGATGGATGAATTCACATTCCAATTCTTTTATTGTCACCAAAATCAATGAAATCATCCATTTTTAATCGCTTTGATGAAATGGCCTCCTTGAATTAGGATTCCACTGAAACGTATGCACGTATGTAACCAATGTTTGCATAAGAAAAAAAAAACTATATACCAGCTCTGTCCTACATTGAGAACTCTTTAGTAATCACACGTGTTTCATTGGATTTACATCTAGGAAACCAATCTATACAAGTATTATACAGACATATAGTCAAGGAAATTTATCAAACAACCTTATACTAGTTATAAATATATTCGGTCAAGAAACGGCTACGAACGTATAAAACCACGTTGGTTTGTATAAGGTTTTACTGATTATAACGACATTCGATTAATGAAACGTCATTTAATGCATAAAAGAACGTCGGTTATAAAAGGTCCATACTGGTTATAAAATGGAGGGGGCATTAATTTTATCTACTCAGGTGCAATTATTGTTGCAGTTTATAGTTGTTTTAATGGGAATATAAAAAAACGAAACTCGTTAAAGGATTGTAGATTTATTTAACCTTTGTAAAGGAACAGAAAAATAAGGAATTTAATTTGAAAATCCTAAAAAAGCCTCGGGTAGGTTCGCGCCACATAATTGCGTCTCGAATAAGGCGCGTTTATGTCATCGGCGATGAGGCACTTACTGCATCATTTCGAATCGACGAAATGTTCGCTTGTTGTGAAAATCCTCACATGGAAGCCTTTTTTATTCTATTGAATAAAAACCGTTTTGGAAGAATTCAAGAAAAACGGTGAGAAGATTAATAATTCTTTGTTTCTAGTTCTTTCATTTTTTTTTTATTCATTTTTTAAATCCATCGAGGCTGGTAATTATTAATTATATTTTTGAGAAGAAATTCAACATTTTTTCAGGGCGAACTACAATAGAGACAAAAGGCTTGAACAAAAACATAACAGGAGAAAATCGCCAGACGTTTGTGTTGAATGGGAACGGGGGGGGGTGCTGTAAAAAAAAACAAGATGGCCGAGAGGCACAAGTAAGTTGCTTGAGATGTTGAAAATATTTACTCACTTGAATTCACGTATAGAATTTGAATTCCACAAATAAAATATGGAAATATATATACATAAACATGATATTGTTGTTTTATTTAAAGAAAAGTTGTTTTTTGTTGTTTTGCTTTTAATAATCCGAAATAAAAACTTAACATAGAAAACGCACGAAATTTGCACATTTTTCACGTGAAAATCTGTTACAAAATGGCAGCCATATGCTTTTTTATTTTTGTGTTTATTTCTGATTAGCCGTTGGCATTTTAAAACACTTATATATTCAAACAAAGATACTTGTCTTTCGATTAGAAAAATGATTATTAGCCAAAATATAATGAAATGTACAAGAAGAAAAAATCAAAACAAGGACATATTTACTAAATCCAAAACTGTGTTTCTATTCGGTTAAATTTATATTTCGGGTTCAATCCAAATAGAAAGATTCAGATTAATCTTTAATTATCTCAAAATATACATACAGTACACTAGTAGGGGGACCCGATGTTACCCGGGATTGAATGATGATCAACGAACTTTTCATCCTCCCATATTTGTATTGTCATCGAAATCGGTGAAATCGCCCATTTTTTAACCAAATCGATTGATTGTTGGAGACCCATCGCGATAGACTGGGAGGAAGTTTCACATGCCTCTCTCAGCGACTTAGCGTGCAGTCTATATTGCACTGTAGATAACCTACTTTTGGTTTTATGAAGTTAGTTTTATATATGATGGCTTGAATTAAAATTTAAAATGCGCCAAGTATCATGCTTCAATTGTGCTCTAAACAGACATATTCATTTCGAACCTACTGTCGATTTTATATACTTGGATTTACTGTTTGTGCGGTGATAATGATGTGAATTTAAGTTTTAAACGAAAGTTACTATTATGTTTCAATTGTGCTTTGAACAGAAACATTCATTTCGAACGCGCCTCTGTCATATAAAAAAACTACCTTTTATTTTATGTGTTGGTCCTTTCTGCTTGTGTTGTAATAAAACTTCTCAAATGCACTCGTGATGTTCGGCTGTATAAGATGTTCACTTTGGTGAAAATCGAATGTTCTTTCATCGAATTATTTCGATCGTCGATTATTGATATAGAAAGCCATTCTGATACAAAACTCATCTAAGAACACTGCCAAGCAAATATAGTACATTCCTGTGATATTTTAAAAATCGGCTCAGTCGTTTTTGAGTCGATAGGGAACGAACTCACACACAGACACGGGCAAAAGTCCTTTTATATAATTTTATTATTGCATTTCACCCCAAACAAGGCACAGTGCCACTTTGATGTAGACGGCTACTGTCTGGGACATAATTTGCATAATTACTATATAGGGAGTTGAGCAGCAATATGCCCGTTTACATTAGACTTGCACTTCTGCATGTCAGTACAGTCAAGGAAGCATGAACCCGGAAGAAAATTCCAAAGACTAGCAGTCCTAGGGAAGAAACTATGAGAGTAGACGGCTTCCTTACATTTTGGAATTTCTACTGTGTAGGGGTGGGATTCTGCTGCTTGTCGAGTTTGTAGAGGGTATTTACGTTAAGGGGGTATAAAGGCTTTTAGTTCGTCGGAACACCTACCATTAAAATATGTAAAACAGAGGGATGCAACATTTCGTCGATGGGACAACGGTTGAAACCCAGTTGACATTTCGAACCTATTAGATTGGCGATCCTCTTTTGAACCCTGTCTAAAGTGAGAGACTAGAAGCAGATGAACCATCCTAATTGTAGCAACAATACTCTATACATGGGCGAATGGTGGTCTTGTTGAGGTACAGGATACTCTCAGGCGTAAGTAACTTTCTATCACGGTATAAAGAGCCGACCTTCTTAGCTGCAGCCTTAGTAATGCTCTCAATGTATCTGTTCCAGCTCATGTTCTCCGTGAACGTTAAGCCAAGGAGGTTGGACGAAGTACTTTCAGGTAATGTATCATTAGCCATTGCTATTGGTTCTTGAGAAGGTATATAATAGTAAGGAACGACTACTTGTTTGAGACTTTTATAAAAAGGAAAATAAAGACGACTGCTTTCTTGGTTGGACTTTATCCATGTATAACTGATCGTTAGTTTGTTTTTTATCTTGAAGTAGTATTATAGTTCATTAATCAAGCGGTTTCATGTCTTGTCTAGAGCGATTTGCATAAAAAATAGCAGTCTACACATTCTTGTCTTCTGAAATGAATCTGTAAAGAGGTATTCCACTCTATTCCTATTACAAAACTTTTTTTTTTCAATTTTCTTTTTAAACCTTTCTAGTTTGAGACGGCTTCTTTCTAATTTGTTTTGTCTTAACTTCACAGCTGAGGTATTATTTTATCTATATTTATATATATTATTATTTATATATATTAATGCGAACACTCGTGGAACACTTTCCCACCATTTTTTACAGATGGATGTATATTCGCAACTTTATAATGATCGTATAGGCGTGCGGTTATTTAAATGAATCCGAATGTATTAGTGTGGTATATTTTTCGTGATATTCTCTGGATACCCCGGCGCCTCCTCTCCGCCAACCCATTAAATAACAAGAGAGCCAGATGATCACTTACATTTCATTTTGTCATGTCTGCCCTGTTCTGTTATGTAATACAAAGCGTCCAGTAGTTGGGAGGAGGCCAGTAAGGAACGATGGTGGGGGTGATCGAACTAAAACCATTGACCATCACGGCACGTTTTGGACGCTCATGACAAGCGGCAGATGATGGTAGAAAAGTAGATGAGGCGGGTGTGGAGGCGAAATGAGAAATGTTATCGGGGAATGTCAGCATCTTGGTGGATCCAGAGAGGATGCGTTCATGATGCTTATTAGAAAGAGCATGGCTAATGATTAAGCCGACTGTGAGAAAGTCAATATCTTTGACAGATTGACAGAAAGTGGCTTAAATGCCGAACGACAACATCACAGAGAAGAAAACGGGCAAGAAGGGAGAGGTGGGTTAGGGTTAGGGTTAGGGAAGACAAATAAATGCGTATTTCATTTTGCTTCAACCCTCTGCTACGAAAAGAGCAATAGGTCTTCGATAGCATTACCTCTGTGTAATACCAAGATTCTGAACTCTTCTCATTGCTTCCGCCCGTAGAATCTTTATCTAGTAATGGACCCGCTCCTGCCACGCCACCAAACAGGACTTCATTGGATGTCCTTTCGTGCTATGAAATAGGAGATTGCTCGTTTCCGGCGACCTTGTGACAAACAGACTGATGTAGATGTGGTACGAGAGGTTACAAAAGACAGCGTTTACCATTAAGACAAGATTCTGTTTGCAAAGCACGGAATAATACCAATGTACTTTATCCTCATATAAATGGTAGCTTCCTTCAGTCTTGACAGACTATGGATTCCTACTGTAAGAATACCTGCGCGTGAAATTTTTGTGGCAAGAGTTGCGCAATCTCAACCACACCTCTCCTGAGTCAGCATTGTTAAATAGCAGTGGCAAGTGGAGGTTCAGAACGACTGGAAACAATGTCGAGATAAGCGGATCGCACATACAGCGCCTAGAATTCCTAAATGGTCACTCCTCTGGTACAAGCCATGCTCAGCATTGCTTAACTGTGTTGATCTGACGAGAACTGGTTTGTCAACGTGATTATGCCGTACATATATAAATATTAGATCAAATTCAAACGAAAAGAGAATGAGAAAAAATGTTGTCTCACGTATCCATTAAGCAACGTTGAACCTGGAAAGTCCTGAATGTTGGACTATTTGGGAAAAGCAGGTGTTGTAGATAAAAA
This sequence comes from Euprymna scolopes, assembly GCF_053919585.1. Lineage (NCBI taxonomy): Eukaryota > Metazoa > Mollusca > Cephalopoda > Sepiida > Sepiolidae > Euprymna > Euprymna scolopes. Next base: position 2,659,120 of record NC_136517.1, on the reverse strand, counting down.
CAGATTTTCCAGTTGAGATGAATCTACAAATCTATTACATACAAAATGCATGTGCGATTTTCGTATAAAAATTACCCAACGATGGTTGAGATGCCGTAACAAAATGCATGGCTTTCTCATCCGTCGTATAACAGATGCTCAAACTAAAGACTATCCAGTTTAACTTTAACTTGAATAAGACAAGAACGAAACAAAATAGTTTTTAAAATTTGTTTTTTAACACGTTGTTAAAGTGATATTTTTATCCATCGCGAATCGCGACTCTTTTTTTTTTCTTTTTTTTTCTTTCGAAATCGTGGTTTGTTTACGGTTTCCAGAAGTGTCCAATCGCACCAAATTTCTCCTCCTCCTCCTCCTCCTCCTCCTCCTCCTCCTCCTCATCCTCATCATCATCATCATCATCGTTAATTAAATGATAATATACGTCGGTTTTAAGGCCTGCTATCATAAAATGAAACCATGGTTTTCAATCCATATCAGTGTGGCCTTACATGGCGTTTACACTTTACTTTAGTAATTCATAAAATAAAACTCATTTAATACCTTTTTTATTATATTTTCACCCCATACTTTGATGTAGGGGACTACTAACAGGGACCTAAGTTACAGGTGTACTATGTAGGGAGTTTAGTAGCAAGATGTATGTTCACATTACACTTGAACTTCTGCATGTCAGTACAGTTGGGGAAGCAGGAAACGGGAAGAGAATTCAAAAGTCTTGCCATTCTGGGGAAGAAGCTATTAAAGTAAAAGGCTTTCTTACATCTAGGAATCTCAACTGTGTAGGGGTGGGACTTTGCTGCTTGTTGGGTTTGTCGGGGGTATTTTCGTCGAGGGGGTACAAGGGCTTGTAGTTCGTCAGAGCACCCACCGTTGAAATACTTGTAAAACAGGAAGAGGGATGCAAGATTTCTTTGATGGGACAGGGGCTGAAGCTTAGATGACAGTTCAGGACCTATTAGGTTGGCGATTCTCTTTTGGACTTGTCCAGGACCGAGAGACTAGTAGCAGATGCACCAGCCCAAATGTGACAGCAGTACTCCATATATGGGCGAATGGTGGCTTTACAGAAGTACAAGATACTTTCAGGCTTAAGTAACTTTCTAGCACGGTATAGAGAGCCCACCTTCTTTGAAGCAGCCTTGGCAATGATCTTGATGTATCTATTCCAACTCATGTTTCCTGTGAACGTAAAGCCAAGGAGCTTAAACAGAATTCTTTCAGGTAAAGTATCTCTAGACATAGCTATTGGTGGTAATGTTTCATATAATTCATAAAACTAAAACTTATTTAGTAATTCATAAAACTAATACTTAATTGGCAATTCATAAAAATGAAACTACAAAAAATAAAAATTTAGATCAGATTTTATTTCTTTTTTAACACAAGTTTTTATTATCACAATTTTCCCGCTTAAAAGTCTTTCGCTATCGTCCATCTCGCCCAGTGTACATTTTTCTTCTTCCTTCGACCGCAAGCCGGTCACAGCCGGCTCATTCTCGTCCTTGACTTTACACGTCCATTTTCGTCAACGTCGACTTTCTCTCCAAAGTATGTGGTGTCATTTTTCTCTCTTTCTTGGCTCGCCAACTCACACACCCTTCCTAATTTACATATGCGCGTTTTTCAGCTACTGCTGCTGCTAATCTCTTCGTAAGCCAGCCATTCTTTGCTGATGCTGATATTTTCGCACGCACTCATATGTTCACTAGTACTCTTTTATACTACTACCACTACTACCACTGCCACTACTACTACTACTACTACTACTACTACTACTACTAGTAGTAGTAATAATAATACTAATATGATGATGATTCTTTTTTTCTTGACAGAAGTTCGCAATCTCTTCAGTTAACTGCTGTGCGGCTGTGTACAAGTAAGTGGCTCTTTTAATCAGCTCCAGTCTTACATGAACGTTTACATACATGGTACAAAAAATTTCCTCCCTGCAATGGTACTCACACGTTAATTTTCTTTTCATTTTGTTTCAGTTGGGGATGGGATATCATTCACCCGACATCTCATATATCCCATCCGAGAGATCGTTTTAAAGATTCTGACCGTCCCTTTAATTACAATTGTTTGAATCCGTCTTGCACTTGGTTCACCGGGTTTGTTTGCCAGGTAGTTTTTGAAATCCTTTCATAGATCAGAAATATGACAACTAAGCACGGCGGTCGTGCTGTTATAGCCTCATCATAAAACTTTCTTTGATTGTGTGATTTTAAATGATTTACAAATTTAGTATTTGACATAAGAAACCTATCACATACGATGCATTTCAGTTGTTGTTTATTCGTTGACACTATATATTCATCCTATGTTTTAAAACACGTTTGTAGACAACATAATTCATACGACATTCTTCAAAATACTTATCTCATTCTCTCATTTTTTTCTCCATAGTGATCATTTTTTTGTGATCAAGTTTTCGATTGGGATTTCCAGTTATCTAAAGCTATCCTAATTAGTTTCAAGTTCCTAAAAAATTGTTTTTATTTTGATAATGTAATAAGAAAATTTCGGCGAAATTCACGTTGACACATCGGTTCCCGTTAGATCATCGAAGTTAAGCAACGTTGAGCCTGGTCAGTACTAAAATGGGTGACCATTTGGGAATTTCAGGTGCTATATGTGCTTTCCGCTAAATTCGACATTGTTTCTAGTTGTGCAGCACTTCTCCTATCCACTGGAGCCAAGCAGTACTAATTCAGGAGAGGTGTGGCTAGGGAGTGCGCAAACTTTGCCTCACAATTACACGACAACTACCTTTACAGAGTGTATCCATTTTCTGTGTGAAAACTTCTAGTCGGTAATAATACTTGCAATAACCCTTATCCCTGAGTGGCTTCCGGGCCTTGATAAGTGGTGATCACTGTGTAAAAAAAAAAATAAATAAAATAATAATAATAATAGAAACAAAACCAAAAACTTCAGAAAAATGAGAGAGATTGGAATCAGAGTTATAGAAGATAATACGGTTAACAATAATGAAAACAGCTGAAATATTAAGGAAAACTCTTGAATGTAGAGATTAATACACATAAGCTACAGGCATATTAGAAACAGATTGTGGCGTGACCGCCTCAGGGAGCGATACAGCTCACACTTGGTGGACATTAGGACCCCCTAAACACTGAGTAAGGCCGGGTAATTATGCTGATATTGTCTATTAAGCATTATTGGGTGCCAGGGCAGCGACGGGTAACCTAACTTAAAGGATGAATTTATTGTGTTTCTGTAAAACAGACATATATTTTATATTATATTAAAAAATGGCAAGAGCTATCATTTGGAAAGTTAGAACGAAATAGGATTTCGTTCTTGGCCTGACGAACCCCAGCTCAAGGATGTCTGGCTTTTTGAGTATGAGAGGTTTAAGTGTCAACCTTTGTGTGAATGAATTTTTGTGGTCCCAGTTTCGCGGGCCTATGCATGTTTGTAGGGCTGCACACACGTAAGGAACGGGGAATTCCCCGGATTGACGTATCCAGCGATGATTGGTCTGGGCAACAGCCTACCCCAACCCATCACCTTCCAATATGAGCAAATGTCCGGACTGGAAAGGAGCAGATTGAAGCCGAATCTTGAAACAAGAGCACTAACCCCAGAGAGCCGCCATCGTCGCCATCGTGGAGAACGAAGAATAAGATTTCAGACTATTTTCTGGTGTAATCGAACTGAGCAATTGTATATATGCAAAACACCAGTAAATTTCGTGAATTAATATTTAGTAGACTAGAAACCAGCTGCGTTTGTTTTCTTTTGGCCTGCATGAGAAGCTAACTAATTTTCAACGGACGCCGGCATCAGGAACCGACGACGAGGCCTGCGATGCGGAAGAATCTTGTAAAGATCTCCCGGGAGAGGATGATCACGACTATTGCAGTTTCAACGAGTTCAGAGGCCACATCTGGTGACCTGCGACAGGGGACTTTACACAGACAACATATAGAAACAGATATGCTACAGATAAAACACAACGAAACACCTCATGGAAGCAAAAAAAAAAACTGAAACTATAAGTGTAAGCCACCCACTCAACCACATCACAAAAAAAAGAGGTTAGCATAAACAGATATCATACCAAAGAGTTGAAGAGGATCGAGGAGGGTGAAAGCAGTAGCCAGATCTCCGCTAGATAAGTGCGACGAGGGCTGGGACCTTGGGGAGGCTTGTTACCACCTAAATTCTAATGGTTGCCGCCAACGACAAATCAATGTTGCTGTTGCGATGCTGCAAATTCATCTGCAAAGGTCATCAAAAGATGAAGTGTACTGGAAGCCTGGGGAGGCGTGTTGTCACTTAAACTCTAGAAAATACTATAGGTTGTTATTTAAAGAGAAATCTTTGATGGTGGCCTGTGTGACTAAATGACTAGTTTGACTGTGACTAGTGAGTAAAAAATAATAATGAACCACAATCAGCAGAAAGAATGGAATTCTCAAACTAAAAGGGAGACGAGGAAAGTATGTGAACATGGCACCAATATTTGAGTTCTGGAAGCAGATACGGTCAAATCAATAAGCAAGAAAAGAAAAAGTTGAAAAATACCTAAAAACAAGGAGAAAACTCATAGAAACTCAATTCATCATCGTATCGGGCGGGTTGGCCGAACTAAATTTACTCTTCCGCTCCACATGTCTCTATCTTCCATAAACATCTTAAATTTGTACGCCAATGCCTTCTGTCAATGATTTTATGTACGTCTTGACAGGTTTTCCTACTTTAGCGGTTCCGTGTTTAGGATCCCAAAATACTACATCATTGACGACCTCATTTTTTTTCAGTGACAATGTCATGTTTTTTTTTATTGCTGAAGAGATCCTGAACAGCCGACCATACAGACGACTGAACTAAATCAAACAGTAGAAACTTTATAAAATGTGCAAACACATGGGCACTAATAAGATTCTCTTGACCGTTCATAGGCAGGATCAAAGAAGAACTAAGACATCTCGACCAGATGAACAGTAAACTTATTCATATGCGCAATGCATTGCATCCGAAGGATGATGATGATCGACTTTATGCGAAAAGGAAACAGGAGGGAAGAAGACTGGTAAGTATAGAAGACTTTGTGAATGATACAGAAAGAATCGGAAAAAATACTTAATGCATAGCACAGAAAACCCAATCGCCGCAAAATGAGACACTGTAAAAATAAGCAAGACAGCGATCGGAGAGCCAAGGTAAAAATAACTAGAAAATAAAAATAGGAAGAGAATCAGATACACCAACGATTTATAAGGATGACAAAAGATGAGACTCACGAAAACACTTGAACATTGCTACGAAAAGGACACTTAAACAGAGAAACTGAATCACTAATAACAACCGCACAAAATAACGCGATTAGAACCAACTATATGAAAGCAAAGATCAACACGGCAGAAGAAAACACTAAATTCAGACTCTGTGGACAAAGAAACGAAACGATTAACCACATAATAATAGCGCAAAGGAATATAAGAATAAAAATGAGCAGGTGGGGAAACTATTAAAACAATTGCGTCTTGAACGCCTGAACTAATAGTAGAAACAAAAACCGGTAGCAATACTTGAAAACAGCAGCCATAAAAAATTATGGAGTATAAACGTACAAACAGATAAACCAAGAGATTGGATGAGAGATAGTATTGTCACATTGTAGATTTCGCCGTTTCAGCAAATCACAAGGTGAGTATCAAGGAGGAGAAGAAGAAGCGAATCAAACACACTGAATCGGTCAGAGAGTTGAGAGACATATTGAACATGAAGAAAATCAAAATAACACTAATAATAGTAGGAGCACTAGGAACAATCTTGAAAATCTCCGAAAAAAAAAAAGAATCGGATAAATTAGAATCAGAGGGATGACTGAGAAGATACAACGGATAACAATAATGAAAACGGGTGAGATATTAAGGAAAACCCTTGAATGCGGAAACTAATGCGCATAAGCTACAAGTGCCAGCCAGCCGTATGAAAAGAGAAAGACGAAGTAACACCACATGAAACCAAGAAAACTGAAACTGTATAATCATAAAGTAACCCCCCCCCTAAAAAAACAATGGCCGGCATCAACTGTTACCATAATAAATAGTCGTGAAAAGTCTAGGAGGGTGGAAAACCCGATGAAAAAAGCACAAGCCAGACCTCCACTAGATGAACGCTAAGAGAACTGGGACCTTGGGGAGGACTGTTGCCACTCAAATCCTAGTGATGATGAATAATCATTGCCGGACAAAAAGTCAATAGCAAGCGGTTGTTATTTGCGATGATGCAAATTCATTTGCCAACATTATCGGAAGTGGAGGAGAGTACTGGAAATCTGTGGAAACCTGTTGTCACGTCAACTTGATGGAACCCTACCCGGTGGTTTCAGTTAACAATCTCTGATGATGACCTTTGTGCGAACTCTTGGTGAGTAACAATAATAATAGTGATAATAAGAATAGAAATAGCTCAATGAACGAATTATAACACTTAACAGAGCAGATACACACACGGAAACACTCGGAGGGAAATAAAAATCATAGTGAGGATCAGGCAGCACAACGCAATCAGAAGGAATTTTATATAAAAAAAAAACATAGACAAACTATAGAAAAACAGTAAATATAGTCGAAAAAAGCTATGAAAAAAATTACGTAATAAGTTAACGCAGCAAACAGTCCTCTTTCCAAATACAAGGTCCTGGATATGACCTTAAACTATATCAAGTGGTGAGGCACAAGCTTGCGGGCTTTGGGGAGTGTGGAGCCACCCTTTAATTGCCATTGCTCCCAAGTCCATTCTGACTCGGAGTGGTAGTACCTGTTAGGGTCCCAACTATGGTTTGAATAGAAACCGACTTGAAAAAAAATATATTCGATTTAAAAATTGTTCTTCAAAATCTTTGGATTCTGCATTAAATAACCTGAAAAGGATTGATATGCCGTAAAACAAAACCAACCCACCAACCAAAAACGCGAACACGGCTGCGTTGAACAGTCAGTACACTAGGGACAGGCAAACGTGTGTACTTACATGCAGACAGACTTTATTATAAAACGAAAATCACAAAATATAGATGTACAAGTTGACAACCCCATCCAAGCAAGGATACAAGATATGATAATATTCTAAAAGAAAGGCAAAAAAATCTGCCAAATCGTATATTTCACCATTCAAGCTTCCATGGTGTGAAGATTTTTCGATTGGATAAACCAGAAAGGCGGAAATTAATGATCTCCTGACGATCACTAAGTGAAAGTCGAGGAATATGAATAAAATGTTACGTTGTATAACCTGGAACAATAACTATTACGATTTGGGATACTTTGTGTCCTAAAAGGTGGATATTTTATTATGTAGAAAACTAATAAAATATATTGAAATTGTCAGCGAACGAAATATAAAACAAGAACAAGTCGAGATTTACCCGAGGAAAGTCGGAGGTTACATCAACCGAAACGTTATGACAATAACACTCAAGATGAGAACAGTAGTCCATAGAATACAAATAATAATCAATTCTTATCTAAAAAAAAAATCAGCAATTCTTGGATTATTTTTTTGTTTTTATATGTAAAAGAACTGAGAATATAAATATCCTCCATGTTTTTTTTTTTTCAATGAGTTGTGTATCTTTATGAACCATTTGGATTTTTAGATTTTTAGATTCGTTTCAGTTCTGTCCAAGGTCGACCCGGTGCAGCTTTGTCGACTATAGCGTGATAAATTGTCATTGAGATTAAAGTTGATAGCGCCGATAGGGCATTTGGGGTTGCAGGCACAACCAGAAAGAAAGAGAGGCTTCTTAGAGATTAACATAATTATTTCAAGGAAAGAAGCGCGGCATATATTGATAGATGGTGTATTAACGAGTCGAGTGGAATCTAAGATCGCTCTTTGCACTGTCACGAGACGATTCTGCTTTGGACAACTCGGGGTTAGCCATTTCTCAAAAATCAACAACAACAACAACAGCAACAACAACAACAACACACACACACAGAGAAAATAAATTAATAGAAATGCTGGTATTTACCGGACATCGTCTTTGGTTTGGTTCCAGATGGACAATTGTGATATGTCAAACAAAATGATTTTTTTTCCTTTCTTTTCTGCTTATATTTTGGTATTGCATTAGCTTGTACTACCGGAACGCATGGAAATTCCACGGTAGTTGAAACTTTTAAAACATATTATAAATAAAATGAATATCAATTAAAAAAAACAAATAACATAACGACGGATATAAAACAATTTTTAGCAAATTCTTTTTTAATCTTTTAAAGCTAAAAGAATTGATTTAAAAATTATATTTTTTTCAATGAAAATTCAACAAACAACACATTGTTTGTTTGTTTGTTTGTTTTTTGCTGTTTTTATTTCGGAATAATTTTTTTATATAAATCATAAAGGAACAGATGTCAATTCATATGCACATTTTTTAAATTATAAAAAGAAACTTTAATAAAACAAAAACTTAGTCTCCTATCAACATGACTTCTTTTTGTAATTATAAAAAAAGAGACAATTTGAAACTTTAAACAGAAAGCCATATTTTTGGGGAATCTTTTGAAGAGTAAATGGTTTTAATGATTTTTAACTGATAAAGAGCGGCTATAAAGGGAGGTAATTCATTTCCGATTTATTGATGTTTACGATGATTGGTTTACTGTGACACTGGATTGGACAAGTTAATTGATATTTAGATTTTCGCATTTCTCAGGATACAAGGAATATACTCTGAAAGTATGAGCTACCAAGGTGGTGTTTATACTGACGCACATGATCACAATCTCTATCACACTTAGAATTCTTTATTAATTTTTTTTATTGACAATGTTTAGAAATGGGTAATTTGTATATTTGTTTTTATTCCGTAGAAATATATGTATTGTCATTTTGTAAAAATATATTTATTATTATTTTGAACAACTGTATCCATTATGATTTTGTAAAAATATATTTGTTATTATTTCGTAGAAATATATCTTTTATTATTTTGTAAAAATATATCTATTATTATTTTGTAAAAATATATTCATTATTATTTCGAAGAAATATATCTATTATTATTTTGTGAAAATATATTTATTATTATTTCGTAGAAATATATGTATTATTATTTCGAAGAAATATATCAATTATTATTTTGTAAAAATATATTTATTATTATTCCGTAGAAATATATGCATTATTATTTCGAAGAAATATATCAATTATTATTTTGTGAAAATATATTTATTATTATTTCGTAGAAATATATGTATTATTATTTCGAAGAAATATATCTATTATTATTTTGTAAAAATATATTTATTATTATTTCGTAGAAATATATGTATTATTATTTCGAAGAAATATATCTATTATTATTTCGAAGAAATATATCAATTATTATTTTGTAAAAATATATTTATTATTATTCCGTAGAAATATATGTATTATTATTTCGAAGAAATATATCTATTATTATTTTGTAAAAATATATTTATTATTATTTCGTAGAAATATATGTATTATTATTTCGAAGAAATATATCTATTATTATTTTGTAAAAATATATTTATTATTACTCCGTAGAAATATATGTATTATTATTTCGAAGAAATATATCAATTATTATTTTGTAAAAATATATTTATTATTATTTCGTAGAAATATATGTATTATTATTTCGAAGAAATATATCAATTATTATTTTGTAAAAATATATTTATTATTACTCCGTAGAAATATATGTATTATTATTTCGAAGAAATATATCAATTATTATTTTGTAAAAATATATTTATTATTATTTCGTAGAAATATATGTATTATTATTTCGAAGAAATATATCAATTATTATTTTGTAAAAATATATTTATTATTATTCCGTAGAAATATATGTATTATTATTTCGAAGAAATATATCTATTATTATTTTGTAAAAATATATTTATTATTACTCCGTAGAAATATATGTATTATTATTTCGAAGAAATATATCTATTATTATTTTGTAAAAATATATTTATTATTATTTCGTAAAAATATATGTATTATTATTTCGAAGAAATATATCTATTATTATTTTGTAAAAATATATTTATTATTATTTCGTAGAAATATATGTATTATTATTTCGAAGAAATATATCTATTATTATTTTGTAAAAATATATTTATTATTATTTCGTAGAAATATATGTATTATTATTTCGAAGAAATATATCTATTATTATTTTGTAAAAATATATTTATTATTACTCCGTAGAAATATATGTATTATTATTTCGAAGAAATATATCTATTATTATTTTGTAAAAATATATTTATTATTATTTCGTAGAAATATATGTATTATTATTTCGAAGAAATATATCTATTATTATTTTGTAAAAATATATTTATTATTATTTCGTAGAAATCTCTTTCGTTTACTAGTATTTCTAAAAAAAAAACAACTTTTTTTCTGACACATATTGAAAATCTGGTTAAATTTTGTGGTTCTCTTGAAATCGAATTATATTTTCACTCAGTTATATATTTGTGCTATATTGTTATGCCATATATTTATGCTATATTATTTTCCCAACTGTTTTATTTTTATTTTTCATAGGAGTCACCACTTATCAAGGCCCAGTGACCACTCAAGGATGAGAGTTAAAGAGTGCACAGTAGTCAAGGGGGCAATATCATAGTAATCGTTAGTAAATTTGGTAAATTGGGTTACTTTATGGGAACAGCTTACCAAGAACTTGTTTATATTGGACTTGAAGACGACCATATTGTAGTCAGCTGGAAATCAGGTAAACGGAAGACAGTTACACAGGTGTGAAGTTCTAAGAAAAAGCTTTGTTTATGGAATCTAAGTTTAGGTTTAGGCACAGATAAAGAGTGTGAGAAATTATTGATAGTTTTCAGCTAGATGAGTGTTTTTTGTTATAATTTAGCAAATGGGGGGGCATAGATTGGAGCTCAGACGAGTAATTGTCATGAAAATAACGATAAAGCAGAGACAAGATCGCAACGTTTCTTCATTGAGAAAGAGGTTGCAGGATAGAGAAAAGGGCATCCCCTACGAGGTTACGAAGTCTATTTTGAACTCTGTCAAGGGAGGATAAGAGCTTTCTAGCAGCTCCTGCTCAAATGTGACAACAATACTCCAGAATTAATACTATGAGCTTCTGATTTCTGCCCATCAACCACTACTCATGATCATATCAGAGAGAAATGATTTAACAATTGAGAAGACATTTTCAACTACACCATAGCTGGAGATCTCGCGAAGTAAACCTTTATGCTATATCCTATCAAAGGCCTTTGATATGTCAAGTGCAACTTCCCTAGAAAGGAAGCCTTTGTCGAGAGATTAAGCACATCTGCTGTAGATCTAGCAGAACGGAAACCATATTGCATGTCACTAGGTAGGTTATTTTTGCTGAGGTTGTAGACTACTTCTCTATTTAACACAGATTCAATTAACTTACTCATGACGCACAGGAGACTTATTGATCTATTCTGAGAGGGAGATGAGAGATCACCTAAATTCTTAAATACAGGCCATACTGATGAGGTTGTCCAGGGTGTTGGGAAGCAATTTTCCTTAAGACAACGCTTAAACAGCTTTGTAAGTATGGAAGATAGTTCTGGTTGAAGCTTTTTTCTTTTTCCCTAGTTGTTAGTTTATTCACACACACACACACACACACACACACACATACATATATATATATATATATATATATATATATATATATATATATATATATATTTATGTGTGTGTATGTGTATGGCTAGTACCAGATGTGTGATCATTTGAGATTCTAGGCGCTGTATGAGCTTTCCGTTCATCTTGGCATTGTTTCCAGTCGTCTTGAACTTTCACTTGCTACTGGTATTTAATTATGTAGACTCAGGAAGGTTTGGTTTGAGATTATGCAACTTTTGCAACAAAGAATTTACGCCCAGGCACCCTTATCGCGTAAATCAGGAGTATGTAGGGAGCACAAGTGATATGCGTTCTTTCGAGCATATTCCTTTGAAGTACTTGTACAACAGGCACACGGATCACAACATTGAGACGATGGGACAGTGTTTGGAGCTTAGCTGATAGTGCGAGAGTTATTAGATTGAAGACTCTTTACAGGAGCCAATCCAAACTAGTGGTAGATGCAACAGCTCAGGTGTGACAAGAATACTTTTTGCATGGGTGAATTGTGGCTTTGTAAAGGTAAAAGATACTTTCTGATGTATTTATCTAGCACGCAAGAGATTCCATCTTATTTGAAGCAATCTTGGCAATGTCCTCAATGTATTAGTTCCAATTCATGTCGCCTGTGAATGTTAAGTCAGGGAGTTTGTTATTCTCTTCATTCCTTTTTACTTTCTTTTTTTCATACTTATTTCTTGTCTTTTCCATTGCATTCTATCAAATAATCTTTGATCAGCGATTTCTTTCCTTTTCTTATTCAGTTTTTACAACTTTTTTTATTTTGTGGGGTATTTACTTTTTTACAACTTTTTTTTAATTTTGTTGGGTATTTACTTTTTTACAACTTTTTTTTAATTTTGTGGGGTATTTACTTTTTTACAACTTTTTTTAAATTTTGTTGGGTATTTACTTTTTTACAACTTTTTTTTAATTTTGTTGGGTATTTACTTTTTTACAACTTTTTTTTAATTTTGTGGGGTATTTACTTTTTTTACAACTTTTTAATTTTGTGGGGTATTTATTTTTTTACATTTTTTAAAATTTTGTGGGCTATTTATTTTTTTTCACCTTTTTAATTTTGTGGGGTATTTACTTTTTTACAACTTTTTAATTTTGTGGGGTATTTACTTTTTTACAACTTTTTAATTTTCTGGGGTATTTACTTTTTTTACAACTTTTTTTATTTTCTAGGTTATTTACTTTTTTACAACTTTTTTTATTTTCTGGGGTATTTACTTTTTACAACTTTTTTTTAATTTTGTGGGGTATTTACTTTTTTTACAACTTTTTAATTTTGTGGGGTATTTATTTTTTTACATTTTTTAAAATTTTGTGGGCTATTTATTTTTTTTCACCTTTTTAATTTTGTGGGGTATTTACTTTTTTACAACTTTTTAATTTTGTGGGGTATTTACTTTTTTACAACTTTTTAATTTTCTGGGGTATTTACTTTTTTACAACTTTTTTTATTTTCTGGGTTATTTACTTTTTTACAACTTTTTTATTTTCTGGGGTATTTACTTTTTACAACTTTTTTTTAATTTTGTGGGGTATTTACTTTTTTTACAACTTTTTAATTTTGTGGGGTATTTATTTTTTTACATTTTTTAAAATTTTGTGGGCTATTTATTTTTTTTCACCTTTTTAATTTTGTGGGGTATTTACTTTTTTACAACTTTTTAATTTTGTGGGGTATTTATTTTTTTACATTGTTTAAAATTTTGTGGGGTATTTATTTTTTTCACCTTTTTAATTTTGTGGGGTATTTACTTTTTTACAACTTTTTATTTTGTGGGGTGTTTACTTTTTTACAACTTTTTAATTTTCTGGGGTATTTACTTTTTTACAACTTTTTTTATTTTCTGGGTTATTTACTTTTTTACAACTTTTTTATTTTCTGGGGTATTTACTTTTTACAACTTTTTTTTAATTTTGTTGGGTATTTACTTTTTTTCACCTTTTTAATTTTGTGGGGTATTTACTTTTTTACAACTTTTTTATTTTCTGGGGTATTTACTTTTTTACAACTTTTAAATTTTGTGGGGTATTTACTTTTTTACAATTTTTTGATTTTTGGGGTATTACTTTTTTACAACTTTTTTAATTTTGTGGGGTATTTACTTTTTTACAACTTTTTTAATTTTGTGGGGTATTTACTTTTTTACAACTTTTTTAATTTTGTGGGGTATTTACTTTTTTACAACTTTTTAATTTTGTGGGGTATTTACTTTTTTACAACTTTTTTAATTTTGTGGGGTATTTACTTTTTTACAACTTTTTAATTTTGTGGGGTATTTACTTTTTTACAACTTTTTTAATTTTGTGGGGTATTTACTTTTTTACAATTTTTTGATTTTGTGGGGTATTTACTTTTTTACAACTTTTTTAATTTTGTGAGGTATTTACTTTTTTACAATTTTTTAATTTTGTGGGGTAATTACTTTTTTACAATTTTTTAATTCTGTGGAGTATTTACTTTTTACAATTTTTAATTTTGTGGGGTATTTACTTTTTTTACAATTTTTAAATTTTGTGGGGTATTTACTTTTTTACAATTTTTGAATTTGTGGGGTATTTACTTTTTTACAATTTTTTGATTTTTAGGGTATTTACTTTTTTACAATTGTATTTCTTTAACAAATGTTTTATTTAATTTTTTCTCTTTTTCATCTTTTTAACCAATTCTTTCGTTTTCCTTTTCATCTTTTTTATCGTCTCTTTCTTCTTTTTTTTACATCATTCATTGCGATGTATATTGTTTCCCTGATTAATCAGTTGATCAGTGGTTTCTCTGTATTTTTCTTCTATTTCTCTTTCATTGTTGATTTTTTTCTTCCTGTCTTCCATTCGTTCAATTTTAACCAATTCTTTCTTTCATTTATTAATCATGTAAACGTGACTTTTTAAAACTATTTTTGTTCTTTTATTCTTAAACCAATAATTTCTTTAACCTGTCTATTTTGCTTTTTCTTTATTTATTCTTGGTAAATAAAATTAAAAGACACCGCTATTACTATTTTGTTTATCGTTCTGTTCTGTATTTTTCTCTGTCTTAACCAATTCTTTATCTTTTCTTTAATATTTCATTCCTTTATATTATTCTTATTGTTTGTTTTATAAAGTGGTTGCCACATATCAAGGCCAGGAGAGTACTCGAGGATAAGGTTTAATGTGTGTATTGTAACTATTGGGGCAATAACGTAATAATCGTTTTTGATTAAAATTTCGTATAATCAGATTATTTATGAAGACGGTTCAAAAAGAATTGTTTATGTTGAACTTGAAAATGACTGTTTTTTAGTCATCTGGAAAGCAGACCAGCGGGACAGAGTTCCACATACGGCCATTAGACATTGTTTAGATTAGTCCCTTATTAATTCTTTGACGAATGCTTTATTTAGTTTCTGTCTTGCTTTTTTCATTGTTTGAAATTGTTTTTTCTTTTTTCTTTTAATAATTAGACATGTCTTTCTTTTTTCTTTTAATAATTAGACATGTCTTTCTTTTTTCTGACCAGTGCCATCCCTTTTCTACATTTCTTTCTAACTTTCCTTGGTTTTAACCAGTTATTACCCCCACCCCCACCATTCAAACATTCTTGTAGATTAAGAAAAAAAACTTTCAATCACTTTCTCTCGTTTTATTCCGTTCGTATAATTGCCGCATTGCAAATAGTTCTGTTTAATCTTAGCTGACCATTCTTAGCAGCTTAAATCACGAAGAGTTGTTTAGCGGAAGATAGCGACGGCAGCAGCGGACACTACTGACTCCTATTGTATCAAACGTTGTTGTTGTTTGCTAAGTCAAAATTTCGTTACGATTTTTATCAACGTGACAATGACCAGCAATGCATCGAAACTGAACAGTAAAAAACAAAAATAAAATGGACACTTTAATCATTTAGATGGCATTGCAAAGTTGCCGCAGACATTTGTAAGGAGAGAAAGAGAGAGAGAGAGAGAGAGAGAGAGAGAGAGAACGGAATTCTAAAAGTCACACGCGTGGACACATTGACGCGGTAGCCATCTTTGAAGATATGAAAGCTATTCGATTTCTTCATGCGATTTGATATAATGATATCACCCGGAGTTATCGGAGAAGCATAATATTTAATAGAAATTATAATCTAGATAGTGGTGGAAAATTAGTCAGGAATTGTGTGTTGGCCGATTTTTATATGCGACTGTGGTTGTTTTGTTAATTTCAAGATTTGGAGGAGAATGGAAAAATAAATATTTATTGTTTTTGTCCGAGTTCATTTGAAAAAAAGGGAATGTGTAAAAAAATAAACAAAAAACAAAACAAAAACGGACATCGAAGTGAACTGACGTACTGTTTTTTCCTCCCTCCGAAGGGATCTGTGAAGCTGTCAGTACAATAGCCGAGTATATGCGGATGAACGTATAGATTCAATCACAATAAAAATTAACACACATACACACACACACACACACATATATATATATATATATATATATAATTTTTTAATTTTATTTTTATTAATAAAAAAACAAATATTTTTTTATAATAGAAAATAAATAAATAATATTATTTGTTTACCTCTAAATAAAATATGGCCGATTTTCTAAGTAAAATATCTTCAAGGTGAAAATGCTACTTAGCCGTACTATCATATATATATATATATATATATATATATATACAGAGAGAGAGAGAGAGAGAGAGATGGATGGAGAGAGAGAGAGAGAAATAAAAAAACAACAAATCGAGTTATGTGTTCATCAACGCTTCGTCTTTATTTCGAGACTTCCTCTGGATGAATGAAAATAAGAAAACAAATACACCAGTACAAATATTTTAATATTTTATTGTGAAATGTGTGACGCTGTTCCATTTCAAAAAAGGGGAAAATATATTGGAAATAAAAAGGGGGGGGCTTAAATTGTTTAATAAGTCATATAGTTGTTAATATATTTTTAAAAGGTGTGACGCAGTTAATATTCTTTCTGGAAAAAATTATGTCCGTTAAAATTCCAATATATGTGTGCAACAAAAATGAAATAAGTGCTTTGTTATGTAATTTATTGATCTAGACTATATGTATTGATTATATGTATTGATTATATGTATTGATTATTAGAGGAGTTGTTTCCTTGGTGTGAGAGGGTTAACCTGTGTCTACAATGAAATTATGTTCTTTTAATAGAAGTTTACTTATTAATAGCGCTATATTATAGAAACTTATCATTAACAGACATCTTCTTTTACCTACACACACCAATAATACAATAATTTGCAACACACTAAACAAACAAGGAATTACAATCATACAAACCACATCACAAACTATAAAACAAATATTAAAAACACCAAAACATCTTCAAACAAATTAGTTTCCTTGCCAAAATTGCCATCATAGATATGTTGGTGAAACCCAGCGTATACTAGAAAAAAAGGCTTAATGAACATAAAAGAGATATAAAAAATAGCAATTCTCCAAGTGCATTATTCTCTCATTGATTACAGCATAATTATAGCTTTGACTTCAAACGAGCAAAAATAGTTAAATTTATTTCAAATAAACCGCGCCGGAGACTTCTTTAATCAGCGCTTATTGCAAACCCAAGCACAATTAAACAACGTGGAGGTTTTTATAACGTAGCGCCATTAATAAGTAAACTTCTGGAATTTCAAAAGATACAAAATATAAAAATAGTAAACTTCTGGAATTTCGAAAAATACAAAATATATACACCATACCAACGATTAACACCTGCTGGGTTTGTTGGTGAAAGGAGCCCCTAGGGTTTTTTTCCTATATTATTTTCAGTGCGCTGTATGGTTTTTGTGTCGTTAATAACTTCTATACATAGATACTTATAAAGTTACGTGTTTTTTTTTTATCTGACAATGATATTAAAAGGCTATCCTTTCTATTTATAGAATAATAAAATGACATTTTTAATATACTAAGTGATAGATATGTGAGCGAATTCATAAAGGTTAACTAATTTACATTTTTTATTTTTGAAAAAAGAGCGTTCATCAATTACTTATTCATTTTTGATGGTTTCTTTATAGATGATTGATTTCATTTAACTATTATGCTTAGTTCTTTTTATCCATAGTTTCCACATCATGCATAATTACGTACAATTTAGGCTGAAATCTTCTAGCACACGGACCTGTGGATATATATATATATATATATATATATATATATATATATATATATATATATATATATATATATAGCTTTTTTTCTATGCCGTCGAATAATTCAGGGTCGCCTGACGAAGTCTCATTGACTGAAACAGATGGCTGTTTGTAGCGACCAAATGTTACTGTTTACTCTCGAATAAATATTAAAATAATATTTTGCTCTTATATTGAGCACTATCTAACAACTTCGTTGTATTCATTAGTCCATACTTTTGAACATCTCAAACCCGTAATTTATATATATATATATATATATATATATATATATATATATATATATATATCCACAGGTCCGTGTGTGTGTGTGTGTGTGTGTGCAATCTATTAGTTTGCGATACTTTTGGACGAATTCAATTTTTTATACAAAAGTGCACTTTTACCTAAGTGCGAGGAATAATTTTCCCTTTACCAATTTTTCATCGGTATATATATATTGTTTAAAATATAATTCTCCACTGACACGTGTTTCGTCGTCTACGACTAATCAGAGTGGCTGAGTCTAGCGAGATTCGAAATCGGGACCCCATGGTTAAAAGCCTAAACCTCTATCCCTGGGTTATCTCGCACGACTGCTGGATGTATCGCGTTTTATGTAGATGTTATTTGTTTGTTGTTTTTTTTGTTTGTTTTTTGCGATACTTTTGATAGAATTCAATTTTTTATACGAATACACATTTTTACCTAAATGCGAATTGGGAATAATTTTCTCTTTTGCCAATTTGGTGCCCGCAAATGAGGAGCGGCATATATATTGTTTAAAATATAATAATTCAATGACAGCTCGGGGGTATATATATATATATATATATATATATATATATATATATATATATATACACCAGAATTTGGACATATGGAGCAATGTTGATTTTGTTTTTAGCCTGTAAAAATAGCTGCTAGGGAGTTCAAAATTTAAAAAAAAAACAGTTGTCCTTGGCGGAAAAATCGAATGAATGCTTTACTTCTGCTACTATGTGGATGCGAAAGATTGAACATTACTAGATTAAAATCGATTAATTTTTAATTTATCATATCCATCTGTTGGTAGCTCAGACAGTAACGATGCCGGAAAGATAAATAACGACTAGGGCTTCAGCACTAAACATGTGTGTTTCGATTCTAGAGGGCGGAACCTAAGTACTTTAAAGGAAGGTGCTCTCGTGAACTCTTAGCACTTGCGTCCCCTCAAAACAGATACTCCTGACTAACTCGACAACTTCACTATTGCGAACCCTAGATGCCGGAAAACTTTCTACTCTAATAGTTTTTTTTTTTTTTTATCTCAGACAGGTAAATTTTGGAATTCCCCCCGTTTTATCATTTCCTAACTGTACTAACATACAGACGTTTAAATGCACTGTGAACAAACATCTCGCTGCATTTTGACAGCCCACAATCTTTTGGGCATTCCTTTAATTAGTCTGCGGCAATACTCCGGTGAAATGACACCCACTTCTCATTTTATCATTGCGCAGCTGTTGCTTGATGTAATACCACACATGTTTGATAGGATTGAGGTCTGGAGATTGTATAGGCCAATCCAAACACGAAATATAATGTTCTTCCAGGAACCTCTTGACATTGCCATTGTGAATGGGAGCATTATCCTGCATGAAGATGGGATTATCATCCTAATTTCGGCCAAAGTAGGGTATAAAATGTTCAGTCAACATATTCATTATTAGAATTATTAAAATTAATTCGACCTTGCAAGTGAACTATAGGCCCTAGACCATTGGCACTAATAACGCCTACACCAAAACTGGACGATCCACCACCTTGCAGCGTTGAAATTGTGCACCTAGGATTAAATTCTTCGTCCTTTCTTTGACGGACCTACTGCCTACCATCACTGTCTAGCCCATTGAACTTGCTTTCGTCGCTAAAAAATTCTTTCGACCAATATAAAGAGTCATGATCTTCATTGCATCTGACGAAGTCCAGACGGCGCTTTCTGTTTTTTACATAAATTATTGGCTTGTGTCTTGGAACACAGTCTCAGAAATTAAATTCCTTCAACCTGTTCTTTACTGTAGAAACAAGATTACACTATTGTTGGATTTGGGGAACTATTTCAACTCTGTTTCTGAGGCTGCGGATCTTGATAACGTTGTCTTCCTTGTAAGAAGTAACTCTAGGACAACCAGATTTAGGGGCATAAGTAATATACTTAATATATACTATTACTGCAAGCTTGCCTATATTGAAAATGCTTGCTTCCTGGCTAACCAATCAAACCATCTAATATAGTTAATCTTATTTTATATTATATTCGAAATATAATACAGTGACATTAGCAAAGAAAAAGTGACCTATGAAAACGAACCGCATAAATTAAAACTTTGAATAATTATCTAAACTCGAATCCAAATTAATATAAAGCCGACTTTACAAATTGATAAAAGTTAATTATTGAATTTTAATTATAAGGTGAAGCTCCATTATTCAAACTCAAGATAGATAACGACAAACTTCCACCCATTAATATGAGAGGGGAGATTATCATCAAAAGTGTCCTGAATTGATAACTTAGCACCGGACTTACTACTTAGATATGAATAAGTCACTTGTACCCATTCCCCTCCTCCCTTTTTTTTAAATGGAGAGTAGATAATACAGTGGATGTGTTATCGGCAGCTCCAGTAACTCTCGCTTCTCCTTTTTTGTCCGTCAGTCCTCATTCAATGAGTGATTTTTCTGACAAAGGGTGAAGAAAAAGCTGCTTAAAGGTCGGTAGTACTAAGTGAACAGTAGTCTGAGATGTCGGAAATTCTTCTGTCTCTATGTCTGTCCTTGTGGCCATGTCACTAGTAAGGGTGCTGGAGGTAAACGTTTTGTCTGGGCTGACGTTATCCGACTGATAGTCAGGGACCCGAACCTTGGATTAACCACTAAGGAGGCTATCCTATCAGCAGGTGCAAAGTACTGGGACTGCTGTATTGCCATTTAGTGAGTGGATCTGGACCATGCAGTACTCTCTGGTGACCCCTCTCGATGCCATACTAGTGGGTAATTGTTACGGCTTTACCTTTTCGTGTGCTACAAAAAAAGAAAAATTTCCTGTCTTTTTCTCTCTGTACTGCTCTAACAAATATGCCGACCTGTTTCCACGAATCCCAAAACCTCAACATGAAATATCTCCAGAAAAAACTCGAATAAACCTAGAACCCCATCTTCCAACGTAGACTTCTACTACCAGGTCTCCTTCTCCAACATCAGGGGTCTACGTTCCAACCTTCCAGAGGTTGAAACCCAATTACAGGAGACGAAACCGAATATATTATTTCTAAGCGAAACTGGAATAGGACCGACCACTTCCCTAGATGAGTTCATAATTAACGGATACTCTAACTTAACAGCTAAATCTGACCCCAAGATCGCCATGGGCATGGAATATGTGCCTACATTAAAAATGGCTTCCCGTGTGGCAGAGATATCTCTAGAGAAGATCCTAACTTACCCTATATGTGCTTTCGGGTTGCACTTCCTAACACCACTGCATTTATATTTGCCCTCTATCGGCCCCACAACAGCGGAGTTACTATCTTTAAGAGCATATCTGAGAAAATAGACCACATCCTGTCTGCACATCCCTCGGCTAACATCCACATCTGTGGTGACTTCAACGTCCATAACGTGGAATGGCTAACCCATACAAATAAGACAGACGATGAGGGAAGGTTTTGTCATGATTTTGAGACTGCTTATGACTTCACTCAGATTGTTCGCGAACCCACCCGTGTGCCCGATACACCCGGTCAATATGCAAGCCTCCTAGGCCTTTTTCTCTCAACTTCCCCTTAGCTATGTTCATGTTCCGTTCATTCTCCTCTAGGATCCTCCGACCACTCAGTTGTATCAGTTAAGATAAAAACGAAATGTAATAAGTCCCTTGACGTACCCCTCCACCGTACTGTATACCGATACTCTATGGCGGACTGGGATAGCTTCCGTACATTCATATCTGATTTACCTCTGTACTCCATGTTTAAAAAGGAAGCGTCCTCTATAGTATCAGATCTGACCGAATGGTTAATTGTAGGCATAGACCAATTCATACCATCTAAAAAATTCCAACAAAAACCTAACAGCCAGCCATGGTTCTCCCCAGAATGTGCTGCTGCTATCGCGCACAGAAATCACTTTTTCCATAGCTACCAACGTAATAGATGCACTGAGACTAAAGCTGCTTTCAGGACTGCCAGCAACCACTGTAAAAGAGTAATAAAAAATACAAGAGAGCTATATGCCCAGTCTGTTAAATCCAAGGTAGCTGATTAGCGGTTGGTTCCCACCAATTTTGGCAAATAACAAATAGGATCCTGAACAGAAGTGTGCGTTCTATCCCAACCATTATCAATGGACCAGAGGTCATCTCGTCAGCATCAGACAAGGCTATTTGCAAAGAACTTTGCAGCTAATTCTACCCTATGCGACGAAGGCCATCAACTCCCCATATTTCCTCCTATAACACAGAACACGCTAGGTAACATACAAATATCCGTGCATGAGGTCGCCAAGCTAATCAAGAACCTTGATTCCAATAAAGCAACTGGCCCTGACGGCACCCCAATTATAGTGTTAAAAAAGCTTCAACCGGAACTTGCTCCCATACTTACGAAACTGTTTAAGCGCTGCCTTAAGGAGAAGTGCTTTCCGACTCCCTGGAAGACCTCATCAGTTTGCCCTGTATTTAAGAATTCAGGTGATAAGTCATATCCCTCTCAGTACAGACCAATAAGTCTCCTGTGTGTTATGAGTAAATTGCTGGAATCCATATTAAATAGAGAAATAGTCAACCACCTCAGCAGGAATAACCTTCTTAGTGACACACAATATGGTTTCCGCTCTGCAAGATCTACCGCAGATGTGCTGACGGTTATATCTCACAGGATTAGTGAATCTCTTGACAAAGGCTTCCTTTCTAGGGCAATTGCTCTTGACATATCAAAGGCCTTCGACAAGGTATGGCATAAGGGTCTACTTCAGAAGATTTCCAGCTACGGTATAACTGTAAATGTTTTTTCAATCATTAAATCATTTCTCTCCGATAGGCTCATAAGAGTAGTGGTCGATGGACAAAAATCAGAGGCCTGCAGTATTAATGCTGGAGTCCCTCAGGGGTCAATCCTGGGCCCAACTCTCTACCTTATCTACATCAATGACCTCCCTAAACACATATTTAAATCATTCGTTGGCATCTATGCTGATGACACGACTATCTACGGCAACACATCAAAGGCTGTAAATGACAAAGTTCTCTCTGATTCTCTCTCCTCTGATCTCGAGCGCGTGGTTCAGTGGGGGAAGACGTGGCTGGTTACCTTTAATGCGTCTAAAACCAAACTCCTATCCTTACATCATCAACGCTCTGATCTCCATCTGGCATCAATTGGGATGGATGGCTCTCGTCTGGGAGAGGCCCCGTGTTTTGACAAGCTTCTGGGTTTGACCTTTACTCCTGATCTGAAATGGAACACGTACATCAAGTCTGTTGCCAAGGTCGCTGGAAAGATGGTGGGATCCTTCTACCGCTCCAGAAGATATCTCACTACTGATGCAATTCTCTATCTATATAAAAGCCAAGTACGTCCAAGGATAGAATACTGCTGCCATATCTGGGCAGGAACTGCTAAAAACAGCCTATCATGCCTTGACAGAGTACAAAATAGACTTCGTGGCTTAGTGGGGGATGCCCCTTTCTCTACCCTGCAACTTCTCTCCCAAAGAAGAGACGTTGCGAGCCTATCCTTATTTTATCGTTATTTCCATGGCAGGTGCTCGTCTGAACTCCAATCTCTGGTCCACCATCGCCGATGTTTCACGAGAAACACCCGTCTAGCCGAATCCACTGTGAAAAATTTCCCCCACTCTTTATCTGTGCCTAAATCAAAACGTGGATTTCATGAACAAAGCTTCTTTCTTAGAACTGCACGCCTGTGGAACTCTGTTCCGTCTGCCTGCTTCCCACCTGACTACAACTTGGATGTCTTCAAGTCCAACGTTAACAAATGAACCGCCCCCTTAAGTAAACACTTCATCAAATCTCCACAGTAACGTAATGTACTTGCAATAACCCTTATCCCTGAGTGGCTTCCGGGCCTTGATAAGTGGTGAGCACTGTGTAAAAAAAAAAAGCATCACGAACAATGCCGGTGTTTTGGTGCTTTTGCACAGTAATTCGTACCGTTTTCTCATCAGATTTCAATCTGCGACCGATTTTTCGATTGGATAAACCAGAAAGGTGGACACTAATGAGCTCCTGACGATCACTAAGAGAAAGTCGAGGTATATGGACTGAATGTTACATTGTATTAACTGGAACAACACTTACGATTAGAGATGCGGCGTTTTTTTTTTGCCTTCTCGATTTGAAGTTAATTTTTTTATTAATGCAAATACCAGAATGTTTCAATTAAAAGTCAAGTATGAACAGGTAAAGTTATAGAGGAATAAAAGGCGAACCAGATGAGGTATAGATTGTTTAAACAGTTACATTTAATTTAGCTTTAACGTGCGGACTTTCTTTTTGGCACAACTGTACGTACACAAGGTTGTTTAAAAATTAATAGCTGATGATAGTTCCTTGGTGACCTACGACACCCGCCTCATAACCATAAGGAGCAGATAATACTCGAGAGGATAGTTTCATGAGAAAATAACAGATACTCTCCATAAAAAGACGCTTAATTCCCCTGAAGATGGTATCACTAACTAATATTCACTACACTACCGCCCTAACAAAAGTAATGTCGGGGGGGGTTGTCTTGCGGCAATAAAACCGATATTATACTAACCACAAAAAAACGGAGATAATGCGCTGGAGTACGATCTCATGATATCAACACACATGCTACTACAACCTCTAACTTTTCCGTTCAGTCTTGAGAGACTATGGATACCTACTCGAAGGGTGCCTGTGTGTGAATTATTTTGTGGCATGTGTTGCGCAATAATCAACCACACTTTTCCTAAATTGGTATTGTTTAATTCCATTGCCTAGTAGAAAATCAGGATCACATCGCCTAGTATTCCCAAATACTCACCATTCTGGTAGTGGACTGGCTCATCGTTGCTTAACTTCCGTGATCTGATGAGAAGCAGTGTGTCAACGTTATTATGCCGTATATCACCCTCTGAAGTTAACATTTAAAGATAAAACAATATCGCTTTCAGATACAGAAGCACTAGTTAAGTTTCGGCTTCAGACAGCCAGATACCAAATCACCATTAGTAAGAAGTACAACATCGGTTTTAGACATAGAAGTAGTATTCTTCAGTCAGGCAGATACCGAATCTCTATTAGTAAAAGAGGTGCAATATTGGCTTCAGATATCGAAGTACTAATATAACATCGGCAGACAGATACAAAATCTCCTTTCGTAAGAGAAGTGCTATTGAATCTTAATGTCTAATTTTCAATAGAAGTTCGCGGTTAAAAAAACAATTTAGTTTGATTGAATTAAGTAATAAAAGATGTTTGATCTTTGATGGATTGGGCAATAAATAATTTTCGTTTTGTTGTTTGAAAATGATACCTAGAACGTTTGATTTCGCATAAGTTGTCGATCTGGCGACTGAACGGCAAAAGAAGAAAAAGAACGTGTGAAATGAAATCCTTAATTATAAGGTTCTGTAACCGTAATATTTCTCTTGGGACGTGTTTGGGAAACAGGCCCTTCTGCTTCGGCAGGCATTTCACTAAAAAGCAAACAAATTCAAAAACCAAATGTGAATTTCGAACTGTAAATCATCCAAACATCGTTTATCTTTGCAATCAATGGAACAGTGTTACGCTTTCAAAGACATATTTTCTGTTTCATGTGGTTCGTTAACCACAGCTCAGTCTGATTGTGAAATGAATTCAGAAGAGAAAGAGAAGGGAATGCAAAACGAATTGGTTACTTTGGTTAATTGGTTTTACGGCATATCAACACTTTTCGAATTATTTATTGCCGGATCCAGTAATTTCTGTCTGCCTGCTTCCCACCTGACTACAACTTGCATGTGTTCAAGTCCAACGTTAACAAATTCCTAATGAACCGCCCCCTTAAGTAAACACTTCATCAAATCTCCACACTACCGTAATTTACTTGCAATAACCCTTATCCCTGAGTGGCTTCCGGGCCTTGATAAGTGGTGAGCACTGTGTAAAAAAAAAAGTTTTAATGTTCCAAGTTCTTTATATTTTCAAATATCATTTATTTGAAAAAAAATCATAAAATAAATAAAAATATTTATTTGAAAGTAACAATCATATAAAGAAATTACATATTTATTTTTTTTTAAATCATGACAGTAAAAAATATATATTAGAACAAAAAAATCATAAAATAAAAGAAAATCATAAAAGTAAATTTATTTGGAGAAAAATCATAAAAGTAAATTTATTTAAGAAAAAAACTTCGTAATCGCTGATGAACATGATGATGATTGCGATGAACATGATAGTGGTGGTCATACTGACGAAAGCCATGGAGCCGAAACTTCATATTTAAAAATAACTTAATGTTCAGTTATTTAAAACAACGTCCTACGTCGTATTATTTGCTTTCTTAACAGATTTTTAAACGTTGAACAAATGAAATTGAAGCAGCCAACATAAGAAAACATGTTATCATTGGGTCATTTTTATATGATATGAGTACAGCAAGAAGTTTATATATGCCAAATGTATGGCTTTCGTTTTCTGTAGGAGGCCATTTTGTTTTCTGTAGGTAGCCATTTTGTTTTCTGGGGAAAAGCTATCTTATTATTTTTCTCGTATTGCCTTGAATTTATTTATTTATTTGAGAACTGTTATCATCATCCTCATAGTTGTTGTTTCAGGACGTTTCGGCTAACTATTCCTTTAGTCATCGTCAGGTGGTTAACCGCGACGGAATAAAAATGCTGAGTTTTTTAAACTGTATCCTCAGTAATTACTGCCTTCCATGTTTGTTGTTTTCTCACCACGTTTTTGCCAACTAATCCTTTGACCGGCTTTTGGTAGAATTGAAGCCGCTATCTTCAGACAATGCTTACCTGAAACCGTAGAGATTTAACACCTTTATCCACTGCGCTACGAGCCTCATCGTCCTCAAACAAATAAATATACAAATTACTCATCTCAAAGGATTAAAATAATAAAAGGATAAATGCTTCTAGTGTACTAGAATTGATATCAATGTTTGTACACGCTTACTAGCGCATCTCACTTCTTCAAAAACATTGGAATAAATCGGCAATCTCCGACAACGTTGACTGATTTCGAATAATAAATAATTCATTTATTTACAAAACATCTGACATCGTTTTTATTTGGTTTCTTAAGTTTTTACATTTCTCATTAGACCGATTCTTCTACTGTATTGAAATTAATTTCAATATTCTATTTTAAATGTGAGTCAGACACATGAAACGGATATTTTAAACGTAAGCATGTCAGACAGGCGAATCTGGTTTTAATTAATTAATTTTGCGTCTTTGGATTTAACTTCGCCTTTTTCCGTCAGCTCCACCTAGAAAATTATACAAACGAAATGGTAAACTATTGCCGGTGTTTCCGTTGCCTTCAATTGTCATCGTTGAGCAAGATGGATCGACCTGTCAAATTGTCGCCATTTTTCTTTCAGAAAATGCCCGCCATTAACTCTGTATTCTCAATGATGTAATTCACAGGTGACGGCAAAGATAACGTGTTTAATCAGTCTGGGAGATTAGCGGGTCTTTACCAACAGCTAAATAAATACACAACAAAAAATAGTCATGAAAATAAGTTTGTCCGCTTTGCACGCTTTTCTTTCTAATGCTTAAGTCTTTATTAGGTCAAGTGAAAAGAACAGCGTTAACGACTCGTAAATGATAAAGATTGCAGTGAGGAAATAATAAAACGACTAGAAAAAGACTTAATACAAAGTATAGAGGGGCTATTCAATACCAAGAAAACGGCGCTTTGTTACACAATACGGAGGGTTACATGGACGGTATGTAAGATTTTTTTTTACACAGTGGTCACCACTTATCAAGGCCCGGAAGCCACTCAGGGATAAGGGTTAATTCCAAGTACAGTACGTTAGTGTGGAGATTTGATGAAGTGTTTACTTAAGGGGGGCGGTTCATTAGAAATTTGTTAACGTTGGACTTGAAGACATCCAAGTTGTAGTCAGGTGAGAAGCAGGCAGACGGAACAGAGTTCCACAGGCGTGCAGTTCTAAGAAAGAAGCTTTGTTCGTGGAATCCACGTTTTGATTTAGGCACAGATAAAGAGTGGGGGAAATTTTTCACAGTGGATTCAGCTAGACGGGTGTTTTTCGTGAAATATTGGCGAGGGTGGACCAGAGATTGGAGTTCAGACGAGCACCTGCCATGGAAATAACGATAAAATAAGGATAGGCTCGCAACGTCTCTTCTGTGGGAGAGAGGTTGCAGGGTAGAGAAAAGGGCATCCCCCACTAAGTCACGAAGTATATTAGCAGCTCCTGCCCAGATATGGCAACAGTATTCCATCCTTGGACGTACTTGGCTTTTATATAGATAGAGAATTGCATCAGTAGTGAGATATCTTCTGGAGCGGTAGAAGGATCCCACCATCTTTCCAGCGACCTTGGCAACAGACTTGATGTACGTGTTCCATTTCAGATCAGGAGTAAAGGTCAAACCCAGAAGCTTGTCAAAACACGGGGCCTCTCCCAGACGAGAGCCATCCATCCCAATTGATGCCAGATGGAGATCAGAGCGTTGATGATATAAGGATAGGAGTTTGGTTTTATATGCATTAAAGGTCATAAAGCTGAGATATCAATATGATTACAGATAATACACTTTATAAAAAAAACAATCGTTACTGATAGACGCATATATGTCAGATTTCTGAACGTATTCCACTGGAAACTGTGTAAACAATTCCTGTTGAATATAGAAAAATCGTACAAGGTAAAATTGGAACCAATTTAAGAAAATGAAAGACAAGAGATGCTGTAGCTCATATTAATAATATCAATAGACAAGGAAAAATTCATTTAAAACAAAATAATCGGACATGATAACCGAGTCAAGAGGGTGAACACACTTAGATATGGTCCATCTTTGGTCTTGTGTGACGGAAAACTATCATAGAAATTCTTCCCAAGAAAGAACAGAGCCTCGAGTTTTATTTTCGGCAACTCTTTATTCCAAAGTGTTTTTCCTCTTTTGGAAAGTTGCAACGCTGATTCTGACTATTGTCATTTCTGACCCCCTTTAGTTGGAACCCTCACGATGCGAGACAGTTTATTCCTCTCTCGACTGCAGTTGACCCAACTAATTTAAATATATCTCAAAAACTACCATCTCTCCTCTAAATGACGCCATTAGTATACGCAACTAAGATAATCGTCACCTAAATTGCCATAACATTTTAAGTTAAATTCCTAAATGTAAAAAATAAAGAATAAATACATATCTATTCTAAATATCTAAATATTAATTTACGTCATCAAAAAAACATCATCATTACAAACATTAATTAATGAGAAACGAATTACCTCCTTTATAGTCGCTCTTTATTAGTTAAAAATTATTAAAACCATTTCCTCTCCAAAAAATTTCAAATAAAAAAAAATAAGGGTGTCTGCTTATGATTTCAAATTGTCTGTTATATTTTATAATTTTTTAAAAGTTATGTTGAGAGGAGACTGTAGTTTTTTTCATTAAAGTTTTCTTTTCAAATTTTAAAAAAGTGCAAGTGAATTGAAATCTGTTCTTGTATAATTAATATAAAAATATTTGTAAAAACAATGTGTTGTGTGTTTAATTGTAATTGAGAAATTTTTTAAAATCAATTCTTTTTAGCTTTAAAGGTTAAGAGAGATTTTGCTAAAAATGGTTTTAAATTCGTGAGTATTTGTTTTATTTCTATTTTTTATTTGTTTTATTTTTATTTTCTATTTGTTTTATTTATATTTTTTTGTTTTATTTTTATATTTTATTTGTTTTATTTCTATTTTTTATTTGTTTTATTTATATTTTTTATTTGTTTTATTTCTATTTTTTATTTGTTTTATTTTTATATTTTTTTGTTTTATTTCTATTTTTTATTTGTTTTATTTATATTTTTTATTTGTTTTATTTATATTTTTTATTTGTTTTATTTTTATTTTTTATTTGTTTTATTGTTATTTTTTATTTGTTTTATTTATATTTTTTATTTGTTTTATTTATATTTTTTATTTGTTTTATTTATATTTTTTATTTGTTTTATTTATATTTTTTTGTTTTATTTCTATTTTTTATTTGTTTTATTTATATTTTTTATTTGTTTTATTTATATTTTTTATTTGTTTTATTTATATTTTTTATTTGTTTTATTTACATTTTTTATTTGTTTTATTTATATTTTTTATTTGTTTTATTTTTATATTTTATTTGTTTTATTTCTATTTTTTATTTGTTTTATTTATATTTTTTTGTTTTATTTATATTTTTTATTTGTTTTATTTTTATTTTTTATTTGTTTTATTGTTATTTTTTATTTGTTTTATTTTTATTTTTTATTTGTTTTATTTCTATTTTTTATTTGTTTTATTTATATTTTTTATTTGTTTTATTTTTATTTTTTATTTGTTTTATTTATATTTTTTATTTGTTTTATTGTTATTTTTTATTTGTTTTATTTATATTTTTTATTTGTTTTATTTATATTTTTTATTCGTTTTATTTATATTTTTTATTTGTTTTATTTATATTTTTTTGTTTTATTTCTATTTTTTATTTGTTTTATTTATATTTTTTATTTGTTTTATTTATATTTTTTATTTGTTTTATTTATATTTTTTATTTATTTTATTTATATTTTTTATTTTTTTTATTTATATTTTTTATTTGTTTTATTTTTATTTTTTATTTGTTTTATTTTTATTTTTTATTTGTTTTATTTTTATTTTTTATTTGTTTTATTGTTATTTTTTATTTGTTTTATTTTTATTTTTTATTTGTTTTATTTATATTTTTTATTTGTTTTATTTATATTTTTTATTTGTTTTATTTATATTTTTTATTTGTTTTATTTATATTTTTTATTTGTTTTATTTATATTTTTTATTTGTTTTATTTATATTTTTTATTTGTTTTATTTATATTTTTTATTTGTTTTATTTATATTTTTTATTTGTTTTATTTTTATTTTTTATTTGTTTTATTTTTATTTTTTATTTGTTTTATTTTTATTTTTTATTTGTTTTATTTTTATTTTTTATTTGTTTTATTTATATTTTTTATTTGTTTTATTTTTATTTTTTATTGGTTTTATTTATATTTTTTTGTTTTATTTCTATTTTTTATTTGTTTTATTTTTATTTTTTATTTGTTTTATTTATATTTTTTATTTGTTTTATTTCTATTTTTTATTTGTTTTATTGTTATTTTTTATTTGTTTTATTTATATTTTTTATTTGTTTTATTTATATTTTTTATTTGTTTTATTTATATTTTTTATTTGTTTGTTTTTTATTTTTTATTTGTTTTATTTATATTTTTTATTTGTTTTATTTTTATTTTTTATTTGTTTTATTTATATTTTTTATTTGTTTTATTTATAATTTTTATTTGTTTTATTTATATTTTTTATTTGTTTTATTTTTATTTTTTATTTGTTATATTTTTATTTTTTATTTGTTTTATTTTCATTTTTTATTTGTTTTATTTATATTTTTTATTTGTTTTATTTCTATGTTTTATTTGTTTTATTTCTATTCTTATTTGTTTTATTGTTATTTTTTATTTGTTTTATTTATATTTTTTATTTGTTTAATTTATATTTTTTATTTGTTTTATTTATATTTTTTATTTGTTTGTTTTTTTTTTTATTTGTTTTATTTATATTTTTTATTTGTTTTATTTTTATTTTTTATTTGTTTTATTTATATTTTTTATTTGTTTTATTTATATTTTTTATTTGTTTTATTTAAATTTTTTATTTGTTTTATTTTTATTTTTTATTTGTTATATTTTTATTTTTTATTTGTTTTATTTTAATTTTTTATTTGTTTTATTTATATTTTTTATTTGTTTTATTTTTATTTTTTATTTGTTTTATTTATATTTTTTATTTGTTTTATTTTTATTTTTTATTTGTTTTATTTATATTTTTTATTTGTTTTATTTTTATATTTTATTTGTTTTATTTATATTTTGTATTTGTTTTATTGTTATTTTTTATTTGTTTTATTTATATTTTTATTTGTTTGTTCTTTTTTTTTTATTTGTTTTATTCATATTTTTTATTTGTGTTATTTTTATTTTTTATTTGTTTTATTTATATTTTTTATTTGTTTTATTTATATTTTTTATTTGTTTTATTTATATTTTTTATTTGTTTTATTTATATGTTTTTGTTTTATTTCTATTTTTTATTTATTTTATTTATACTATTTTTTTGTTTGTTTTTATGTTTTATTTGTTTTATTTATATTTTTATTTGTTTTATTTATATTTTTTATTTGTTTTATATTTATTTTTTCTTTGTTTTATTTTTATGTTTTATTTGTTTTATGTTTATTTTTTATTTGTTTTATTTATATTTTTATTTGTTTTATTTATATTTTTTTTTGTTTTATTTTTTAATTTTTATTTGTTTATTTTTATTTTTTTATTTGTTTTATTTATATTTTTTATTTGTTTTATGTTTATTTTTTATTTGTTTTATTTTTATTTTTTATTTGTTTTAGTTTTTTTTTATTTGTTTTATTTTTATTTTTTATTTGTTTTATTTCTATTTTTTATTTGTTTTATTTCTATTTTTTATTTGTTTTATTTATATTTTTTATTTGTTTTATTTATATTTTTTATTTGTTTTATTTTTATTTTTTATTTGTTTTATTTATCTTTTTTATTTGTTTTATTGTTATTTTTTATTTCTTTTATTTATATTTTTTATTTGTTTGTTCTTTATTTTTTATTTGTTTTATTTTTATTTTGTATTTGTTTTATTTGTATTTTTTATTTGTTTTATTTATATTTTTTATTTGTTTTATTTCTATTTTTTATTTGTTTTATTTATATGTTTTTGTTTTATTTCTATTTTTTATTTATTTTATTTATACTATTTTTTTGTTTGTTTTTATGTTTTATTTGTTTTATTTATATTTTTTATTTGTTTTATTGATATTTTTTATTTGTTTTATATTTATTTTTTATTTGTTTTATTTTTTTTATTTGTTTTATTTTTATATTTTATTTGTTTTATTTCTATTTTTTATTTGTTTTATTTCTATTTTTTATTTGTTTTATTTTCATTTTTTATTTGTTTTATTTATATTTTTTATTTGTTTTATTTATATTTTTTATTTGTTTTATTTTTATTTTTTATTTGTTTTATTTTTATTTTTTATTTGTTTTATTTATATTTTTTATTTGTTTTATTTATATTTTTTATTTGTTTTATTGTTATTTTTTATTTCTTTTATTTATATTTTTTATTTGTTTGTTCTTTATTTTTTATTTGTTTTATTCATATTTTTTATTTGTTTTATTTTTATTTTGTATTTGTTTTATTTATATTTTTTATTTGTTTTATTTATATTTTTTATTTGTTTTATTTATATTTTTTATTTGTTTTATTTATATGTTTTTGTTTTATTTCTATTTTTTATTTATTTTATTTATACTATTTTTTTGTTTGTTTTTACGTTTTATTTGTTTTATTTATATTTTTTATTTGTTTTATTAATATTTTTTATTTGTTTTATATTTATTTTTTATTTGTTTTATTTTTATTTTTTATTTGTTTTATTTTTATTTTTATTTGTTTTATTTATATTTTTTATTTGTTTTATTTTTATTTTTTATTTGTTTTTTTTATATTTTTATTTGTTTTATTTATATTTTTTATTTGTTTTATTTTTATATTTTATGTGTTTTATTTCTATTTTTTATTTTTTTTATTTCTATTTTTTATTTGTTTTATTTTTATTTTTTATTTGTTTTATTTTTATTTTTTATTGGTTTTATTTATATTTTTTTGTTTTATTTCTATTTTTTATTTGTTTTTTTTTTTTATTTTTTATTTGTTTTATTTATATTTTTTATTTGTTTTATTTATATTTTTTATTTGTTTTATTTTTATTTTTTATTTGTTTTATTTATATTTTTTATTTGTTTTATTTCTATTTTTTATTTGTTTTATTTATATTTTTTATTTGTTTTATTTATACGTTTTTGTTTTATTTCTATTTTTTATTTATTTTATTTATACTATGTTTTTGTTTATTTTTATGTTTTATTTGTTTTATTTATATTTTTTATTTGTTTTATTTATATTTTTTATTTGTTTTATTTATATTTTTTATTTGTTTTATTTACATTTTTTATTTGTTTTATTTTTATTTTTTATTTGTTTTATTTATATTTTTTATTTGTTTTATTTTTATTTTTTATTTGTTTGTTTTTTTATTTTTTATTGGTTTTATTTATATTTTTTTGTTTTATTTCTATTTTTTATTTGTTTTATTTTTATTTTTTATTTGTTTTATTTCTATTTTTTATTTGTTTTATTGTTATTTTTTATTTCTTTTATTTATATTTTTTATTTGTTTGTTCTTTATTTTTTATTTGTTTTATTTATATATTTTATTTGTTTTATTTTTATTTTGTATTTGTTTTATTTATATTTTTTATTTGTTTTATTTATATTTTTTATTTGTTTTATTTATATTTTTTATTTGTTTTATTTATATGTTTTTGTTTTATTTCTATTTTTTATTTATTTTATTTATACTATTTTTTTGTTTGTTTTTATGTTTTATTTGTTTTATTTATATTTTTTATTTGTTTTATTAATATTTTTTATTTGTTTTATATTTATTTTTTATTTGTTTTATTTTTATTTTTTATTTGTTTTATTTTTATTTTTATTTGTTTTATTTATATTTTTTATTTGTTTTATTTTTTTTTTATTTGTTTTTTTTATATTTTTATTTGTTTTATTTATATTTTTTATTTGTTTTATTTTTATTTTTTATTTGTTTTATTTTTTTTTTATTTGTTTTATTTTTATATTTTATGTGTTTTATTTCTATTTTTTATTTTTTTTATTTCTATTTTTTATTTGTTTTATTTTTATTTTTTATTTGTTTTATTTTTATTTTTTATTGGTTTTATTTATATTTTTTTGTTTTATTTCTATTTTTTATTTGTTTTTTTTTTATTTTTTATTTGTTTTATTTATATTTTTTATTTGTTTTATTTATATTTTTTATTTGTTTTATTTTTATTTTTTATTTGTTTTATTTACATTTTTTATTTATTTTATTTTTATTTTTTATTTGTTTTATTTTTATTTTTTTTTTGTTTTATTTTTATTTTTTATTTGTTTGTTTTTTTATTTTTTATTGGTTTTATTTATATTTTTTTGTTTTATTTCTATTTTTTATTTGTTTTATTTTTAATTTTTATTGGTTTTATTTATATTTTTTTGTTTTATTTCTATTTTTTATTTGTTTTATTTTTATTTTTTATTTGTTTTATTTCTATTTTTTATTTGTTTTATTTCTATTTTTATTTGTTTTATTGTTATTTTTTATTTGTTTTATTTATATTTTTTATTTGTTTAATTTATATTTTTTATTTGTTTTATTTATATTTTTTATTTGTTTGTTTTTTATTTTTTATTTGTTTTATTTATATTTTTTATTTGTTTTATTTTTATTTTTTATTTGTTTTATTTATATTTTTTATTTGTTTTATTTATATTTTTTATTTGTTTTATTTATATTTTTTATTTGTTTTATTTTTATTTTTTATTTGTTATATTTTTATTTTTTATTTGTTTTATTTTAATTTTTTATTTGTTTTATTTATATTTTTTATTTGTTTTATTTTAATTTTTTATTTGTTTTATTTATATTTTTTATTTTTTTTATTTTTATTTTTTATTTGTTTTATTTATATTTTTATTTGTTTTATTTTTATATTTTATTTGTTTTATTTATATTTTGTATTTGTTTTATTGTTATTTTTTATTTGTTTTATTTATATTTTTTATTTGTTTGTTCTTTTTTTTTTATTTGTTTTATTCATATTTTTTATTTGTGTTATTTTTATTTTTTATTTGTTTTATTTATATTTTTTATTTGTTTTATTTATATTTTTTATTTGTTTTATTTATATTTTTTATTTGTTTTATTTATATGTTTTTGTTTTATTTCTATTTTTTATTTATTTTATTTATACTATTTTTTTGTTGGTTTTTATGTTTTAATTGTTTTATTTATATTTTTATTTGTTTTATTTATATTTTTTATTTGTTTTATATTTATTTTTTCTTTGTTTTATTTTTATGTTTTATTTGTTTTATGTTTATTTTTTATTTGTTTTATTTATATTTTTATTTGTTTTATTTATATTTTTTTTTGTTTTATTTTTTAATTTTTATTTGTTTATTTTTATATTTTTATTTGTTTTATTTATATTTTTTATTTGTTTTATGTTTATTTTTTATTTGTTTTATTTTTATTTTTTATTTGTTTTAGTTTTTTTTTATTTGTTTTATTTTTATATTTTATTTGTTTTATTTCTATTTTTTATTTGTTTTATTTCTATTTTTTATTTTTTTTATTTATATTTTTTATTTGTTTTATTTATATTTTTTATTTGTTTTATTTATATTTTTTATTTGTTTTATTTTTATTTTTTATTTGTTTTATTTATATTTTTTATTTGTTTTATTTATATTTTTTATTTGTTTTATTTATATTTTTTATTTGTTTGTTTTTTATTTTTTATTTGTTTTATTTATATTTTTTGTTTGTTTTATTTTTATTTTTTATTTGTTTTATTTATATTTTTTATATGTTTTATTTATATTTTTTTTTTGTTTTATTTATATTTTTTATTTGTTTTATTTTTATTTATTATTTGTTATATTTTTATTTTTTATTTGTTTTATTATAATTTTTTATTTGTTTTATTTATATTGTTTATTTGTTTTATTTTTATTTTTTATTTGTTTTATTTATATTTTTTATTTGTTTTATTTTTATTTTTTATTTTTTTTTATTTATATTTTTTATTTGTTTTATTTTTATTTTTTATTTGTTTTATTTATATTTTTTATTTGTTTTATTTATATTTTTTATTTGTTTTATTTATATTTTTTATTTGTTTTATTTTTATTTTTTATTTGTTTTATTTATATTTTTTATTTGTTTTATTGTTATTTTTTATTTGTTTTATTTATATTTTTTATTTGTTTGTTCTTTATTTTTTATTTGTTTTATTCATATTTGTTTTTTGTTTTTTTTTATTTTTTATCTGTTTTATTTATTTTTTTATTTGTTTTATTTATATTTTTTATTTGTATTGTTTATATTTTTTATTTGTTTTATTTATATGTTTTTGTTTTATTTCTATTTTTTATTTATTTTATTTATACTATTTTTTTGTTTGTTTTTATGTTTTATTTGTTTTATTTATATTTTTTATTTGTTTTATTTATATTTTTTATTTGTTTTATATTTATTTTTTATTTGTTTCATTTTTATTTTTTATTTGTTTTATTTTTATTTTTTATTTGTTTTTTGTATATTTTTATTTGTTTTATTTATATTTTTTATTTGTTTTATTTTTATTTTTTATTTGTTTTTTTTATATTTTTATTTGTTTTATTTTTATTTTTTATTTGTTTTATTTTTATTTTTTATTTGTTTTATTTTTTTTATTATTTGTTTTATTTTTATATTTTATGTGTTTTATTTCTATTTTTTATTTGTTTTATTTCTATTTTTTATTTGTTTTATTTTTATTTTTTATTTGTTTTATTTTTATTTTTTATTGGTTTTATTTCTATTTTTTATTTGTTTTATTTCTATTTTTTATTTGTTTTATTTTCATTTTTTATTTGTTTTATTTATATTTTTTATTTGTTTTATTTTTATTTTTTATTTGTTTTTTTTATATTTTTTATTTGTTTTATTCATATTTTTTATTTGTTTTATTTATATTTTTTATTTTTTTTTTGTTATTTTTTATTTGTTTTATTTATATTTTTTATTTGTTTTATTTATATTTTTTATTTGTTTTATTTATATTTTTTATTTGTTTTATTTTTATTTTTTATTTGTTTTATTTTTATTTTTTATTTGTTTTATTTATATTTTTTATTTGTTTTATTTATATTTTTTATTTGTTTTATTGTTATTTTTTATTTCTTTTATTTATATTTTTTATTTGTTTGTTCTTTATTTTTTATTTGTTTTATTCATATTTTTTATTTGTTTTATTTTTATTTTGTATTTGTTTTATTTATATTTTTTATTTGTTTTATTTATATTTTTTATTTGTTTTATTTATATTTTTTATTTGTTTTATTTATATGTTTTTGTTTTATTTCTATTTTTTATTTATTTTATTTATACTATTTTTTTGTTTGTTTTTACGTTTTATTTGTTTTATTTATATTTTTTATTTGTTTTATTAATATTTTTTATTTGTTTTATATTTATTTTTTATTTGTTTTATTTTTATTTTTTATTTGTTTTATTTTTATTTTTATTTGTTTTATTTATATTTTTTATTTGTTTTATTTTTATTTTTTATTTGTTTTTTTTATATTTTTATTTGTTTTATTTATATTTTTTATTTGTTTTATTTTTATATTTTATGTGTTTTATTTCTATTTTTTATTTTTTTTATTTCTATTTTTTATTTGTTTTATTTTTATTTTTTATTTGTTTTATTTTTATTTTTTATTGGTTTTATTTATATTTTTTTGTTTTATTTCTATTTTTTATTTGTTTTTTTTTTATTTTTTATTTGTTTTATTTATATTTTTTATTTGTTTTATTTATATTTTTTATTTGTTTTATTTTTATTTTTTATTTGTTTTATTTATATTTTTTATTTGTTTTATTTCTATTTTTTATTTGTTTTATTTATATTTTTTATTTGTTTTATTTATACGTTTTTGTTTTATTTCTATTTTTTATTTATTTTATTTATACTATGTTTTTGTTTATTTTTATGTTTTATTTGTTTTATTTATATTTTTTATTTGTTTTATTTATATTTTTTATTTGTTTTATTTTTATTTTGTATTTGTTTTATTTATATTTTTTATTTGTTTTATTTATATTTTTTATTTGTTTTATTTATATTTTTTATTTGTTTTATTTATATGTTTTTGTTTTATTTCTATTTTTTATTTATTTTATTTATACTATTTTTTTGTTTGTTTTTATGTTTTATTTGTTTTATTTATATTTTTTATTTGTTTTATTAATATTTTTTATTTGTTTTATATTTATTTTTTATTTGTTTTATTTTTATTTTTTATTTGTTTTATTTTTATTTTTATTTGTTTTATTTATATTTTTTATTTGTTTTATTTTTTTTTTTATTTGTTTTTTTTATATTTTTATTTGTTTTATTTATATTTTTTATTTGTTTTATTTTTATTTTTTATTTGTTTTA
This sequence comes from Euprymna scolopes, assembly GCF_053919585.1. Classification (NCBI taxonomy): domain Eukaryota; kingdom Metazoa; phylum Mollusca; class Cephalopoda; order Sepiida; family Sepiolidae; genus Euprymna; species Euprymna scolopes. The sequence goes on along the minus strand of NC_136517.1, from coordinate 2,619,838 downwards.
TTTTTTTTTTATTTGTTTTATTTTTATATTTTATGTGTTTTATTTCTATTTTTTATTTTTTTTATTTCTATTTTTTATTTGTTTTATTTTTATTTTTTATTTGTTTTATTTTTATTTTTTATTGGTTTTATTTATATTTTTTTGTTTTATTTCTATTTTTTATTTGTTTTTTTTTTATTTTTTATTTGTTTTATTTATATTTTTTATTTGTTTTATTTATATTTTTTATTTGTTTTATTTTTATTTTTTATTTGTTTTATTTACATTTTTTATTTATTTTATTTTTATTTTTTATTTGTTTTATTTTTATTTTTTTTTTGTTTTATTTTTATTTTTTATTTGTTTGTTTTTTTATTTTTTATTGGTTTTATTTATATTTTTTTGTTTTATTTCTATTTTTTATTTGTTTTATTTTTAATTTTTATTGGTTTTATTTATATTTTTTTGTTTTATTTCTATTTTTTATTTGTTTTATTTTTATTTTTTATTTGTTTTATTTCTATTTTTTATTTGTTTTATTTCTATTTTTATTTGTTTTATTGTTATTTTTTATTTGTTTTATTTATATTTTTTATTTGTTTAATTTATATTTTTTATTTGTTTTATTTATATTTTTTATTTGTTTGTTTTTTATTTTTTATTTGTTTTATTTATATTTTTTATTTGTTTTATTTTTATTTTTTATTTGTTTTATTTATATTTTTTATTTGTTTTATTTATATTTTTTATTTGTTTTATTTATATTTTTTATTTGTTTTATTTTTATTTTTTATTTGTTATATTTTTATTTTTTATTTGTTTTATTTTAATTTTTTATTTGTTTTATTTATATTTTTTATTTGTTTTATTTTTATTTTTTATTTGTTTTATTTATATTTTTTATTTTTTTATTTTTATTTTTTATTTGTTTTATTTATATTTTTATTTGTTTTATTTTTATATTTTATTTGTTTTATTTATATTTTGTATTTGTTTTATTGTTATTTTTTATTTGTTTTATTTATATTTTTTATTTGTTTGTTCTTTTTTTTTTATTTGTTTTATTCATATTTTTTATTTGTGTTATTTTTATTTTTTATTTGTTTTATTTATATTTTTTATTTGTTTTATTTATATTTTTTATTTGTTTTATTTATATTTTTTATTTGTTTTATTTATATGTTTTTGTTTTATTTCTATTTTTTATTTATTTTATTTATACTATTTTTTTGTTGGTTTTTATGTTTTAATTGTTTTATTTATATTTTTATTTGTTTTATTTATATTTTTTATTTGTTTTATATTTATTTTTTCTTTGTTTTATTTTTATGTTTTATTTGTTTTATGTTTATTTTTTATTTGTTTTATTTATATTTTTATTTGTTTTATTTATATTTTTTTTTGTTTTATTTTTTAATTTTTATTTGTTTATTTTTATATTTTTATTTGTTTTATTTATATTTTTTATTTGTTTTATGTTTATTTTTTATTTGTTTTATTTTTATTTTTTATTTGTTTTAGTTTTTTTTTATTTGTTTTATTTTTATATTTTATTTGTTTTATTTCTATTTTTTATTTGTTTTATTTCTATTTTTTATTTTTTTTATTTATATTTTTTATTTGTTTTATTTATATTTTTTATTTGTTTTATTTATATTTTTTATTTGTTTTATTTTTATTTTTTATTTGTTTTATTTATATTTTTTATTTGTTTTATTTATATTTTTTATTTGTTTTATTTATATTTTTTATTTGTTTGTTTTTTATTTTTTATTTGTTTTATTTATATTTTTTGTTTGTTTTATTTTTATTTTTTATTTGTTTTATTTATATTTTTTATATGTTTTATTTATATTTTTTTTTTGTTTTATTTATATTTTTTATTTGTTTTATTTTTATTTATTATTTGTTATATTTTTATTTTTTATTTGTTTTATTATAATTTTTTATTTGTTTTATTTATATTGTTTATTTGTTTTATTTTTATTTTTTATTTGTTTTATTTATATTTTTTATTTGTTTTATTTTTATTTTTTATTTTTTTTTATTTATATTTTTTATTTGTTTTATTTTTATTTTTTATTTGTTTTATTTATATTTTTTATTTGTTTTATTTATATTTTTTATTTGTTTTATTTATATTTTTTATTTGTTTTATTTTTATTTTTTATTTGTTTTATTTATATTTTTTATTTGTTTTATTGTTATTTTTTATTTGTTTTATTTATATTTTTTATTTGTTTGTTCTTTATTTTTTATTTGTTTTATTCATATTTGTTTTTTGTTTTTTTTTATTTTTTATCTGTTTTATTTATTTTTTTATTTGTTTTATTTATATTTTTTATTTGTATTGTTTATATTTTTTATTTGTTTTATTTATATGTTTTTGTTTTATTTCTATTTTTTATTTATTTTATTTATACTATTTTTTTGTTTGTTTTTATGTTTTATTTGTTTTATTTATATTTTTTATTTGTTTTATTTATATTTTTTATTTGTTTTATATTTATTTTTTATTTGTTTCATTTTTATTTTTTATTTGTTTTATTTTTATTTTTTATTTGTTTTTTGTATATTTTTATTTGTTTTATTTATATTTTTTATTTGTTTTATTTTTATTTTTTATTTGTTTTTTTTATATTTTTATTTGTTTTATTTTTATTTTTTATTTGTTTTATTTTTATTTTTTATTTGTTTTATTTTTTTTATTATTTGTTTTATTTTTATATTTTATGTGTTTTATTTCTATTTTTTATTTGTTTTATTTCTATTTTTTATTTGTTTTATTTTTATTTTTTATTTGTTTTATTTTTATTTTTTATTGGTTTTATTTATATTTTTTTGTTTTATTTCTATTTTTTATTTGTTTTTTTTTTATTTTTTATTTGTTTTATTTATATTTTTTATTTGTTTTATTTATATTTTTTATTTGTTTTTTTTTATTTTTTATTTGTTTTATTTATATTTTTTATTTGTTTTATTTATATTTTTTATTTGTTTTATATTTTTTTTTTATTTGTTTTATTTATATTTTTTATTTGTTTTATATTTTTTTTTATTTGTTTTATTTATATTTTTATTTGTTTTATTTTTTTTTATTTGTTTTATTTTTATTTTTTATTTGTTTTATTTTTATATTTTATTTGTTTTATTTCTATTTTTTATTTGTTTTATATTTATTTTTTATTTGTTTTATTTCTATTTTTTATTTGTTTTATTTCTATTTTTTAATTGTTTTATTTTTATTTTTTATTTGTTTTATTTATATTTTTTATTTGTTTTATTGTTATTTTTTATTTGTTTTATTTATATTTTTTATTTGTTTGTTTTTTATTTTTTATTTGTTTTATTTATATTTTTTATTTGTTTTATTTTTATTTTTTATTTGTTTTATTTATATTTTTTATTTGTTTTATTTATATTTTTTATTTGTTTTATTTTTATTTTTTATTTGTTTTATTTATATTTTTTATTTGTTTGTTTTTTATTTTTTATTTGTTTTATTTATATTTTTTATTTGTTTTTTTTTATTTTTTATTTGTTTTATTTATATTTTTTATTGGTTTTATTTCTATTTTTTATTTGTTTTATTTATATTTTTTATTTGTTTTATTTATACGTTTTTGTTTTATTTCTATTTTTTATTTATTTTATTTATACTATTTTTTGTTTATTTTTATGTTTTATTTGTTTTATTTATATTTTTTATTTGTTTTATTTATATTTTTTATTTGTTTTATATTTATTTTTTATTTGTTTTATTTATATTTTTTATTTGTTTTATATTTTTTTTTATTTGTTTTATTTATATTTTTATTTGTTTTATTTATATTTTTTATTTGTTTTATTTATATTTTTTATTTGTTTTTTTTTTATTTTTTTATTTGTTTTATTTATATTTTTTATTTGTTTTATTTTTATTTTTTATTTGTTTTATTTTTTTTTATTTGTTTTATTTTTATTTTTTATTTGTTTTATTTTTATATTTTATTTGTTTTATTTCTATTTTTTATTTGTTTTATATTTATTTTTTATTTGTTTTATTTCTATTTTTTATTTGTTTTATTTCTATTTTTTATTTGTTTTATTGTTATTTTTTATTTGTTTTATTTATATTTTTTATTTGTTTTATTTATATTTTTTATTTGTTTTATTTATATTTTTTATTTGTTTTATTTTCATTTTTTATTTGTTTTATTTATGTTTTTTAATTGTTTTATTTTTATTTTTTATTTGTTTTATTTTTATTTTTTATTTGTTTTATTTATATTTTTTATTTGTTTTATTTTTATGTTTTATGTATTTTATTTTTTTTTTTTTGTTTTATTTTTTTTTTTTTTGTTTTATTTATATTTTTTATTTGTTTTATTGTTATTTTTTATTTGTTTTATTTATATTTTTTATTTGTTTTATTTTTATTTTTTATTTGTTTTATTTATATTTTTTATTTGTTTTATTTTTTTTTTTTGTTTTATTCATATTTTTTATTTGTTTTATTTATATTTTTTATTTGTTTTATTTATGCTTTTTATTTGTTTTATTTTTATTTTTTATTTGTTTTATTTATATTTTTTATTTGTTTTATTGTTTTTTTTTATTTGTTTTATTTATATTTTTTATGTGTTTTATTTATATGTTTTTGTTTTATTTCTATTATTTATTTATTTTATTTATACTTTTTTTTTGTTTATTTTTATTTTTTTTTTGTTTTATTTATATTGTTTATTTGTTTTATTTATATTTTTTATTTGTTTTATTTTTATTTTTTATTTGTTTTATTTATATGTTTATTTGTTGTATTTATATTTTTTTTTTGTGTTATTTTTATTTTTTATTTGTTTATTTTTATTTTTTTATTTGTTTTATTTATATTTTTTATTTGTTTTATTTCTATTTTTTATTTTTTTTATTTATATTTTTTATTTGTTTTATTTATATTTTTTATTTGTTTTATTTTTATTTTTTATTTGTTTTATTTTTATTTTTTATTTGTTTTATTTTTATTTTTTATTTGTTTTATTGTTATTTTTTATTTGTTTTATTTTTATGTTTTATTTGTTTTATTTATATTTTTTATTTGTTTTATTTTTATTTTTTATTTGTTTTATTTATATTTTTTATTTGTTTTATTTTTATTTTTTATTTGTTTTATTTCTATTTTTTATTTGTTTTATTTTTTTTTTTATTTGTTTTATTTATATTTTTTTTTTGTTTTATTCATGTTTTTTATTTGTTTTATTTATATTTTTATTTGTTTTATTTTTATTTTATATTTGTTTTATTTATATTTTTTATTTGTTTTATTTTTATTTTTTATTTGTTTTATTTATAATTTGTATTTGTTTTATTTATATTTTTTATTTGTTTTATTCATATGTTTTATTTGTTTTATTTTTATTTTTTATTTGTTTTATTTATATTTTTTATTTGTTTTGTTTATATTTTTTATTTGTTTTATTTATATGTTTATTTGTTTTATTTTTATTTTTTATTTGTTTTATTTTTATTTTTTATTTGTTTTATTTTCATGTTTTATTTGTTTTATTTATATTTTTTATTTGTTTTATTTATATTTTTTATTTGTTTTATTGTTATTTTTTATTTGTTTTATTGTTTTTTTATTATTTGTTTTATTTATATTTTTTATTTGTTTTATTTATATTTTTTATATGTTTTATTTATGTTTTTTATTTGTTTTATTTTTATTTTTTATTTGTTTTATTTATATTTTTTATTTTTTTTATTGTTTTTTTAATATTTGTTTTATTTATATTTTTTATTTGTTTTATTTATATTTTTTATTTGTTTTATTTATATTTTTTATTTGTTTTATTTCTATTTTTTATTTGTTTTATTTATATTTTTTATTTGTTTTATTTCTATTTTTTATTTGTTTTATTTATATTTTTTATTTGTTTTATTTATATTTTTTATTTGTTTTATTGTTTTTTTTTATTTGTTTTATTTATATTTTTTATTTGTTTGTTCTTTATTTTTTATTTGTTTTATTCATATTTTTTATTTGTTTTTTTTTTATTTTTTATCTGTTTTATTTATATTTTTTATTTGTTTTATTTATATTTTTTATTTGTTTTGTTTATATTTTTTATTTGTTTTATTTATATGTTTTTGTTTTATTTCTATTTTTTATTTATTTAATTTATACTATTTTTTTGTTTGTTTTTATGTTTTATTTGTTTTATTTATATTTTTTATTTGTTTTATTTATATTTTTTATTTGTTTTATATTTATTTTTTATTTGTTTTATTTTTATTTTTTATTTGTTTTATTTATATTTTTTATTTGTTTTATTTTTATTTTTTATTTGTTTTTTTTATATTTTTATTTGTTTTATTTATATTTTTTATTTGTTTTATTTTTATTTTTTATTTGTTTTATTTTTTTTTTTATTTGTTTTATTTTTATATTTTATGTGTTTTATTTCTATTTTTTATTTTTTTTATTTCTATTTTTTATTTGTTTTATTTATATTTTTTATTTGTTTTATTTATATTTTTTATTTGTTTTATTTTTATTTTTTATTTGTTTTATTTATATTTTTTATTTGTTTTATTTATATTTTTTATTTGTTTTATTTTTATTTTTTATTTGTTTTATTTATATTTTTTATTTGTTTGTTTTTTATTTTTTATTTGTTTTATTTATATTTTTTATTTGTTTTATTTTTATTTTTTATTTGTTTTATTTATATTTTTTATTTGTTTTATTTCTATTTTTTATTTGTTTTATTTATATTTTTTATTTGTTTTATTTATACGTTTTTGTTTTATTTCTATTTTTTATTTATTTTATTTATACTATTTTTTGTTTATTTTTATGTTTTATTTTTTTTATTTATATTTTTTATTTGTTTTATTTATATTTTTTATTTGTTTTATATTTATTTTTTATTTGTTTTATTTATATTTTTTATTTGTTTTATATTTTTTTTTATTTGTTTTATTTATATTTTTATTTGTTTTATTTATATTTTTTATTTGTTTTATTTATATTTTTTATTTGTTTTTTTTTTATTTTTTTATTTGTTTTATTTATATTTTTTATTTGTTTTATTTTTATTTTTTATTTGTTTTATTTTTTTTTATTTGTTTTATTTTTATTTTTTATTTGTTTTATTTTTATATTTTATTTGTTTTATTTCTATTTTTTATTTTTTTTATATTTATTTTTTATTTGTTTTATTTCTATTTTTTATTTGTTTTATTTCTATTTTTTATTTGTTTTATTGTTATTTTTTATTTGTTTTATTTATATTTTTTATTTGTTTTATTTATATTTTTTATTTGTTTTATTTATATTTTTTATTTGTTTTATTTTCATTTTTTATTTGTTTTATTTATGTTTTTTAATTGTTTTATTTTTATTTTTTATTTGTTTTATTTATATTTTTTATTTGTTTTATTGTTATTTTTTATTTGTTTTATTTATATTTTTTATTTGTTTGTTTTTTTATTTTTTATTTGTTTTATTTATATTTTTTATTTGTTTTATTTTTATTTTTTTTTTGTTTTATTTATATTTTTTATTTGTTTTATTTTTATTTTTTATGTATTTTATTTTTTTTTTTTTGTTTTATTTTTTTTTTATTTGTTTTATTTATATTTTTTATTTGTTTTATTGTTATTGTTTATTTGTTTTATTTATATTTTTTATTTGTTTTATTTTTATTTTTTTTTGTTTTATTTATATTTTTTATTTGTTTTATTTTTATTTTTTATGTATTTTTTTTTTTTTTTTTTGTTTTATTTTTTTTTTTATTTGTTTTATTTATATTTTTTATTTGTTTTATTGTTATTGTTTATTTGTTTTATTTATATTTTTTATTTGTTTTATTTTTATTTTTTATTTGTTTTATTTATATTTTTTATTTGTTTTATTTTTTTTTTTTGTTTTATTCATATTTTTTATTTGTTTTATTTATATTTTTTATTTGTTTTATTTATGCTTTTTATTTGTTTTATTTTTATTTTTTATTTGTTTTATTTATATTTGTTATTTGTTTTATTGTTTTTTTTTATTTGTTTTATTTATTTTTTTTATGTGTTTTATTTATATGTTTTTGTTTTATTTCTATTATTTATTTATTTTATTTATACTATTTTTTTGTTTATTTTTATGTTGTTTTTGTTTTATTTATATTTTTTATTTGTTTTATTTATATTTTTTATTTGTTTTATTTTTATTTTTTATTTGTTTTATTTATATGTTTATTTGTTGTATTTATATTTTTTATTTGTGTTATTTTGATTTTTTATTTGTTTTTTTTTATTTTTTTATTTGTTTTATTTATATTTTTTATTTGTTTTATTTCTATTTTTTTTTTTTTTTATTTATATTTTTTATTTGTTTTATTTATATTTTTTATTTGTTTTATTTTTATTTTTTATGTGTTTTATTTTTATTTTTTATTTGTTTTATTTTTATTTTTTATTTGTTTTATTGTTATTTTTTATTTGTTTTTTTTTATGTTTTATTTGTTTTATTTATATTTTTTATTTGTTTTATTTATATTTTTTATTTGTTTTATTTATATTTTTTATTTGTTTTATTTTTATTTTTTATTTGTTTTATTTATATTTTTTATTTGTTTTATTTTTTTTTATTTGTTTTATTTATATTTTTTATTTGTTTTATTCATGTTTTTTATTTGTTTTATTTATATTTTTATTTGTTTTATTTTTATTTTTTATTTGTTTTATTTATATTTTTTATTTGTTTTATTTTTATTTTTTATTTGTTTTATTTATAATTTTTATTTGTTTTATTTATATTTTTTATTTGTTTTATTCATATGTTTTATTTGTTTTATTTTTATTTTTTATTTGTTTTATTTATATTTTTTATTTGTTTTGTTTATATTTTTTATTTGTTTTATTTATATGTTTATTTGTTTTATTTTTATTTTTTATTTGTTTTATTTTTATTTTTTATTTGTTTTATTTTCATGTTTTATTTGTTTTATTTATATTTTTTATTTGTTTTATTTATATTTTTTATTTGTTTTATGTTTATTTTTTATTTGCTTGATTTATATTTTTTATTTGTTTTATTTTTATTTTTTATTTGTTTTATTGTTATTTTTTATGTGTTTTATTGATATTTTTTATTTGTTTTATTTATATTTTTTATTTGTTTTATTCATATGTTTTATTTGTTTTATTTTTATTGTGTATTTGTTTTATTTTTATTTTTTATTTGTTTTATTTATATTTTTTATTTGTTTTATTAATATTTTTTATTTGTTTTATTTATATTTTTTATTTGTTTTTTTTTTATTTTTTATTTGTTTTGTTTATATTTTTTATTTGTTTTATTTTTTATTTTTTATTTGTTTTATTTATATTTTTTATTTGTTTTATTTTTATTTTTTATTTGTTTTATATATATTTTTTTTTGTTTTATTTATATTTTTTATTTGTTTTATTTATATTTTTTATTTGTTTTATTTTTATTTTTTATTTGTGTTATTTATATTTTTTATTTGTTTTATTTTTATTTTTTATTTGTTTTATTTATAATGCAATATAAAAAAAATTCAAAAACCGTGGAATTTCCCTTGTTTATGCTGGTTTTTATTATTCTAAAACATATTTTAGCTGACAAATCGTTTGGCTTGAATTATCATAATAATTATCGACTAGCAATCATTTCGGCATTGCCCGGCATTGCCCGGCATATATCCAACAACACATGTCAAATGGGTAATTGCGTTATCACATGAGATCATATGACAAATATCAAAACATAAAAGAAAAATGGCTAATAATCTTGGGACGATTAATTGGAGTCGGGAATCGAGAAAATCGAAATTTTTTAAGTTTTTGGAATCGGTACCGGGATCGGAAAACGATTGTGTCTATTTTCCGATGCCTTAAACGATTCTTGTAATTGTTTCTTATTTGGTTTGCTTTTGTTTAAAATTTAAGTTTCCATTATAAATACTAAAGATAAAATGCTTAATATATATCGATTTTAACCTACAAACAACATTTCAATCTATAGATCACCAACACAAGTTTTTGTTGTTTACGAAACTTATATACCTTATATAACATATGTTCGCAAGATAATCTAAAGAAAAAAACAAATCGATCGCTAAATATTTACTGATTTTAAAAGAATCGGAATCGGTGATTGTATCGGATCGGAAAATTTTTTAATCATCCCATCACTACTAACTACACGGACCTTTCAAAAGACCATGGTTAAAATAAAATATGAAGCATAAAGTAAATTATCATAATCCAACTAGGATCATTAAGAACAGTTTGGAAAAATAAATGTTGAAAATTACTAGGAGAAATTAGAATAAATGGATTTACATCATAAAAGCTCAAGAAAAATCTTTAGCAGTATCTCTGTTGTAGTTCTCTGGCTCCTTCATAAATTGGACAAAAGAAAAATAAGATAGACGGATAAAAGAATTCAAGAAAAAAGGGAAAAGAGTAGAACACTGTTTAATGTAAAAGTGTTCGTCTATGAAATACTAAAAAGACAAGAAAAATAAATAACACAAAATATAGAGGCAAGTTAACACTGCAAAAACACTTCTATATTGAACAATACGGATTGCTACAAAGACTGTTTATAAGATTAGATAGCAATGGATATGATTACGGATGAGACACTTTATAAAAGAAAGAGAATCGTCACTTGTGATAACACCACGTGTGCTTCTCAACTCGACAATATCACCTACCTTAACGCTGTTTCCCTGGTCTTCTATTTAGCCTTCTATTCAGGCCGTGTTGTTGTCTCTCATATTGGCGACTGTCTAAGTGGGCGCACAATGGTTCATAAATATAAAATATAATAAAACAAAATAGAAACTCAGACACATTTGGCAAATATCAATGGCACTTCGGGTATGTGTGTGACACATGCGTCAACCGATGAATTATTGTATTTCTTCTTTTTAACCTCCTAATGATCTATCTTGACTAAGCCATAATCTTCATTCGGCTTGCAACTATCCTAAAAAAGATTGTCGTCAACTGTCGCAAACCCAAAACTGTCCATAAATTGTCACAAAAATCATTGCCACTCTAAAATATATTAACTGATTCCAGTATTTTTGTCCGCCACACCTTGATTAACAATCCTATTCAGCTTGATTTTGTGTAACTTAGTGAACAACTTCCTCTTTATTGTTTTGTTAATAAACCTATTTCCTCTTTTTCAAATTTTCTCTTTTCTTTTACTTCCGAACACTTAGGAGGACGTCGATAGTATCACATACTCACAATCTCAAATATGACAGACTTTTAAAGTTATTCCACTGGAAACTGTGCAAACGATGCATTTTGAAGTGACAAAAATATAGTACAAGCGAATTGCCGTTATTACTCGGACAAACGGTCACTTTAATTGTCTTCAACAAAATAAATGCGCTAAAACCAGAGCCTCTTTTAAAACTGTCCGAAATAACTGAAAAAGGTTACAGAAAGTCAGTTAAATCTATAACCTTCATGCAATAAGGCAACTGGTTCGAACGACATTCAAGAAACTGTACGGCACAATCACGTTGAAACACCGGTTTTAGCCAGATCACCGAAGTTAAGCAACTTTGAACCTGGCCAGTAGCAGATGGGCGACTATTTGGGAAAGCTAAGCGCTGTATGTATCATCTGGGAAAGGTGTGCGTCGGGGCAGCCCCCTCACCCCGAAAAAAGAACTCGCTACAAAAGCATCGACAAAAGTTGTGGATGACCTATCCCCCTACAAGGGCTCAAAGGTATAGGTGGGGAGGGGGACTCAAGAAACTACAACCCTAAATAGCACATATTGTGACTAAGTTTTCAATTGTTTCGTTAAAGAAGACTGCTTTTCATCTTCTTGGAAAGTTTCGTTTGTCTGTGTAGTATTTTTCAATACTGGAGATCGACCGTCTGCATCGCAGTAAATACCAATCTGTCTCATGTGTGTCATGAACAAGTTGCTTGCGACCTGCAACAAATAAAAAATTATCAAACGTCTCATCGAAAATAATCTTCTCAGTAACAAGCATTTCATTCTTCAAGATCTACACCTGATGTGCTGACTGTGAAATCGCACAGGATCATTGAATCTATTGAAAGATGTTTCATTTCGAGGATGGTAATTCTTAATATATCAAATGCCTTCTATAAAGTTTGACGCAATGAATTGCCACATAACCTTGCTAACTATGGAATATCTAGATATATATATTAAACCATCTAATCCTTTTTCTACGGGAAAATGTCCGAATCATGCAGCACCAATGCCGAGACACCTCAGAGATCCGGTGTGGATCCAATCATCTACCTGATCTTCATAAAAGATGGTTCAATTCATATTCTTATACCACATGTTGACATTCATGCAAACGACACAGCTATTTATGGCAGCACTATGAAAAGCATTGATGATAGAAATATTTCATCCGATTCGGAACACATGGAATGGGAGAAATGTGCAATGTGACGTTACTTTAAACGACTCTAAGACCAATCTTACTCCAGAAAGTACCTCGCACCTGTCGCAACCCTTTATGCGTATAAAAGTCAGATGCACCCTAAAATAGGGTACCGCTGTCATATATAAGATGTTGATCGAAATAATATTTCCCATCTTAACAGTGTACAAAACTGATTCCCCCATCTAGTGGAGGTGATATCTCCTCGTTCCTGCAGCCTTTTTCACACAAAAGCGATGTTTCCTTCTCTAATATATTGTAATGTTCATGACATATGCTCGACTGAGCTTCAATCCTTGGTCTTCTCTGTAAGATTTTCACAGCAAATAAAAATCTAACAAAGTCACGGATTTTCTTTTATCGCTTAGCTTTTCACTCTGTGGTGTGATGTGTTGGCAAAAAATAAAATGTAGCGGTTTCTCTCCTTCTTGGTGATTTTTATGACGTCTGGTGTCCTTGCTTGGTTAAGCTTATTTTACTTCTTCTTCTTCTTCTTCTTCTTCTTCTTCTTATTATTATTATTATTATTATTATTATTATTATTATTGATCTATATATGAATATATATAAATATATATAATAAGTAATATCTACCTACTTCGATTTGAATCCTACACACACACACACACACACATACATACATATATATATGTGTGTGTGTGTGTGTGTGTGTGTGTGTGTGTGTGTGTGTGTGTGTAGGATTAAAATCGACGTAGGTAGATATTATTGCCTCTCCCACAGATGTTATCAACTCCTCTACTTCAAAAATGGACAAATTATGCATATATACTTCTAAAGCGAATTAGAGATCAAAAAAGAATGCCTACTTTTTTGTGTTACCTTTCGGCTCGTGCCTACCTTGAAGATTGACCATGCCGCCCTCCGAGTGGGTGTTGAACTCACACAGGCAGTTAAGATCAGCGTTCTAGCGGGAACGTTGTAAGAATAACAATATGGCGACGCTCGTCTCGAATGATTAATAGTGAAGGAAATTACTCGCCATCGTAGGGAAGTAAAATATTCGCCCCCCCCCCCCGTGGCAGGACGAGTTTAAACGGATTGGATTCAACTCAGCTGTAAACGATGTATTTAATTACACAGATCAACATGTGAGTCATGAATTGACAAACGCACGCACACACACACACACATATACATATATATATATATATATGTATATATATATATATATATATATATATATATATATATATATATATATATAGAGAGAGAGAGAGAGAGAGAGAGAGAGATATGGGGGAGGTAACGGACTGAGAAACTAATATCGATCCGCAGGTGGGTAAGGAGTCCGATGCAATTACCTGTACAGGTGTGTATTACAATTCACAACGACCTAATGATGTTCTATTAGACAAAGGATGATGATGATGATGATGATGATGATGATGATGATGATGATGATGATGATGATGATGATGATGATGATGGCAGGTGGGAGGAGGCAGGGTTTGCACATAATCAAGAAGTAGATGAAAGTGAAGATGAAAAAGAAATGACAAGAAGAGAACGAAGAAGATGAAGGGTGAAGGAAAAAGGGCGAAGAAGCTGCTAGCGGAGAAAAATGGATGAACTTGTGTTAGTTACACATATTGATAAAGAGAGAAGAAGCTGATTATGTATAAATTGAGGAATCGAACGAAGAAGACCATAAATGGGGAAGCTGGAGAATAAAGAAAAAGGTGAGGAAAATGAAGATGAAGACATAAACGGTAGAAACGAAATAATTAAACAAAATAAATAAATAAACAAAATAAATAAATAAACAAAATAAATAAACAAACAAAATAAATGAATAAACAAAATAAATAAATAAACAAAATAAATAAATAAACAAAATAAATAAACAAACAAAATAAATAAATAAACAAAATAAATGAATAAACAAAATAAATAAACAAACAACATAAATAAATAAACAAAATAAATAAATAAACAAAATAAATAAATAAACAAAATAAATAAACAAACAATATAAATAAATAAACAAAATAAATAAACAAACAAAATAAATGAATAAACAAAATAAATAAATAAACAAAATAAATAAATAAACAAAATAAATAAATAAACAAAATAAATAAATAAACAAAATAAATAAATAAACAAAATAAATGAATAAACAAAATAAATGAATAAACAAAATAAATGAATAAACAAAATAAATAAATAAACAAAATAAATAAATAAACAAAATAAATAAATAAACAAAATAAATAAATAAACAAAATAAATGAATACACAAAATAAATGAATAAACAAAATAAATAAATAAACAAAATAAATGAATAAACAAAATAAATGAATAAACAAAATAAATAAATAAACAAAATAAATAAATAACCAAAATAAATAAATAACCAAAATAAATAAATAAACAAAATAAATAAATAAACAAAATAAATAAATAATTAACCAAAATAAATAAATAAACAAAATAAATAAATAAACAAAATAAATCAATAATTAACCAAAATAAATAAATAAAATAAATAAATAAACACAATAAATAAATAAACAAAATAAATAAATAAACACAATAAATGAATAAACAAAATAAATGAATAAACAAAATAAATAAATAAACAAAATAAATAAATAAACAAAATAAATAAATAAACAAAATAAATAAATAAACAAAATAAATGAATAAACAAAATAAATAAATAAACAAAATAAATGAATAAACAAAATAAATAAATAAACAAAATAAATAAATAAACAAAATGAATAAATAAACAAAATAAATAAATAAACAAAATAAATAAATAAACAAAATAAATAAATAAACAAAATAAATAAATAAACAAAATAAATAAATAAACAAAATAAATAAATAAACAAAATAAATAAATAAACAAAATAAATAAATAAACAAAATAAATAAATAAACAAAATAAATAAACAAACAAAATAAATAAATAAACAAAATAAATAAATAAAAAAATAAATAAATAAACAAAATAAATGAATAAACAAAATAAATAAATAAACAAAATAAATAAATAAACAAAATAAATAAATAAACAAAATAAATAAATAAACACTATAAATAATTAACCAAAATAAATAAATAAACAAAATAAATAAATAAACAAAAAAAATGAATAAACAAAATAAATGAATAACCAAAATAAATAAATAAACAAAATAAATGAATAAACAAAATAAATAAATAAACAAAATAAATGAACAAACAAAATAAATAAATAAACAAAATAAATAAATAAACAAAATAAATAAATAAACAAAATAAATAAATAAACAAAATAAATAAATAAACAAAATAAATAAATAAACAAAATAAATAAATAAACAAAATAAATAAATAAACAAAATAAATGAATAAACAAAATAAATGAATAAACAAAATAAATAAATAAACAAAATAAATAAATAAAAAAAATAAATAAATAAACAAAATAAATGAATAAACAAAATAAATAAATAAACAAAATAAATAAATAAACAAAATAAATAAATAAACAAAATAAATAAATAAACAAAATAAATGAATAAACAAAATAAATGAATAAACAAAATAAATAAATAAACAAAATAAATAAATAAACAAAATAAATAAATAAACAAAATAAATAAATAAACAAAATAAATAAATAAACAAATTAAATAAATAAACAAAATAAATAAATAAACAAAATAAATAAATAAACAAAATAAATAAATAAACAAAATAAATAAATAAACAAAATTAATAAATAAACAAAATAAATAAATAAACAAAATAAATGAATAAACAAAATAAATAAATAAACAAAATAAATGAATAAACAAAATAAATAAATAAACAAAATACATAAATAAACAAAATAAATAAATAAACAATATAAATAATTAACCAAAATAAATAAATAAACAAAATAAATAAATAAACAAAATAAATGAATAAACAAAATAAATAAATAAACAAAATAAATAAAAAAACAAAATAAATAAATAAACAAAATAAATAAATAAACAAAATAAATGAACAAACAAAATAAATAAATAAACAAAATAAATAAATAAACAAAATAAATAAATAAACAAAATAAATGAATAAACAAAAAAAAATGAATAAACAAAATAAATAAATAAACAAAATAAATGAATAAACAAAATAAATGAATAAACAAAATAAATAAATAAACAAAATAAATGAATAAACAAAATAAATAAATAAACAAAATAAATGAATAAACAAAATAAATGAATAAACAAAATAAATAAATAAACAAAATAAATGAATAAACAAAATAAATAAATAAACAAAATAAATAAATAAACAAAATAAATGAATAAACAAAATAAATGAATAAACAAAATAAATAAATAAACAAAATAAATAAATAAACAAAATAAATGAATAAACAAAATAAATGAATAAACAAAATAAATGAATACACAAAATAAATAAATAAACAAAATAAATAAATAAACAAAATAAATAAATAAACAAAATAAATGAATAAACAAAATAAATGAATAAACAAAATAAATGAATAAACAAAATAAATAAATAAACAAAATAAATGAATAAACAAAATAAATGAATAAACAAAATAAATGAATAAACAAAATAAATAAATAAACAAAATAAATAAATAAACAAAATAAATGAATAAACAAAATAAATGAATAAAAAAAATAAATAAATAAACAAAATAAATGAATAAACAAAATAAATGAATAAACAAAATAAATAAATAAACAAAATAAATAAATAAACAAAATAAATAAATAAACAAAATAAATGAATAAACAAAATAAATGAATAAACAAAATAAATGAATAAACAAAATAAATAAATAAACAAAATAAATAAATAAACAAAATAAATAAATAAACAAAATAAATGAATAAACAAAATAAATGAATAAACAAAATAAATAAATAAACAAAATAAATGAATAAACAAAATCAATAAATAAACAAAATAAATGAATAAACAAAATAAATAAATAAACAAAATAAATAAATAAACAAAATAAATGAATAAACAAAATAAATAAATAAACAAAATAAATGAATAAACAAAATAAATGAATAAACAAAATAAATAAATAAACAAAATAAATAAACAAAATAAATAAATAAACAAAATAAATAAACAAAACAAATAAATAAACAAAATAAATGAATAAACAAAATAAATGAATAAACAAAATAAATAAATAAACAAAATAAATGAATAAACAAAATAAATGAATAAACAAAATAAATAAATAAACAAAATAAATAAATAAACAAAATAAATGAATAAACAACATAAATGAATAAACAATATAAATAATTAACCAAAATAAATAAATAAACAAAATAAATAAATAAACAATATAAATGAAAAAACAAAATAAATAAATAAACAAAATAAATGAATAAACAAAATAAATAAATAAACAAAATAAATGAATAAACAAAATAAATGAATAAACAAAATCAATAAATAAACAAAATAAATAAATAAACAAAATAAATAAATAAACAAAATAAATAAATAAACAAAATCAATAAATAAACAAAATAAATGAATAAACAAAATAAATAAATAAACAAAATAAATAAATAAACAAAATAAATGAATAAACAAAATAAATGAATAAACAAAATAAATAAATAAACAAAATAAATGAATAAACAAAATAAATAAATAAACAAAATAAATGAATAAACAAAATAAATGAATAAACAAAATAAATGAATAAACAAAATAAATGAATAAACAAAATAAATAAATAAACAAAATAAATGAATAAACAAAATAAATGAATAAACAAAATAAATAAATAAACAAAATAAATAAACAAAATAAATAAATAAACAAAATAAATAAACAAAATAAATAAATAAACAAAATAAATGAATAAACAAAATAAATGAATAAACAAAATAAATAAATAAACAAAATAAATGAATAAACAAAATAAATGAATAAACAAAATAAATAAATAAACAAAATAAATAAATAAACAAAATAAATGAATAAACAAAATAAATGAATAAACAATATAAATAATTAACCAAAATAAATAAATAAACAAAATAAATAAATAAACAATATAAATGAAAAAACAAAATAAATAAATAAACAAAATAAATGAATAAACAAAATAAATAAATAAACAAAATAAATGAATAAACAAAATAAATGAATAAACAAAATAAATAAATAAACAAAATAAATAAATAAACAAAATAAATAAATAAACAAAATAAATAAATAAACAAAATAAATAAATAAACAAAATAAATGAATAAACAAAATAAATAAATAAACAAAATTAATAAATAAACAAAATAAATAAATAAACAAAATAAATAAATAAACAAAATAAATGAATAAACAAAATAAATAAATAAACAAAATAAATAAATAAACAAAATAAATGAATAAACAAAATAATAAATAAACAATATAAATAATTAACCAAAATAAATAAATAAACAAAATAAATAAATAAACAAAATAAATGAATAAACAAAATAAATAAATAAACAAAATAAATAAATAAACAAAATAAATAAATAAACAAAATAAATGAATAAACAAAATAAATGAATAAACAAAATAAATAAATAAACAAAATAAATAAATAAACAAAATAAATAAATAAACAAAATAAATAAATAAACAAAATAAATGAATAAACAAAATAAATGAATAAACAAAATAAATGAATAAACAAAATAAATAAATAAACAAAATAAATAAATAAACAATATAAATAATTAACCAAAATAAATAAATAAACAAAATAAATAAATAAACAAAATAAATGAATAAACATAATAAATGAATAAACAAAATAAATGAATAAACAAAATAAATAAATAAACAAAATAAATAAATAAACAAAATAAATAAATAAACAAAATAAATAAATAAACAAAATAAATGAATAAACGAAATAAATAAATAAACAAAATAAATAAATAAACAAAATAAATAAATAAACAAAATAAATAAATAAACAAAATAAATAAATAAACAAAATCAATAAATAAATAAACAAAATAAATAAATAAATAAACAAAATAAATAAAAAAACAAAATAAATGAATAAACAAAATAAATAAATAAACAAAATAAATAAATAAACAAAATAAATAAATAAACAAAATAAATAAATAAACAAAATAAATAAATAATTAACCAAAATAAATAAATAAACAAAATAAATAAATAAACAAAATAAATGAATAAACAAAATAAATAAATAACCAAAATAAATAAATAAACAAAATAAATAAACAAAATAAATAAATAAAAAAAATAAATAAATAAACAAAATAAATAAATAAACAAAATAAATAAATAAACAAAATAAATAAATATACAAAATAAATAAATATACAAAATAAATAAATAAACAAAATAAATAAACAAAATAAATAAATAACCAAAATAAATAAATAAACAAAATAAATAAACAAACAAAATAAATAAATATACAAAATAAATAAATAAACAAAATAAATAAATAAACAAAATAAATAAATAAACAAAATAAATAAATATACAAAATAAATAAATAAACAAAATAAATAAATAAACAAAATAAATGAATAAACAAAATAAATGAATAAACAAAATAAATAAATAAACAAAATAAATAAATATACAAAATAAATAAATATACAAAATAAATAAATATACAAAATAAATAAACAAAATAAATAAATAAACAAAATAAATAAATATACAAAATAAATAAATAAACAAAATAAATAAATAAACAAAATAAATAAATAAACAAAATAAATAAATAAACAAAATAAATAAATAAACAAAATAAATAAATATACAAAATAAATAAATAAACAAAATAAATAAATAAACAAAATAAATAAATAAACAAAATAAATAAATATACAAAATAAATAAATAAACAAAATAAATAAATAAACAAAATAAATAAATAAACAAAATAAATAAATATACAAAATAAATAAATAAACAAAATAAATAAATATACAAAATAAATAAATAAACAAAATAAATAAATAAATGAATAAACAAAATAAATAAATAACCAAAATAATAAATAAACAAAATAAATAAATAAACAAGAAAAATAAATAAACAAAATAAATAAATAAACAAAATAAATTAATAAATAAACAAAATAAATAAATAAATGAACAAAATAAATAAATGAATAAACAAAATAAATAAATAAACAAAATAAATAAATAACCAAAATAAATAATTAAACAAAATAAATAAATAAACAAAATAAATTAATAAACAAAATAAATAGATAAATAAATGAAACAGGACAAAATAAATAAATAAAGAAACAAAATAAATGAATAAATGAACAAAATATATAAATAAATAAATAAAAAAATTAATAAATAAATAAAACATGTCAAAAGCCAGAAGAGAATTAAGTTCTTGCGTTTCACTGTTACGGAGTTATATATTTTTAAAAGATAATATTTTCAATATTTAAATAAATATATACTTTCAATATTTTTTAAAATATTATTTTGAAGTTAAATGTAATTTTTACGATAGTTTTGTTTATTACATTGTTAGGTGAAAGTACAGAATAGTTACAAAAGATTCTCCCTCCATATGTTAAGAATAGGTTTCTAAATAATGAGGTTATGAATTCAGCGCGGTAACAGGTACACAAACGAAAAAGAATGAAGCTATTAATAAACAAGAAGTGGAAGTTGACGACATTTATGAGGAGGAACGATGATGATGAAGATGGAAAATAGAAGATGAGAACAAAGAAAAGAGAATAACAAGAAAAAGTAAAAGAAATTGCGATGAAACGAAGATGAAGATGAGGAAAGAGAGGCGAGTTGAAAGAATAAGAAGTAAAAGAAGAAAAAAAAGAAAAATCATGAGGAAAAAGCAAGAAATAAGAAAAACTTTTACGAAAAACACTCGTCTAGCTAAAACCACTATCAATAATTTCCCCCACTCTTTATCTGTGCCTAAACCAAAACGTAAATTCCATGAACAAAACTTATTTCTTGGAACTGCACGCCTGTAGAACTCTTTTCCGTTTGCTTGTTTTCCAGCTGACTATAATTTGGTTGTCTTCAAGTCCAATGTAAACAAATTCTTGATGAACCGTCCTCTGAAGCAATCCAATTTACAAAATTCACTACTAACGATTACTATATTATCCCACTGACTACTATACACTCAATAACCCTTATCCTCGAGTGGTCTCCGGGCCTGGATAAGTGGTGAACCCCTATGTAAAAAAAAGTAGAAAGAAGAAAACGAAGAAGAAAAAAGCAGAAAAGCAAAAAAAAAAAGAAGAGAAAAAAGAAAAAAGAAAATAGAAGAAATAAAAGAAAAAGTAAAAACGAAAAAGAAGAAAAAAACAAAGACGAAAATAAAAGCAGAAAAAAAAGAAAAGAAGAAGAAAATAAAGAAAAAGAAAAAGAAGAAGAATAAAAAGAAGAAAATAAAAGAAGAAAAAGAGAAGAAAGAAGAAAAAAGAAAGCAGAAAATAAAGAACATGAAGAATGAGAAAGAAAAAGAAAAAGAAGAAAAAAAGAAGAAGAAAAAAAGAAGAAAAAGAAGAAGAAGAAAAAGAAGAGGAAAAGGAAGAAAGAAGAGGTGGATGAAAAGTTGACTAAGGTGAAAAAAAAATTGATAAAGAAAAGAAGAGAAAGAAGAATAACGAAGAGGAAACAAAAAAAAAGAAACAGATGTGAAGAAATTGTTAATGATGGGAGACGGCTTTGTCCCGAGGCTATAGAAAGAAGTTAATGACGTGTGACACTAGCGATGACGTCATGGTCAAGTATTGATAAAAAAACAAAAAACATCAAACCGACACCCGGATGTTTGTCTCCATACGAAAGAGTGGGAAGTTGCATCTTACTTAGTTGACAAATGGAACGTGATCAAGTTACGTTGAAGGAATTGCATTGTGTGTGAGAATGAACGCAGTCGATGTACAAAATGGACTCAAGATCATTTGAAAGCATCGAAACCATTGCACTTTGGGATTCCTTGAATCTGGTTTTATTTGAATCACCATCGAGTGTGATCAGATATCTAAATTGTCTGCATATTAGAAGCGACCTATATTTGAAGTTAGAAGGTAAAATGAATTGGAACAATTATATTAAAGACCTTGCCAAGGCCAGGTGGGCTCCCTCTACCATGCTAGAAAATTACTTACACCAGACTGTCTTCTATATCTTTACAAAAGCACAATGCGCCAATACATGAAGTATTGTTGTCACATATGGGCTGATACATCTCGGTTCCGCACTATCAGCCAAGCCAAAACCTCTGTCCCATCCTCGCAATGTCGCATCCTTGTGCGTGTTTTACAAGTATTTTAATGGAATTTGGTCTGATGAACTCATAACACTTGTGCCCCCTTCGTGTGCATACTTCCGATTAATCTGACACGCAGCAAAATCTCACCTCTTCACTGCGGAGGACCGTAGATGCCAGAAAGCATTCTATTCTAATAGTTTCCTGCTTCCCTTACTGTGCTTACCTGCAAAAAGCAAAAATCTGTCTACATAAAATCTAGCAAAGTTGACGTTACGAAGTTTTGTTGATTTAAATTGAAATCGTTTGAAAATTCGAATCATGCATCAAATTTACAACGAATTGAAAGTTGAGAAAGATGAGAATTCTGATGAGAAGCATTGGATTTTGAAATATCATGATCTAAACGTAGTAATACTGTTTTATTACACTTTGAATTCTCATCAATGTATATTTAGAATTTCTTTATTCGGCGGAGTTTCAAAGAATGTCCTCTTCTCTTCAGAACAAAGCCATTAGCAAAAATATAACTTATATTAAACTATGATTTTATTGTTTAGCGCATAAAATGAAACTGACAAAATATAAGGAGAATCATATTTGCATAAAAGTTCATGAAAAATGTTTCTGAAAAGGCATAAATATATCCGTGAAAAAATATTTTGATGAAGTCCTGGTAAATCCAGAAAATGTAAATAAAAATCCGTGCAAAAAGTTGTAAATCCGGGTGGGTAAAATGCGTGTGGTTGAAAAAAACAACATCTAAGCTGTAATATGTTAAAAAGGTTTTTCGAGGTGAAAGTTTCATTTTATTCTGGCCTTAGGAAGTAGGCTGCTTCTTGGTCTGACATTTGGCGAGCCATTTGACTGAAAAACTGTTTACCCCGGAAAACAATCTAACTTATCGTTGTATGTTCCTTGTTGAAAAATAAATTGTTTATTTCTATTTTACAGAATTCAAATTTTATACTCTTACAATAAGCTCTATTCTCTATTTGGTTTATTGAGGTTTTCATATTTTTTCTTCCTTTTAAGATTGTAACGTTGGGTATGGAGCAGCCAAACCAGCTGTCAACATTGCCCCGTGCTTTTTATTGAAAAAAAAAACCGAGAGCTCTTTTAGAGTATGTTTTTTTTAGTATCTTTTTAGTATTAGTTGTTCCCTTAAGCGTAATTGTACGGATCCTTTTGCATTTGGTTCACCGGGAATATTAGTTAGTTAGGACTTCATAAGCCATGTGACACCTATAATAACTGGTATGATTGATATTTCCCTAAGATTCCAGTTTCTTTTCATATCATACATGAGACTTTGATAGTTGGTCTGTTTCTCCCCTTTAGCTCTATTCAGACCTCCATCATTAGGGAAAATCACATTAACCAAGGTTATCACTCTCTCTCTCTCTCTCTCTCTCTCTCTCTCTCTCTCTCTTTCACACTCTCTCTCACACACACACACACACACACACACACTCTCTCTCTCTCTCTCTCTCTGACTTATTCCTTATAATTTGTCAGTTTTTTTTTTTTTGTTTTTTTATTACATTTTTACCCCAAACAAGGCACATTGCCACTTTGATGTAGGGGGCTACTATTAGAGACACAGGCTACAGGGGTACTAGGTAGGGAGTTGGGCAGCAAGATGTCGGTTCACGTTAGACTTAAACTTCTGCATGTCAGTACAGTTGGGAAAGAAGGAACCTGGCAGGGAGTTCCAAAGTCTAGCGATTCTGGGGAAGAAACTAATGGCGTAGAAGGCTCTCTTACATCTAGGGATCTCTACTGTGAAGGGGTGGGATTGTACTGCTTGTCGGGTTTGTCGGAGTATTTACGTAGAGGGAGTACAAGTGTTTGCAGCTCGTCGGAACATACACCGTTAAAATACTTGCAGAACAGGCAGAGGGATGCTACATGGAATCTGGGTTTGGGTTTAGGCACAGATAAAGAGTGGTGGGGGGATTATTGATTGTGTTTACAGCCAAACGAGTGTTTCTCGTGAATGTTTGGCGAAGGGGAACCATAGATTGGAGCTCAGACGGGCACTTGCCATGAAAATAACGATAAAAAAGAGACAAGCTCGAAACGTCTCTTTTGTGGGAGAAAGGTTGCAGGGAAGAGAAAGGGGCACCCCTCCCCCACTAGGGGTTTTCTTCTCCCTTTATGTTACACGTACATCTCCTTCGTGGTCGACTTTTTTCTCTTCAACCACGTGGTGTCCTTTCTTTCTTTTTTTTTCAGACGCAAGCTCGAGCACACTTGCTAATTTGCATACGCGTTCAAACGCTGCTCCTGTTGCTAACACAATCGCTTGCCATCCATCGTTCGCTGATGCTGATATTTTCATACGCGCTCATATGCGCTCTGTTACACACGTGAAAAGTCACTAAACGACCGAGAAGAGCTATTATATATTTTCTTGTTCTCTTAAATACACGCTTAGTATGAAAAAAGTCAT
The DNA here is from genome assembly GCF_053919585.1 of Euprymna scolopes. Taxonomy (NCBI): domain Eukaryota; kingdom Metazoa; phylum Mollusca; class Cephalopoda; order Sepiida; family Sepiolidae; genus Euprymna; species Euprymna scolopes. Next base: position 2,594,667 of record NC_136517.1, on the reverse strand, counting down.
TGAAAGCGATGAAGAAAGGCGTCGTCACTGAGTCGGCAATATGTTAGTGTCACTGACGGTACGCGACTATTGTACACTTTGTCATGCCAACCGATTCAATTGGACACACGACTAATAGAAATCGTTTTTGTCATATCCTTTTTTTTATTTCACTTGCTAAAGCGTCCCCTTATTAAATTTGTCTTCCTCTTTATTTCTTATTAAAATTACAAAAAATGTAAAAATATTATAAAGAATGGAATAAAAAGATTGATTCTTATTTTATAATCGGGAAAGCCATTGTTCAAAATGGTGACCTTTTAGAAAATAGTTGACTTGAATATTCTATCGAGTAATCCAAGTCGACGACACCAACATTTTTTTTATTAGTGTTTTCTTTTCTTTTATACCAAAATGAAAATGAAGGAGCTCTTTACGTCCCTTAATCCATCTCCTCCCGCGCTCCTTCATACACCGCTATTCTATTTTTATTTTTTACTTTATTTTTGTATTTTATTTATCATTGTTCTAGGAAAAGGCTACAATCTTTAACAATCAGTCAAATACATTTTCTCGTCGATTCATTTCGTTTCGTTTCTTTATAAAAAAAAATACAGCTTTTATAATAACGATACTTCAAAAATGTAAAAAAAAAAATAAACAAATATATAAATTAATAAATGAAACAAAAACAAAATACGAAACAAAAAGGAGATATCATTACTAATATAACAGTGGCCTTTATTTTGTTAAAAAATCTGACACGATTTGAATTAGTAAGATTTGGGACGCGCTTTTAGCAGTAAAAGATATCATTGTACTTTGGGGTGTTTTCTCTCTTTAAAAAAAAACGTAAAAAAAAAGAACCGTTTCTACTATGAACAATTATAGTTGAAATAACGAAACAAATGCTACACTTTATGCGGGTAATCGGTATTAGGTCGCCTGAGGAAAGTCTCCAGGAGGAGATACGCTTAAAACCACATCGACTAAGAAAAGGATTTAAGTTTTTTTAAGGACCGGCTATTGAGGGAGGGCTTTTGAAAGAAGAAAAAATAATATAAATTACTGAAACTTTTTCTTCATTCAACTCTTACTCGTTCGCCATTTTCTATCACATCGACCGATCGTCCGCACTTCGTTTAATTAAATACGCTTTCAAAACAAAACTTAAAAGAAAAACGCAAATGATGACGAAACCAGAATCGATAATCCTAAGATGCGTCTCACGCGAACACGCTTGGGTTCATCGCGATTAACTCAGATTAAATGCGCGCCTCATTTTCAAACTAGCGTATCCGTTTCTGGATTTTGCAGATGACTAGCAAACCGCACGGCGGAAACGTGGTAATAAACGTCCAAGATGAGAATAAAAGTTCAAATATAAATAAATGAACCTGTATCCTCAAAACAGATCGAAATAAATATGTTTTTTTATTGCGAGTTCATTTCGAAAGACAGCAAATAATTCTTATGCTGGTGTTGTGTAATAAATTATATAATTCTTTTTTTTCTTTCTCTTTTATTTTTTGTTCAAGATTTAAGCTTTATATAAATGAGATGAAATGGAAAGTGAGTAAGTATAGGACACTAGACACAGCTTATGCTAGCAGGGAGTCCCGATGTTACCCGGGGATTCCTTCAATTCCCATACTTTGCCATCTCAATCAGTGAAATCGCCCATTTTTCAATCAATCGATTGATTGCTGATCTAGTCGTGAACCCCGTCGCGGTGTACTAGAACGAAGCTTCGCACACCTTCCCACGCGAAATTAGTCCAAAATACATTGTAGTTTATATTGCAGTGTAGCGAAAGTATTGTTGATCTGATGAAATTATTTCTATATTATGGTTTCAATTAAAATTGAAGTGCAAAAGACAGGTATTATGGATCAGTTGTGCTTTAAACAAAAACATTAATTTGGAAATTGATTCTATCTTATCAAAGAACCTACTGTTGATTTTATACACCTGTCCCTTGTGTGATTCGCAATATTTTGTAATATTAGGTTTGTTAAAATTGGATTGCTTTTACGTTGATCGACTTTTTCGATTATCGATTTTCGATGCTTATCAGGGGCATTTCGATATAAAACTTCCTAAGACCACTTCTAGACGCATAAATTATATTTGTGTAAAATTAAAAAAAAAATGGCTTAGCCGTTTCGATGTCTATATGGAACGAACTCACACACACAGACAAAGTGTCTTCTCTCTCTTCCTCTCTCTCTCTTTCTCTTTCCTTCTCTCTCTTTCGTTTTCTCTTATTCTCTCTCTTCTCTCTCTCTTTCTTTTCCTCTTTTTCTCTCTCTCTCCCTTTATATATATATATATGTAAATGGAGAGAGAGTAAAAAAGAAAACGAAAGAGAGAGGAGGAAAGAGAAATATAGATAGATAGAGAGAGAGAGAGAGAGAGAGAGAGAGAGAGAGAGAGAGAGAGAGAGAAGACACTTTGCCTGTGTGTGTGAGTTCGTTAAATTATGAAATATTTTCCAAAGTTAGTTTTCAGCTTCATTAAAAGACCGACTTAATTGATATTAGCTGTATGCGTACATTCGAACTTATGAAAGACGTTTCATTTCTACGGTGGAACGAAAACGATTACCAAACAACGATGTTTATTGGTCAGTCTATCATGCTTGTTTGAAATAGTATTTTCGTTGTTTGTCACACAAAATTTAAATAGCATTTTCTTAGTCTGTCATAGTTAAGTTTGAAATTGTATATTTTTTGGTCTGTTACAATTAACTTTGAATTGCATTTTTGTTGATCTATCACGTTCAAAATAATATTTCCATTGCGAAACGAATTGATTAAATGATCATCTCATAGGAATATTCTTTTTTCTCTCTCTTTTTAATATTTTACTGTTTTAATATTTAAATATTTTCTTTTTTACAAAATATCAGTATTTTAATAGATTTTTGAAACATTTTATTAAAAAAAAATACTGAAATTCCATTCGTAAAAATTCTGAAAGACAAGAACCACCTTTTTGTTCCTCCTTTTTTGAAGAGTTCTTTTGTTTTTCGGTCTGTAATGTCCTTATCGACTTTCCTAAAAGTAGTTCAATCGAATACGAAACAGATAGGGCGTCTTCTTAGAAAGGAATTGGGTGGGGAAACGTACCGACCCCATTGGTTCCAGGTATGAGATTTAGTTCCAATAATGGCAGACAATAAAAGGAAATACGAAATTATTCCTGCAAATCTCAGAATCCGTGTAAAAATTTAGGTATTTAATTATGTTTTGGAGGGGGGGGGTACTTTTTCCCCTTAAATATTATTTTTTTAGTTTCGGTAAAATATTTCAATTATTCTTGTCTTCTTGTTTCCTCTGAATAATTGGAAACAATTCCTCGATGGGTTGATTGCCGCAAGGTCTGATTATTTTAATCTTTTATTGATGAAGAATGAAAGGGATTCCCTTTTCTGTGGATTCTTGTTTTTTTCTTTTCTTCTTTTTTCCTTTTTTTTTACTTTCGCTATTTCTTTCTTCTATTTCTTTTTCGTTTTCTTTTTTCTATTTCTTTTTCTTTTTTGGATGCTCGTGTGATTTATTCTCATTAGTTTGCCATTAACTGTTCTCACGCAAGTCGTTACAAATGATAGCTCACTGACGTCAAAGAGGGATGTTCCCTGGATCCTGAGTGAGAAGAAGTCCTCCAAATTTCCAATATCTTTCTCTTGTTCAGTCACATTGCATTCTTTCAACAGCCGTTTATCATTGAGTTATCGTTTATAACGGTTGTCTCTTTTTACTGGGATTTGTGCGACAAAAAGCTACCGTCAATATATCAATACGCTCAATAAACTTTTAGTCGAAGTCTGGCCTGTGTTTTCTTTTCTCGGTTTGCACATCCTCTCAGATCCATCCATTTTCTGTGGTACTAGTTGATGTTAGTGCCACTGCGTTTGTGATGCATGGGCTGCGATATTAGCTTATGCAGGTAGTGATGTGGTTGTTTCATCATCATCATCATGATTATTCGCTGATAAAAAGTAATGCTCCCTGGAGTCTGGGTGACATGAAGTGTCACCAGATTTTCAGTACTTTTCATATCTTTCAATAATTACCAATGACTTTGCGTTATCGCAACAGTCATTTACCATTGATTTCTCGTTGGCAACGACTAATCGTCTTCCTTAGTACTTGGGCTGCAATAACCCTATCAAAGGTCTTTCTACTCCCCTTAACATTCAGTGGAGATGATGTTTTCTTTCATCGCTGTATTGATCCGCTTTGACTCTTTACAACTAGGTTGTGTGGAATAAGACGAGGCTGTCATCATAACTTTATATAATAAATTTATGAACTTTATCGCATTTTCAGCTTCCTGGCGGTAGGTGGTATTCTTTCTGTACTAACAAGCTGCCCGGCGTTGCCTGGTTGTAAAATACGCATAAATATATTTTAATTCATACAGAAACTGAGGCATGTGCATGTGAATATTTTTTTTTAATTTAATGAGAACGATTCACGCATGCGCATTCGTGAAACAGTTAGCAAACAGATAAAAATCTGATGACCCAGGACGTACCAATTTTTCAATTTTTACCCCTTAGCAGTCCCTTTTCCCAGACGAAACCCGATTAAAATGTTTTCCACGTGTCTGTATAACCTACATACAATATTTCAAGTCTGTAGATCAAAATTTGTTGAGTACATAGGTTGAGAAGTGTCCTTACACACATATTCTCATATTTATAGATATAATATAGATATATATATACATTATGTTTTGTTTCCATTGCAAATCCCAAACGATAGTAAACTTCCCAGTTTATGTGGGTTGGTTTCCAAATTCGAGGATTTTCTTTTAGATTTCATTTGTTTCCATTATTTCTGTCAGTTGTATATTCTCACTCTTCCTTTTGATTCCAATTTCTGAAAGTCTTTTATTCAAGTTTTCCGGAACTGTTCCTGGTGCTCCTACAATTATTGGTCTTATAATGACATGGATTTCTTTGATCTTCAACTTGTGATCTGCTAGGACGGCAAAATTTAGGATTTGACAGGATTTTTCCTTCTTGTTTACGATTATGACATCATGTCGCATCGTTACTTACATGAGTCGATTTGAACAGTCATGCACCAGATGAGTTTGTTATTATCATTTTCCCATACTGTCTCAGGTTTGTGTCTGAGTAATTTATTTGCATGTTTAAAATTCATGTTTAAAATGCAGCTGATTGCACAGTTTCCACTGCATTCCCTGCACAGTCGTATATGTTCTTGCATTCGTTTAAGGCTGCTAGCTGCATTCATTTATTATGTGATTTACTGTTTCGTCTGTTTGTCCACAAAGTCTGCATTTACTGTTTTCTTGTGTCTTGTCGATCTTTGCTTTAAAGTAGTTTGTTATCTTGTGCGGCTGTTATTAGGGGTGCAGTTTCTCTTTTTAGGTAGACTTTTTGTAACCATGTCTAAGTATTTTCGTGTCAGTTTTCTATTTTATGCTTCAATTTTTTTTCAGTAGCTCTTGCTGCGGTAATTACCCATGTGTGTTATTTTTTTTTAAGTTTTTGCGGACGATTATCCTCATAGTTCTTGTTTCACTACGTTTCGGCCAACTCATCCTCTGGTCTTCCTCAGGTGGTTAACCGAGGCAGAATAGTAATGTTGAGTCTACTAACTGTACCCCAGTAATTACTGCCTTCCATAGTTGTTGTTGTTATTGTTATTGTTGTTGTCACACTACGATGTTTACCAACTAATCCCCTGGCCTTCTTTTGGTAGGATTGAAACCGCTATCTTCAGACAATGCTCACCTTGAATCGTAGAGACTCAACATCGCTGTTCACCGCGCCACTAGGTGTGTCAGAAACTGACCTTATGAATGGGTGAAAAAATATTGAATAATTCGACCCTTTGCCTTTCCAAGCTTATAACTACTCGAAAAATGTAATTCAAACCCTATTTTTTTTCAATCAAAGGAACAAGGACCAACGTTTCATAAAAAAACGTGTTTTTTTAAAAACAAGTTTTAAACTTCGGACTTTACAGGTAACTTTCTAAAAAACACTTCTTTTTTTGTTTTAAATTTGAATATATCATTTATTGATCTTTTATCTTCAATTTGTGATATATAAAACTTTGGTGAGTAAATGAATTATTTACTTTTTAATAGACATTTCAAATTGTGGGGGGGTGAATTAAAAAAAACGTTTGTCTAAAATATTATATTCGGTTTATTGAAAAGAGTATAAAATTTCACATTGACTCTGAAAATATCGTAAAAATTGAATCAATAGAAAAATTTTGATAGATTTTTAAAGTTTAAAAATTGAAAAATATTAAACTCGTAAAATTGCATTGATTTTATTACGTAAAAAATGTTTTTTAAAAATAAAAAAAATAATATTTCTATTACGTTTTATGCAAATTTAATAGTTTATTTTGGAAGTATTATCCATAAAGAAAATAAACAAACCACTTTTAAAAGATAAATTACGAGTTTTTTTATATTTTATTCGCAGTTTCGTGTTAGGGGTGTCAAAAATTCTCCCAAAATTCTGATATACCTACCGCGTCACGGGGCCTGAAAGGCAGTGGATACACAAATTCTAAGGATTACAAAAAATAAAATAAAAATAATATATAACAAAATGTGTATTTCTCAATACAAAACGTGCATTTCTCAATAGATTTTAACTTGAAATAATTCCTCATATAATAATATTTAGCACAAGAAAACAAAACATTTTAATGCCTACATAGTCCTCCCACCATTCACCTGTGATTTAGTGATTTTTATTGCTGTTAATCCGGTTTATCGCTGATTTGCTGATCCCAACATCAATCCAAAGTGTCCTCAAATAAGTTGAGTTGGATTCCCCCATAATAAACTGACCTTGTGTCTAACATAACTGCAGAAGAAGATAAATTGTATCACCCCTCTCTTTCCTTCACATTCCTCTGATTTTCCACTTAGCCGATTTACAAATAACAATCCTGGTAAAAAAGAAAACCTACTCGAGATAAACAAGAAATCTTTTAAAACCTCAAATAAAAGAATCAGACTTATACAAATTGTGTTAGGAATCGCAGATGAGGCTTGCCGCGTGCTCTAAACTAACCAACCTTACCTCTCCCACGCCTTCTTACCTTTTAAACCTCAGCACCTCACCCATTCCCAAAGACCCCCTTTGACCCTGACACGCGACTTGATAAGTAAAAAGGCAGAGGAAAAAAAACAAAGAAAAAACAGCAAAGAAAAAGACAGAAAAGACCGCCACCAGTTCGTCTCGAACAAAGGCAACTTCTTTTTAAGTTTTATTACCTGTTGCCTGGACAGGTGTTTTTCCCTTGGAGCGCGCACTTGCTCGACCCCTCCCCCGCCCCGCGACATTCGTGCCTTTTTTTTTTTTTTTCTTTTTAATGTGAGGGTCCTCAGCTCTTATGCTTTTCGACAATGTTAGCAAGCGTTTCCACTGCATATCGCGGCAATCCCCCACAAACTAAGGGCCACATAGACCGGAGACCTTTAACAATGTCAACACGCATGCGTCGCACTCGGATTGAATAACTGGTGAAATAAAAATGTTTTTGAATACGCGCGCGCACGTACACAAACACATACCCAATGACACATACGTATATTCATTTATATATCTAATTAGCAAGAGTGCCCGGCATTGCCCGGGTGTTTGGAGGTGTGTGTCGAGCAAAAAAAAAAAAACAGTGGTAGTAGGAAGGCAGGCTCGAACCCGTACCGCGCAGGAAGAAAAGAACGGGGGAAAAAAACGTAACGTCTTTGCTGTTACGACCACCGCCAAACCGGAAGTGACGTAGGTTTAAATTAAGGCTAGACAATCGAAAAGAGAGGATGGCTTTCGAAAATATCGGCGAAAAAATCGACCTCTCCTTGTAGAAAAGTGCCCAGTTGAGGGTGAAGAAATTAATGTTTATATATATATATATATATATATATATATATATATATATATATATATATATATATATATGTGTGTGTGTGTGTACTAGCAAAAGTACCCGTCGTTGACTGGGTTCAAAAACAGCCTACAGAAAATGGACTCTGATTTATGAAAGTATGATAGGTTATGAAAAGGAAGGGTTGTAAAGAGATAGCTTCGAATTTGGGGGTATCAAAACCAAAACAAAATATGATGAAAGTAAAAATAAAATAGATAAACCCCATAATTTATTATACCATATCTGTTCACACTGAAACACTTATCGCAATATTCTGTGGATCTATATTAAAAAACCTTGTTAAACTTTGTGACATATTTCCATTCTATGGAGGTCAGGCGCGAACGAATAATTTTATTAAACCATATTTCTTCAAACGGAAACATAATTATCAAAGTATCTTACGCAGATAGATTGAACTCATTAATGAAAAAAATATTAAAATAAAATGGTGAGGTACACTCGGGCTTGAACAGATCTTTCGATCTGTAGTTGAATGTTTTGCCACTGAGTTGTATTTCAAGATGCCAATATATCTGGGTTTTTAAGAAGAAATGATTTGCTGAGATTTTATTATTTCCCTTGGCCGGTTTTTTTTTTTTTAATTAACATCTGCCAGACATATCAATTATCTTTGTGTGAAATTTGTAAAAGATAGGCTCAGCCGTTTCAGAACCTTTGAGGAAGGAACTCACACACACACTAAGTGACTTTTATATAATAGTGGAGATATATTCGCTTTCCACATGGGGGGGTACTCTGGTGTGGAAAAAATGGTGTTCTATCTAAGCTAATGCATACACACATACACACATACACACACAAAATAGAGATTTCATGAGAATAACATTTAGTATTAAGTTCGCTCAAGTTCATAGATTCCAAAATATTTTAATTTTTATAATGTTTACTTTATCTCTAAATGTATCATTATTTTTTTAAAATAGGAATCACCACTTATCAAGGCCTGGGGCCATTCGCGGATAAGGGTTAACGGGTATTAATTAGTCAATGGGTTTATAGCGTAGTAAACATAAGCAGTGGAACTTTTGTAAATTGGATTACTAGAGGGATTGTTCATCAAGAATTTGTTTAAGTTTGACTTGAAGACAATCAAATTGTTGTCCGCTGGAAAGCAGGCAATCAGAAGAAAATCTACATTAATCAAAATTATTTCTAGATTTTTAATTTAGGTCAATATATACATCTCTTTAATTCATTATGAATAGCTTCGAAATAGTGAAACTGATATTAATTAATTTTCTTTAACCTATCATTTTTTAACTCAAACAGATAATTTACAACAGGTTTTCCATACTTTGACAACAAATATTAATAAACATTTGTGAAATTTATTTGTTTCCAGTCAAGGGGAGATAAGACCATAAATCGATTGTTTTTTGTTTTTTCTTTTAATTTTTATTTTTATTTTGAAATTTTATTTTGATAAAATAATTTCTTTTTTGTTTTTCTTTAGATTAGTTTTCCGAAACCGAACACTTGTCTTGTGTTATCTAATATATACGGCTGCCTGTCTCCATTCTTTCAAACTCTATCTCCTCCGAAACTAAAAGTGGCAGAGAGGCGCTAGGGGATTTTTTTTTTCTTTAGTCGGTTCAAATATTTTTAAATTATCAAAAATGGGTAAAAATTGAAAAAACCGTTATACATTTTGTACATTTATCTTAGTTTATTTTTTAATTTTTAATCAGTTCATATGTCTGTCACGTTGGTACAGTGGTAACGTCACCAGCTTTGAATGCTAGAGTTTTGCTTTCGATTTCGATTCTAGCTGGTGATACTCAAATACTTTATTTCTACTTTTGAAATTACAACTCTATAGTAATAGATATGAAATCTGGACAAATTATCATATTTAAGCGTATTTTACGACCGGGCAAAGCCGTGTACCCCTCACTAGTTCTATATTATAAGTAAAAAAAATTGTCCGTCGGGAGTTAAGCTACTTAAATTTATCAATTAAAGAAATAAAGATTTTTTTTCTTATTTAACTAAAATTGACGGATGAAACTCAATATTAAAAATAAGAAATAAAAACGGATTGCAAAATCAAATTTGCTTGTAAGCGACCTTGTGTGTGCAGAACAATTTCTACCAAACTATTCAGTTAATTTTTGTCTGCATACATGGAACTTGGCATATGTGGGATTCGAACCCGTGCAACTAATTAAATTCGGTTTAAGCCGATAAAATAGCTGTTATTGCATTAAAATTGAAAAAAAAAAATTCGGTTTAAGCCGATAAAATAGCTGTTATTGCATTAAAATTGAAAAAAAAATAATCATTAGATAATTGAATCCATAATATTAAATAAAATATCTGCACGAATTAAAATATCATATTTAAGCGTACTTTATGACCGGGCAACGCCCGCTAGAATATATATATATATATATATTCCTTTGGAAATATATTTAATTTCCTTATAATACGAGGGGCGTGCAATAAGTAATGCCCCTGACCCACTTCCTGTTGTCTGATCTAGCTGAAATGTTGCATGTGCAATGATTTATATCTCTACGAGTTATGTGGCAAATTACAGCTCTGAACAAATTGTGGTTTCTGTTTTATAGGTGTTTGAACTGAGTCAGGTGTGAAATGGAGCCTGTAAAATTCCGAGCAGTGATCCGGTTTTTTGTATTTGAAAGGACGCACACCACAGGAGACTTTTGATGAAATGAAAGAAACTTATGGTGATAATGCCCCATCATATGACCTTGTAAAACACTGGCATCGTGAATTCAAACATAACTGGAAGTCTGTGGAAACAGCTCCCAGACCTGGTCGTCCCCCTTCTGCCATTGATGAAGCATCTGTCCGTCAAGTTGAGGCTGCCATTTTGGAAGATCGGCGCATTACTATTCGCCAAATAGTCAAAGATGTCAAGATTAGTACAGGGTCTGTGGAAACTATCATTCATGACCATTTGCATATGCATAAGGTGTCTGCCAGGTTGCTCACACCATTCCAGAAGCAGAAGAGAAGTGCTCGAGGATGAATTTGGAGATGTGCCAAGAAGATGAGTCAAAGTTTTTCAAAAGACTGATTGCACAGGATGAAACCTGGATCCATCACTATGATCCAGAGACCAAAGCCCAATCAATGCAGTGGAAGCACTTGGACTCACCACCTCCAAAGAAGACAAGAGTGCAACCTTCGGCTGGCAAGGTGATGCTCACAGTCTTCTGGGACCAGGACGGAGTAGTGATGACAGATTTCCTGGCAAAGAGTACCACAATTACAGGAGCCTATTATGTTTCACTTTTGAGGAAATCAAAGGAAGCTATCAAAATCAAGAGGCGGGGCAAGATCAGCAAAGGTACCCTCATGTCGCCAGATCAGAAGCACGGACGTGTGGTTATGAAATCCTTCCACGTCCTCCCTACTCTCCTGACCTTGCACCCTCTGACTTTCAGCTCTTCCCAGCGATGAAGTTGTTTTTGAAAGGAAAGCGTTTCCCAGATGATACAGCCTTGATTTCTGAAGTCACGTAGTGGTATGCGGACTAAACTGGGATGTTCTACAAAAACGATCTCCAGAGCTGCATCAAACGATGGGAAAAATGCATAACTCTGTGTACTTCCCATGTAGAGAAAAACTAATAACTGTGCCAAGTTTCGTTGCTCTACTGCAATGGAAAGTGGGTCTGGGGCATTATTATTGCACGCCCCTCGTATATACCAATCCTTATTAAAGAAGCTCAATGTAATTTCAGAGCAATATAATGAATGGATGACAAAAGATTATATTCCAAGAATTTAAGAGTCTATTTTGTTAAGAATTGTAAATGTCAACTGAATTAAAGGAATAAATAAATTCTAAGATGATCAACATCATGTGCTTCGGAGTATAGATTTTTGTCATTTATTATTTTATACACACACACACACACACACACATATATATATGTGTGTGTGTGTATATATATATATATATATATATATATATATATATATATATATATATATATATATATATATATGGGGAGTGTTTGCGTGTGTGTATGTATATATATATATATATATATATATATATATATATATATATATATATATATATATATATATATATGGGAGGTTTTGTGTGTGTGTGTGTGTGTGTGTGTCAATCATTTAAATAAAATATAAAATATTGAGTAGAATAAAAAGACATCGTTAAAATAAGTGCCAAGTAATTTTGCATGAGGAAAACGCAAATTAAAAGGTGGGGGCAAATATTGACATGGTAAAAACAACGCAAGAAAGCCACCCGTAGGAGCGAGGAGCGAGGAGCGGCAGGACATGAACAGAAAGGATAAATAAAAAAAAGAAAAGAAAAAAGTTCTTAAAAAGAAGAGAAAAAGTAATAAATGATAAGCAAAATAAATATAATCAGAAAAAAGGACAAGTGTCAAAAAATAAGCGAAAAAAATGGGTAAAAAAAAAATATATATATATATATAAAAAATGGCAAATTATATTTGGCGGGAGAAAAAAGGTTTGCCGAGTGTGGGAAAAAATTAATAGCCAATCAAAAATGACTTTGAATGGATGAAACAAAGACGAGCATGGGCGGCTTTTTTATGCATGTACTTATATATATATATATATATATATATATATATATATATATATATATATATATATATATATATATTCACACCATATATTAATATGGTGTGTGTACACAAATACACACACACTCACACACATATACATATGTATGTATATACATACATAAATATATGTGTGCATGCAGTTACTCACCAGCTGTCTCCAAATTCATGTACATTAGCTCGCATCGTTTAAACAATAAAAACTCGTATATCCATGCAAACACACGTACACAAGAATATACATTTAACAAATGTCTTTATTTTCATGTGTATGTATATATATATATATATATATATATATATATATATATATATATATATATATATATATATGCAAAGAAAGATAGATAGATAGATAGGTAAAAATGAGAACGTGTGCATGAGGACAATTCTCAACCTATATACTCAAGAATTTTTGATGTAGAGATTGAAATTTGGTATATAAGATATTCAGACATGTGGAAAACAATTTAATCCGTTGTCATTTAGAAAACAAATTGTTAAGTGGTCAAAGTAGACAAATTGGTACGTGAACATGGATTTTTCTCTGTTTTCTAACTGTTTAACGAATGCGCATGCGTGAATAGTTCACATTCCAGAATACCTATGTTAAAAATAAGTAGTTTGTAAAACACCTTATAAAGACCGAAAATGACCGAAAGAGTGAGAATGTGTGTGCCTGTGAGGACACTTCTCAGTCTATATACTCAACTAATTTTTGATCTACAAACTTGAAATTTGGTATCTAGGATATTCAGACATGTGGAATACAGTTTAACTGGTTTTCATCAGAAAACAGTGCTGCTAAGGGTCGGAATCAGCTAATTGGAACGTGGGAGTTGTTAGATTTTGATTTTGTTAATTCTTACACGCCTGCGCATGCGCGGTCGAGAAACATTCATGTTAAGAATAAGATTTTTTGAAAACACTTTGTAGTGTAATGGTTGTCGTACTTGACGATTTTTTGTTTTACTTACGAAAACTAGACTGTTTAGTAAAAAAACATAATACTTACATGCACATACATCAGTTTCTGAATTGATTAAGATATAATATTTATGCGTATTTTAAAACCGGGAAACGCCGGGAAGCCTGCTAGTACATTAATAAAATAAATGTTCAATGATAAGGCAGACAAATGTGTACTTGGTTCAGAGGAGCAAACAATAAAATAAGTTAAGCAAATAAAAAGTATAATTACATAGGTATTTTATTACACCATGTGGTCAGTGAGAGAAAGAGGAATTAGGGAGAAACCTATTAAGGCAATGGTATTTCGAAGCTAGATGCTTCTCGTCAGAAAAGGAAAATATGCCAGCCCATCAGTGTTGCTTGACAAGCACCTTTCTCTGAACCTACAATTATCGCGTTGATAGTTCTCCGTGTATTAAACAAAAATAATGTAAATATCTTTAAATTCCAAAAATATTTATTCCACCATAAAATAGAACCGTTTTTGGCAATAATTACATTTTTATTACATGGGTAAAAAAATTCGAATATACTTTCAATTGTTTACAAACGAGTTCCAATCGTCATCTAAAAATCTTTATGAAGTGATATCAGTGGAAGATAGTCACATGTTATTTTTTTTTTAATTATTTCTGAGATGCGCCATAATGTTAAATATTGTACATTGTTATAGCCATTTTATATGTTCGGCTTCATGTGAGGCTAAGTGGTTAACGACACGGATTGAAAAACTCTATGCGCCAAGTTCGAATCCAGTCCGTTCCTCAAGAATATTTTCATTCAACTCACATTTGACCTTATGTCTAAGCGTATTGCAAGAAGGTAACTACAATAATGTCCTTCATGTGATTTAGTCAAAATAACAGGTGTGTGAATTGTATTATCATCTTGAAACATGATTTTCTTTCGGAAACAGTTTTGCAAAACTAACACTAATTTGATTTAAAAGAAAAATTGATTCAGTAGTTTTGACTACTAAGAAGAATTTTTCGATGGAATAAAACATAAACTATTTTGTGTAAATCACTTGCTATAAGTATATTTTATACTAATATATATATATATATATATATATATATATATATATATATATATATATATGTACATTATATATGTATGTGTGTGTATATATATATATATATATAGAGAGAGAGAGAGAGAGAGAGAGAGAGAGAGAAATAAAAATGAACAAACCGAGTTATGTGTTCATCAACGTTTCATCTTTATTACGAGACTTCCTCGAAATAAACACGACACGTTGATGAACAAATAACTCGGTTTGATCCTTTTTCTTTCTCTATTTCGTCTGAATACTATTTCCATTATTTTCATAATCATATATATATATATATATATATATATATGTACATATATATATATATATATATATATATATATATATATATATATATATATACATGTGTGTATATAATTCTACAATGATTGTAAGAAGTCTACGCAGATCTATCAATGTCTCTCCATTCTTCATGTATCAGCAGGACAATAAAACGTAGAAATGTTGGTTAATCCGTGGTCTATATAATTATATTTATATATAATTATATTTATATATAGTTATATTTATATATAATTATATTTATATAAAAGCTCTATGTGCGTACTGAGCACTTTCGAAAAAAATATTATTTTTTCTTTCATAATAGCAATTTACCTGAACTAAATTAATCAATTCAATATATGTGTGGGTGTTTGTGTATGCTCATATTTATATCGATATATAATAGTCACTTTATAAAAACATATCATTAAAATTATTATTTAAAATAACTCTATCGTATATATATATATATATATATATATGTATATATATATATATATATATATATATATGTATATATATATATATACTTTTTGTTTGTTTTACATATGAATTTTGCAGCATATTAATGCTCATGTAAATAAATAAAAAGATCTCGTGCCCTACTTCAGTATTGAGCACTCTTGTATTAACCTCATTAAAACTCCATTGGTTTCTGGGAAATTTTAACCTAACATATATATATGTACTAGCATTTCAGCCCGCGTTGCCCGGGTGTTTGGAGGTGTATGTTGAGCAAAAAAAAAAAAAAAAAAGCGGTCAATTTTTTTTAATTTGACCCCTATTATGACCCGTTAAGCTTTACTGTTTTTGGCTCAAATCAAGTTGTTAAGTTAGATCTATGTCCACGAAACCTGTATCTAAAATTTC
Organism: Euprymna scolopes; assembly: GCF_053919585.1. Taxonomy (NCBI): domain Eukaryota; kingdom Metazoa; phylum Mollusca; class Cephalopoda; order Sepiida; family Sepiolidae; genus Euprymna; species Euprymna scolopes. The sequence continues at coordinate 2,578,955 of NC_136517.1, read as the reverse complement.
AAGTGTTTAGAACCAAAATTGTCGGAGGAGTTCTGAAAGGTCAAATCGTTGAACTTTGACCCCTTAACAGCCAAATTTCTGGTCGAAAACCGATCACAAAGATTTTCCCAAATCTCAGTACCATGTATCTCAAATTTCGTGTCTGTAGATTTAAAATTGACAGATTTATTGCGTAGGGAAATGTACACAGACACAGGCACGTTCACTATATATATATATATATATATATATATATATATATATATATATATATATATATATATATATATTATTTGTTTTACATAAACGTTTATATTGTGTAAAATAAATAAAAAGACTATCTTGCCCTACTTCGGGATTGAGCACTCCTGCATTAAGCTCGTTAAAACTTCATTGGTTGCTTTACTGTGGAAAACAAATAAAGCGTAGGCGTTTGGGCATTGTTAATTCATACCTTGAAAGGACTGCAAGACGCGATGTATTTCTTTACCTTCTTACTACCAGGAATTTCCATTTCAAGATTTAACATTCATTTTTCATTTAAAGTACAATATCCCTTTTCTGCCTCAATATCCCATTCCCTCATTCTATGTGTTTTAAACATTTTACTAACTTTAAGTTTCTATGTTTATTGCTTTTAGCAAATAAAATACAAACCAATAAAAACATTTGCTAATATTTTTCCTCTGAGGAGATGAATAAGCATCGAAAACGCATGGGTTAATGAAATAGATTTATTCAATTGTATTCTTTGTTTTCAGACAATAAAAAATTCTGTATTTGAAAATTAACTTTTTCAAAGCCTAGAATCTGAACACATGAATTTATATATAAATGTATGGATGAGTATATATATATATATATATATATATATATATATATATATATATATATATATATATATATACACATACATTCGTATACATACATATATATACGTATATATATATATATATATATATATATACAAGCATACATACATACAAACATACACACATTTATATGTAGTAATTTACAAGATACGTTAAATATTCCTAATTTGCATATTTATCTTATAAATAGTTTCTAATTAATTAATATTTTGTAATCTATATTTCTAATTTGTATTGCCATATTTTCTCATATATTTGCAATATTTTTGTCGATAATGATATCATAATAATTACAACATTAACTAAATATTTTTGTCGATAATGATATCATAATAATTACAACATTAACTAAATCGCTTTCATAAAATTTAGAATAGCGTTTGATATTTTTCATATTTATTCAATGTTATCATTTTTTCAACGGAAGTAAAATTCCCTCATTGTTGTAAAATGTCTTATTTTTCTGTAATGTTGAGAACAGATACTACATTTTGATCTTAGTCTAAAAGCTTCAGAACAGTGTTTTTATTTGCTTACTTGCCTCCCGACAAGAGCAAAGTTAGACACAAGGTCAGTTTTTAATGTGAGGTAAAACCAGCTCCCCATTAAGGGTTACTCTGGTTAGTAAAAAAATAAAAAATGTATCAGTCATGAACGATTTCTCCTCTACTAACCGAGACTAAAAAAATGACGTGAAAAAAGTTAAGTGCAGTATCAGAACAGATATTACACTTTGATCCTTGCCCGATCTATAGGATATTGAGAATATAGATCTATCTATCTACTTATACATGAAATGTACGTTGTTTCTGTGTCTGCGTGTGAGCTTCTCCCCTATGGACTCCGAAACAACATGGTCGATGTTTTATATCATACAAATGTACTTCATGTATTTAGGAATGTTCTTAGATAGGTTTTTATTTGGAATGCCTTTGATGAGTATCGAAAATCTATAATCAAATAAATCCTTTGGGGCCCGTGGCGCAGTTGATAAAGACGTTGAATCTCTACGGTTCCAGATGAGCATTGTCTGAAGATAACGGTTTCAATCCCATCCAAAGCCGGCCAGAGCCTTACTTGGCCAAAACGTGGTGAGACGACAACAACTACAGATGTGATTGCTGAGGATTCAGTTGGAAGATTCGAAGTTCCTTTCCTTCGCGGTTACCACCTGACGAAGGCCAGAGGAATAGTTGGCCGAAACGTCGTGAAACAACAACTAATAAAGATGAGAATAATAGTCCGCAATAAATAAATAAAAATAAAAAATAATACAAATAAATCCAATTATAGAAAGAACAAAATTGACACGCTTATGAAGCCTAACGTTACAATTACAATTGAGATGTCTTATCGCCATACGATTAGTTCTTTGATAGGATAGGGGCGCGTTCGAAACGAATGTTTCTGTTTACAGCATATTTGAAGCATATTTTTTCCCATGGAAGTCACCACTTATCAAGGCCCGGAGGCCACTCGGGGATAAGGGTTATTGCGTGTACAGTAATCAATGGGACAATATCGTAGTAATCGTTAGTAATGGAGATGAAGTGTGTTACATAATTTTAGCAGTTTAAATTTTAATTCAAGTCATTATATGAAAATAAATGGTAAAATCAAGAGTAGATTCTCTACAGTGCAATATAGTCTGCAATATATTGTGAATTAAGTCACTGAAAATAGGGGTCGTAAAGCTTCTACTATACACCACAGTGGGACCACGACTAGAGCAGGCATCAATCGATTTGATTGAAAAATTGCTTTTTCATCGATTTCGATGGCAAAATTATTTGAAGTGCGGAACATTCCTTGATCCTCTTTCAATAACGGACAATGAAAGCTCATCCTTCAAATAAACACACACACACACACGCACACATGAGCGCGTACACACACACACACACACACACACACACACATATATATATATATATATATATATATATATATGGTGGAAATAGTGTTCAGAGATACAAAGATGAAAAAGGAAGAAGACAAATTATATGTCCATCAACGTTTGTCTTTATTGTAAGACTTTTCTGGGTGAATAAATTGAATAAAATAAAATACTAGAACAATATTTGAAAATGTATTTGTTGCGAAACGTATGATTTTGTTCTACTTCAGAACGAAAAATTGTTTGGAAATTCAAAAAAATATAGCGTTGTGAAGAGAGTAAGATTTTTAAACGTCATATAACCGTTAATATATTTAAAAAGATATGATGTAATTCATATACATTTCGGAATAAATATGGCCTTTATAATTTAAATGTGGAATGTGAAATGAAATGATTGTGTTTGTTATGTCATTTATGGACTGATTATATGTATTAATTATATGAATTAATTATATGTATTAATTATATGCATAAATTAATGTATTAATTAATGTTTCGGTGTTGTGAGAGAGTTAACCTGTGTTAAATTATATTTTCTTAATATCAATTTAACTATCAATGGTGATAAATTGTAAAAATCTCCATGTTGTTTAATTGTCCTTGAATTTTCGATAAGCGCTGATTTAAGAAGTCTCCGTCGCGGTTTATTTGAAATAAATTTAAATATTTGTCATTGTCTGAAGTCAAAAGCAAACGTTGATGAACATATAACTTGGTTTGCACCGTTTTCATATTTATCTTTCTCCCCCCCCTCTCTCTCTCTCTCTCTCTCTCTCTCGCTCTCTCGCTCTCTTCCCCTCTCTTCCCCTCTCTTCCCCTCTCTTTCTCTCTCTCTCTCTCTCGCTCTCTTCCCCTCTCTTTCTCTCTCTCTCACTCTCTCTCGCTCTCTTCCCCTCTCTTTCTCTCTCTCGCTCTCTTCCCCTCTCTTTCTCTCTCTCTCTCTCTCTCTCTCTCTATATATATATATATATATATATATATAGAGAGAGAGAGAGAGAGAGAAAGAATAAATAAAATAAGAAAATGACAATATAAAAATATACACTAATGCATACAGATTTATTCGCTTATTCAATAAGGTGATACATCAATTAAGGGTGTAGGATAAGTGAAACTCTTTATACCATGGTATTTCGAAGCCTAATGCTTCTCATTATCCTAATCTATCTATCGCTAGACGTCGCATCCCTAATATGTCACTTAGAATCTTCTCCTCTCTTCTGATGAGAAGGGTTAGGCTTTGAATACCATGGTATAAAGAGTTTCACTTCTTCTACACCTCTACTTGAAGTAACATCCTTATTGAATAAACGTATAAATTGACGAATAAACGAATAAATTGTTTTCCCGACTGCTGGAAAACCGCCTCTGTGGTACCAGTCTTCAAGAATTCTGGTGAAAGAACTGACCCACTAAATTATCGCCCCATTAGCCTCCTCCCGCTTTTCGCCAAAATATTTGAGTCCTTAGTTAATAAAGCCCTAGTCCAGCACCTAACAGCTGCTAAACTCTTGACTGACAAACAATATGGATTCAGGCAAGCCCGTTCAACAGCAGATATCTTAACTGTAGTTTCTGAACGTATATACCGTTCATTGGATAAAACAGGGGAGGGTAGAGCGGTGGCCCTTGATATATCTAAGGCTTTTGACAGGGTATGGCACGATGGTCTTCTAAGGAAAATTAGATCATATGGAATCACTGGAAGAATTCATAACGTAATTAAATCCTTCTTAAGTAATAGAAAAATCAAAGTTGTCCTCGACGGACGTACATCCAAACAATATGACATAAATGCGGGAGTGCCTCAGGGGTCTATCCTTGGACCTCTATTGTTCCTGATATTCATAAACGACCTCCCTGATAATATTGTTTCGGAGATGGGTATATTTGCCGATGACACCACTCTCTATAACAGATATGAGGGGAAAACAAATGAACACATATCCAAGAAAATGGCAGAAACACTAGAGGATGACCTCCAATCCGTAGTGGAATGGGGACAAAAATGGTTGGCCTCATTCAATGCTGCTAAGACTAAGCTTGTTTCCTTCAATAACTACAAGAAACCTTCTCTACCACCAATAGCAATGGCCAAGAACACATTGCCTGAAAGTACTTCTTTTAAACTCCTCGGCCTAACGTTTACAGGGAATATGAACTGGAATAGATACATTGAGAGCATTGCCAAGGCTGCTGCAAGGAAGGTTGGCTCCCTCTACCGTGCTAGAAAACTACTTACGCCTGCCAGTATCCTATACCTCTATAAGGCAACCATTCGCCCATGTATGGAGTACTGTTGTCACATCTGGGCTGGTGCATCTGCTGCTTGTCTCTCGCTCCTGGACAGGGTTAAAAAAAGAGTCGCAAACCTGATAGGTCCTGAACTGTCATCTGGGCTTCAACCTCTGTCCCATCGACGAGATGTTGCATCCCTCTGCCTGTTCTACAAATACTTTAATGGTGAATGCTCTGACGAACTGCAAACACTTGTACCTCCCCGACGTAACTACCCCCGACAAACCCGACAAGCTACTAAGTCTCATCCCTTTACAGTGGAGATCCCTAGGTGCAAGAAAGCCTTTTACTCCAATAGTTTCTTCCCCAGAACTGCGGGTCTTTGGAACTCCCTTCCGGGATTCTGCTTTCCCAACTGCAATGATATGCAGAAGTTCAAGTGTAATGTTAACAAACATCTTTCTACTCTTCTCCCTTCATAATGACCCCGCTAATTAATTCCCTAATAGTAGCCCCCTGCTTCAAAGTGGCACTGTGCCTTGTTTGGGGTGAAAATTGAATAAAAAAAAAAAAAAAAAAAAAAAAAAAACGAATCTATATGCATTTGTATATCTTTTTATTTTGTTGTTCTCTTATTTTCTTCAGGTTCTAGATAAGTTTCAAAGCAATTTGTTGAGCTTTGCATATCGTATTCTCTTGACGCCCCCCTCTCTCTCTCTCTCTCTCTCTCTCTCTCTCTCTCTCTAGGTTAATGCTTGTCTAGCCGCACTGATGAGCTGTGAAACAGCGAAATAGTACTGTATTTGGATGACTATATATATATATATATATATATATATATATATATATATATATATATGAACAAATGATTAATAAAACATGTTAAAAGACATCTTGAAAAAGAGTTAAAAACATATTTAATTTTAAAAAAGGAAGCACAAGATAAGTGGATAGTCCTTAATCCGCGGAGTTTCGAAGAAATACTCTCCTTCTCATCAGAGGGCATGAATTAGCAAAATGCATATATATATATATATATATATATATATATATATATATATATATATATATATATATATATATACATACATATATATATACATATATATATATATATATATATATATATATATATATATATATATATATATATATATATATATATATATAAACGAACACTTGTGGATTGAATAATGCTCCTTTATTCTCCGTCTGCTTGTCGACCCATTTTCCACCTATCCACCCGTAGTCCGCTTCAACAAACAAAGAGAATATTTATTTATTTATATTTTCTTTTTACTTTTTACTCCTTTGGCACGTGTCTCGGCTTTTATTTCGTAGTTTTTACCCGACCATTTTCCACAAAGTTATCTCTCTCTCTCTCTCTCTCTCTCTCTCTCTCTCTCTCTCTCTCCACCTTTTTTTTTTCATTCAACTGCATATTATAAACCCATTACCATATCTCTTCGGCTCTTCTTCTATATTTCTTTACATCCTTTCTTTCTATTTTTTTATTTACTTCCCCCCCCCCTTTCTTTCTTCTCCCTTTTTTTAAATGCTGCCACCTGCCGACGATGTGAAGCAAGACGTCAGCCATTCTCGGGCCTTTGACTTAAAACGATACTAACTTCATTCGAGCAGTTTCAAGTTCCCCGGACATACTCTCACAAGAGTAGGAACGTGTTCAAAATACAAACGCAGACCAACGCTCCCCACAACTCCTCCCCCACCACCTTCTCCACATACACTCAGGCACTCTTATAACACACTTAAGCTGCTTTTTAAATAGCTTTGTTATATCGAAGTTTTATATATACAGTGGCGGCAAAAAGAAAGTCCGCACTTGTCATTTTTTTCATAAACCGAAAATTTAAGCTAAATTGGATGTAACTGTTTAAATAACCTATACCTCATTTGATTCGCCTTTTATTCCTCTATAACCTGTTCATATTTGACTTTTAACTGAAGTATTCTAGTGTTCATATCAATTCAAAAATTTACTTCAATCGAGAAGGCAAAAAGAAACTCCGCAGCAACAAATAAGCTTAAAACCAGTTAAAATATCCTCTTTTTACGCAACAAAGAATATCTAATTGTTGCTGTTACATGTTATACAACGTAACATTTATTCCATATGCCTCGACTTTCTCTTAGTGATCGTCAGAGCGCCATTAATATCCAACTTTTTTAGTTTATCCAATCAAAAAATCGGCCGCAGATTGAAATGCGACGAGAAAATGGTCAAATGACTGTGCAAAAGCAACAAAAACACCGGCATTGTTCGTGACGCCCCTAAATCTGGTTGTCCTAGAGTTACTTCTTAAAGGGAAGGCAATGCTATCAAGATCCGTAGTCTCATAAACAGATTTGAAACAGCTCCAACTCCAAATCCAACAATAGTGTTTTCTTCTTAAAAAGAGTTCTCTTTTTACAGTTAAAAAAAGTTTAATTAGCGAGGTTGTGTTGCAAGACGAAACTCAATAATGTCTGTAAAGAACAGAAAGCGCCGTCCGCACGTCGTTAGATGCAATGAAGATCATGACTTCGTATTTTAGCGACGAAAGCAAGTTCAATAGGTTTGACAGTGATGGTAGGCAGTCTGTCCGTTGAAGAAAAAACAAAGATTTTAATCCTAGCTACAATGTGGTGAAGGTTGTTTTGATGAGCATTTTCTACCCTACTTTGGCCGGAATTTGGATGATGACCCCATCTTCATGCAGGAAAATGCTCCCATTCACACAGCTGGCAATGTAAAGAGGTTCCTAAAAGAGCATGATATTCCGTGTGTGGATTGGCCTGCACAATCTCCAGACCTTAATCCTATCGAAAACGTATGGCATTACATTAAGCAACAGCTACGCAATGATAAAATTTCAAATTTGGAAGAATTTTGGACAATAATTAAAGAGAAGTGGGATACCCTTTAACTGGAGTATAGCCGCTGACTAATTCAAGAGAATGCAAAAAGATTGCAGGCTGTCAAATTGCAGAACGGTTATGCTACTAAATAATTACAACTTTATTGTGTTCCTTGTGTATTTGCGTTGCATAAATGTTCTAAAGTGACATTTAAATAATAATTTTCCATTGTGCGGAGTTTCTTTCTGCCTTCCTAATTTTTTAATTTTAATTTTTTTAATTGACGTGAACACTAGAATACTTCAATTAAAAGTCTAATAAGAACAGGTAAAGTTATAGAAGAATAAATGGCGAATCGAATGAGGTATAGTTTGTTTAAACAGTTACATTAAATTTAGCTTTAATTTGCGGTTTTTAAAAAGATGGCATGTGCGGACTTTCTTTTTGCCGCCATATATATATATATATATATATATATATATATATATATATATATATTGGCCAGCAAAGTGTCTGTTCACGTAACACTTGCACTTCTGCACGCCAGTACAGTTGGGGAAGAAGGGACCCGGAATGGAATTCCAAAGTCTAGCGGTTCTGGGGAAGAAACTACTGAAGTAGAAAGATCTTTTACATCTAGGGATCTCTACTGTGTGGAGGTGAGATTTAGCTTACTGTCGGGTTTGTCGAGGATGTTTACGTCGTGGGGGCACAAGTGCTTGCAGTTCGTCAGAGTATTCTCCATTAAAATACTTGTAGAACAGGCAGAGGGATGCAACATTTCGTCGATGGGACAGAGGCTGAAGCTTAGATGCCAGTTCAGAGCCTATCAGATTGGCGACTCTCTTTTGAACCTTGTCTAGGTGCGAGAGACTAGTAGCAGATGCACCAGCCCAAATGTGACAACAATACTCTATACATGGGCGAATGGTGGCCTTATAGAGGTACAGGATACTTTCGGATGTTAGTAGTTTTCTAGCACGGTAGAGAGAGCCTGCCTTCTTTGCAGCGGCCCTGGCAATGCTTTCAATGTAATTGTTCCAACTCATGTTTCCTGTGAACGTTAGGCCAAGCAGTTTGAAAGATGTACTCTCAGATAGAGTGTCGTTGGCCATTGCTATTATTGGTAGAGAAGGTTTCTTGTAATTATTGAATGAAACCAGTTTAGTCTTGGCAGCATTGAACGTGACCATCCATTTTTGTCCCCATTCCAGTACAGATTGGAGGTCATCCTCTAGTGTTTCTGTCATTTATTTAGATATGTGTTCATTTGTTTTCCTGTCGTGCCTGCTATAGAGTGTGGTGTCATCAGCGTAAATACCCATCTCCGAGGCAATTTTGTCGGGGAGGTCATTTATGAATATTAGGAACAACAGAGGATAGACCCTTGAGGCACTCCCGCATTTATATCATATTGTTTAGATGTACGACCGTCGAGGACAACCTGAATTTTTCTCTTATCTAAGAAGGATTTAATTATGTTTAGTATTCTACCAGTGATACCGTATGATCTAATTTTCCTGAGAGGACCCTCATGCCATACCCTGTCAAAAGCCTTAGATATATCTAGAGCTACACGCTGCCTTCCCCGGCTTTGTCCAGTGAGTGGTATATACGTTCAGAGATTACAGTGAGGATGTCTGCCGTGGAACAGGCTTGTCTAAATCCATATTGTTGGTCAGTCAGAAGTTTAACATGTGTAAGCTTATGAACTAGAGCATAGTTAATTAAGGTCTCAAATATATATGTATATATATATATATATATATATATATATATATATATATGTGTATATATATATGTATATATATATGTATATATATATATATGTATACTAGTATGTTATATTAGCTATGAAATTCATGTATGAGCGTTACACTTGTGACGTAAAGAAAATACTTTTTTTTTTGACATAACAGAAACATTTCTATGAAAGTATATTAAAATGAAAAAAGAATATAAATAGATTTCTGTGAGTCGTTCTGTTTATTATAATTGATTATTTAAAAAAAAAAATTACAGTTACTGAATTATAAGTGGTTGGCCATATTTATAGGTAAATGTGCACTGAACAGATACCATAATACTTATTATAGTTAAATTCAAATTTTGAATATATCTGCTTTTTTTTTACATCGTTCATTTCTGTATTACGTCTATGTAATTTTAAACCCCACTCTTCCTATGTTAAATAATAATTTCGAAATAATAACCTTAATATTTCAGCGTCCCAATTGTTCTTTTGTTTTTGTTTATTTTAAACCCCACTCTTCCCATGTTAAATAATAATTTCGAAATAATAACGTTAATATTTCAGCTCCCAATTGTTCTTTTGTTTTTTGTTTATTTTAAACCCCACTCTTCCCATGTTAAATAATAATTTCGAAATAATAACGTTAATATTTCAGCTCCCAATTGTTCTTTTGTTTTTTGTTTATTTTAAACCCCACTCTTCCCATGTTAAATAATAATTTCGAAATAATAACGTTAATATTTCAGCGTCCCAATTGTTCTTTTATTTTTTGTTTATTTTAAACCCCACTCTTCCCATGTTAAATAATAATTTCGAAATAATAACGTTAATATTTCAGCGTCCCAATTGTTCTTTTATTTTTTGTTTATTTTAAACCCCACTCTTCCCATGTTAAATAATAATTTCGAAATAATAACGTTAATATTTCAGCTCCCAATTGTTCTTTTGTTTTTTGTTTATTTTAAACCCCACTCTTCCCATGTTAAATAATAATTTCGAAATAATAACGTTAATATTTCAGCTCCCAATTGTTCTTTTGTTTTTTGTTTATTTTAAACCCCACTCTTCCCATGTTAAATAATAATTTCGAAATAATAACGTTAATATTTCAGCTCCCAATTGTTCTTTTGTTTTTTGTTTATTTTAAACCCCACTCTTCCCATGTTAAATAATAATTTCGAAATAATAACGTTAATATTTCAGCTCCCAATTGTTCTTTTGTTTTTTGTTTATTTTAAACCCCACTCTTCCCATGTTAAATAATAATTTCGAAATAATAACGTTAATATTTCAGCTCCCAATTGTTCTTTTGTTTTTTGTTTATTTTAAACCCCACTCTTCCCATGTTAAATAATAATTTCGAAATAATAACGTTAATATTTCAGCTCCCAATTGTTCTTTTGTTTTTTGTTTATTTTAAACCCCACTCTTCCCATGTTAAATAATAATTTCGAAATAATAACGTTAATATTTCAGCGTCCCAATTGTTCTTTTATTTTTTGTTTATTTTAAACCCAACTCTTCCCATGTTAAATAATAATTTCGAAATAATAACGTTAATATTTCAGCGTCCGAATTGTTCTTTTGTTGTTGTTTTTTTCCCCGTTAAAATTATCCAAATAAACAATTGTTAATACTGTCTGCTTTTTTTTACATCGTTCATTTCTGTATTACGTTTAAGTTATTTTAAATCCCACTCTTCCCATGTTAAATAATAATTTCGAAATAATAACGTTAATATTTTAGTGCACAGGTCATGCGTGCATGCGCAATAGGATGTCGTAAACCGGAAAGTGGATTACATACATCATTACAAGATCATTTTAGTCTTATAATTATATATATATATATATATATATATATATATATATATATATATATATATATATATATATATATATATTTACCAGTGGTGAAAAAACCGGACTAGAGTGCTCAATGTGTAGTCAGAGCAGTATATAAGAAATTTACTACTGTGAGTCCAGAATGAGTTTACAAATTGTTTCAGCTAGAGGAAAATCCTCAAAGAGAGGAAAAAATCCAACTAGCATCGTCAGATTCATAGATGGATTAAGTTATAAAGTCAAATAAGAATGGAAAAATCGTAGATAAAGGGGAGTTAGAAAAGAAGGGGGAGTGGTGGGGAGAGGACGTTGGGGTTTAAAGTAGTAGGAGTGTCTTCAATAAGAGAGGGGTTTATAATTAAATATTAATTATGTGTAAATTCTTATATACGTTTTTTTAACGGTTTAAACTTAAAACACGCTACTTTTATTGATAACGGCATAAGTAACAGTTAATTTAAAGGATCACCATGGCAACAGGTTGGAGAGTTAACGTTAATGAAGGAACGGGTTGAAAATGGGGTTTAAAGAATTTAGCCGGGCGGGGAGAGATTGAAAGATATTTATTGCTTATAAAATGGAAAGAAAAAGAAAAGGAAAAATAAGTTAATGAATTATACTTTACAGGTTTATTTTGATAGTATAATGATATATGTAATTAAATATAATATATATATAAAAATAAATTAGCCGGGCAGGTAGAAATTATACGTTACAGGTTTATTTTAATGAAATAAAATATAAAATAGGTGAAAGCTTAAGTAAATAACTTAAATAATAGATAAAAAAATTAAGGGAATAAAAAAAAAAAAAATTTTTAATAAGTAACACACAAATACAAGCACACGCATAAATATGTACAGCAAATGCACATACGTAAATGGGGGAAAAGCACATGCGTGATTACACATACATATATATATATATATATATATATATACATATATATATAAACATACATACACATACACAAACACACATATATATATGCACACATACACAGATACGTAAAAATACACGCATATATACATATATAAACACATATATAAATACACATACAACCACTACCCCTTCTTTTCTAACTCCCCTTTATCTACGATTTTTCCATTCTTATTTGACTTTATAACAGTCCATCTATGAATTCTGACGATGCTAGTTGGATTTTGTTCCTCTCTTTGAGGATTTTCCTCTAGCTGAAACAATTTGTAAACTCATTCTGGGCTCACAGTAATACATTTCATATATATATATATATATATATATATATATATATATATATATATATATATATATATATATATAATTTAATTATAACTAGCAGAACCCCTGGAAATTCCAGGGTAATAAAAACATTATCACATAAGTTTTTTTTTTATGTATCTGTATTTTTTTGTTTGTTTTATTTATGTATATGTATTTGTCTCTATTTTCCTGTCTTATTCGTCACCCCCCATGCTACAAAGTAAACTAACGATAAAAGAACAACAAGAAATAGAATTATAGTAAGGCATCACTTTTTCTAGAGATTATAATTGAAACAAAGTGACTTGTAAATCAGTAATAACCATGTCACAATCTTGATAATCTGATACTTTGGCATGTAAGTAATCAGATTGGATAGAAACATGTTACATATCAACTTTTACATTTTTTATATGATGTTAAGAAAATGAAATGAATAAGGAGTGCGAATGGTAAGATTTGGTTAACGAAAAAAGTGTAGGATGTTAGCAGACATTCCTGCTACAGTTGTTGAAATGTATATTTTACAACCTAAATATTCTTCATTGATTATGAAATTAAATGTCTGCATGTGTTAGATGAGTTTACAATATTATCATAATTAAAGTTATTTGAACTTTTAATCACATTTCTTTGTAATGTTGACAATTATTAGATGAGTTTTGATTGTTATTACTATTCAAATTATTCCGACTTTAATCTCATTTTGATTAATTCTAATATTTTGATGGTCTAATTTGCAGAATTTGCATTCCATAGAACATGGAGCTGTATTCAGTATTGACATTACTCGTCTAAAGAGTGATATCATTCTAAATATTGTAGAGAGTCTATTTGCAAAGATCTGGTACATTGATGCATTGATGCATTGATGCATTTCCACAAGGCAACTAAAAGTGAGTGGAAAATGGAACTAAATTCCTCTTTCATTTTAATAAATTGTATGAAACAATAATATTTTAATTTTAATAAATTGTATGAAACAATATTGTTTCCATTTTAATAAATTGTATGAAACAATATTGCTTTCCTTTTAATAAATTGTATGAAACAATATTGCTTTCATTTTAATAAATTGTATGAAAAAATATTGCTTTCATTTTAATAAATTATATTAAACAATATTGCTTTCATTTTAATAAATGATGTGAAAAAGTATTATGTTCATTTTAATAAATTGTATGAAACAATATTGCTTTCCTTTTAATAAATTGTATGAAACAATATTGCTTTCATTTTAATAAATTGTATGAAAAAATATTGCTTTCATTTTAATAAATTGTATGAAACAATATTGCTTTCATTTTAATAAATTGTATGAAAAAATATTGCTTTCATTTTAATAAATTGTATGAAAAAATATTGCTTTCATTTTAATAAATTGTATGAAACAATATTGCTTTCATTTTAATAAATTGTATGAAACAATATTGTTTTCATTTTAATAAATTGTATGAAACAATATTGTTTTCATTTAAATAACTTGTATGAAACAATATTGTTTTAATTTTATTAACTTGTATGAAACAATATTGTTTTCATTTTAATAAATTGTATGAAAAAATATTGCTTTCATTTTAATAAATTGTATGAAAAAATATTGCTTTCATTTTAATAAATTGTATGAAACAATATTGCTTTCATTTTAATAAATTGTATGAAAAAATATTGCTTTCATTTTAATAAATTGTATGAAACAATATTGCTTTCATTTTAATAAATTGTATGAAACAATATTGTTTTCATTTTAATAAATTCTATGAAACAATATTGTTTTCATTTATATAACTTGTATGAAACAATATTGTTTTCATTTTATTAACTTGTATGAAACAATATTGTTTTCATTTTAATAAATTGTATGAAAAAATGTTGCTTTCATTTTAATAAATTGTATGAAAAAATATTGCTTTCATTTTAATAAATTGTATGAAACAATATTGCTTTCATTTTAATAAATTGTATGAAAGAATATTGCTTTCATTTTAATAAATTGTATGAAACAATATTGTTTTCATTTAAATAACTTGTATGAAACAATATTGTTTTCATTTTATTAACTTGTATGAAACAATATTGCTTTCATTTTAATAAATTGTATGAAAAAATATTGCTTTCATTTTAATAAATTGTATGAAACAATATTGCTTTCATTTTAATAAATTGTATCAAACAATATTGTTTTCATTTAAATAACTTGTATGAAACAATATTGCTTTCATTTTAATAAATTGTATGAAACAATATTGCTTTCATTTTATAAATTGTATGAAATAATACTGTTTTCATTTTAATAAATTGTATGAAAAAATATTGCTTTCATTTTAATAAATTGTATGAAACAATATTGATTTCATTTTAAAAAATTGTATGAAACAATATCGCTTTCATTTTAATAAATTGTATGAAAGAATATTGTTTTTATTTTAATAAATTGTATGAAACAATACTGTTTTCATTTAAAAAAAATTGTATGAAACAATATTGCTTTCATTTTAATAAATTGTATGAAACAATAATGCTTTCATTTTAATAAATTGTATTAAACAATATTGATTGCTTTAATTTTATTACATTGTATGAAAAAATATTGCTTCTATTTTAGTAAATTGTATGAATCAATATTGCTTTCATTTAAATAAATTGTATGAAAAAATATTGCTTTAATTTTAATAAATTGTATGAAACAATATTGCTTTCATTTTAATAAATTGTATGAAACAATATTGCTTTCATTTTAATAAATTGTATGAAACAATATTGCTTTCATTTTAATAAATTGTATGACACAATATTGCTTTCATTTTAATAAATTGTATGAAACAATATTGCTTTCATTTTAATAAATTGTATGAAACAATATAGCTTTCATTTTAATAAATTGTATGACACAATATTGCTTTCATTTTAATAAATTGTATGAAACAATACTGTTTTCATTTTAATAAATTGTATGAAACAATACTGTTTTCATTTAAATAACTTGTATGAAACAATATTGCTTTCATTTTAATAAATTGTATGAAAAAATATTGCTTTCATTTTAATAAATTGTATGAAACAATATTGCTTTCATTTTCATAAATTGTATGAAACAATATTGCTTTAATTTTAATTAATTGTATGAAAGAATATTGCTTTCATTTTAATAAATTGTATGAAACAATATTGTTTTCATTTTAATAAATTGTATGAAAAAATATTGCTTTCATTTTAATAAATTGTATGAAACAATATTGCTTTCATTTTCATAAATTGTATGAAACAATATTGCTTTAATTTTAATATATTGTATGAAACAATATTGCCTTCATTTTAATAAATTGTAAGAAACAATATTGTTTTCATTTTAATAAATTGTATGAAACAATATCGCTTTTATTTTAATAAATTGTATGAAACAATATTGCTTTCATTTTAATAAATTGTATCAAACAATATTGTTTTCATTTTTATAAATTGTATGAAACAATATTGTTTTCATTTTAATAACTTGTATGAAACAATATTGTTTTCATTTTAATAACTTGTATGAAACAATACTGTTTTCATTTTAATAAATTGTATTAAACAATATTGCTTTCATTTTAATAAATTGTATGAAACAATATTGTTTTCATTTAAATTAATTGTATGAAACAATATTGTTTTCATTTTATTAACTTGTATGAAACAATATTGTTTTTATTTTAATAAATTGTATGAAACAATATTGCTTTCATCTTAATAAATTGTATGGTACAATATTGCTTTCATTTTAATAAATTGTATGAAACAATACTGTTTTCATTTTAATAAATTGTATGAAACAATATTGTTTTCAGTTTAATAAATTGTATGAAACAATATTGTTTTTATTTTAATAAATTGTAGGAAACAATATTGCTTTCATTTTAAAAAATTGTATGGAACAATATACCTTTCATTTTAATAAATTGTATGAAACAATATTGCTTTCATTTTACTAAATTGTATAAAACAATATTGCCTTCATTTTAATAAATTGTATGAAACAATATTGCTTTCATTTTGATAACTTGTATGAAACAATATTGTTTTCATTTTAATAAATTGTATGAAACAATATTGCTTTCATTTTAATAAATTGTATGAAAAAATATTGCTTTCATTTTAATAAATTGTATTAAAGAATATTGCTTTCATTTTCATAAATTGTATGAAAAAATATTGCTTTCATTTTAATAAATTGTATTAAAGAATATTTCTTTAATTTTAATAAATTGTATGAAACAATATTGTTTTCATTTTAATACATTGTATGAAAAAATATTGCTTTCATTTTAATAAATTGTATGAAACAATATTGCTTTCATTTTCATAAATTGTATGAAACAATATTGCTTTAATTTTAATAAATTGTATGAAACAATATTGCCTTCATTTTAATAAATTGTAAGAAACAATATTGTTTTCATTTTAATAAATTGTATGAAACAATATCGCTTTTATTTTAATACATTGTATGTAACAATATTATTTTCATTTAAATAAATTGTATGAAACAATATTGTTTTCATTTTAATAACTTGTATGAAACAATATTGTTTTCATTTTAATAACTTGTATGAAACAATACTGTTTTCATTTTAATAAATTGTATGAAACAATATTGTTTTCATTTTAATAACTTGTATGAAACAATATTGTTTTCATTTTAATAAATTGTATGAAACAATATTGTTTTCATTTTAATAACTTGTATGAAACAATACTGTTTTCATTTTAATAAATTGTATTAAACAATATTGCTTTCATTTTAATAAATTGTATGAAACAATATTGTTTTCATTTAAATAAATTGTATGAAACAATACTGTTTTCATTTTATTAACTTGTATGAAACAATATTGTTTTTATTTTAATAAATTGTATGAAAAAATATTGCTTTCATCTTAATAAATTGTATGGTACAATATTGCTTTTATTTTAATAAATTGTATGAAACAATACTGTTTTCATTTTAATAAATTGTATGAAAAAATATTGCTTTCATTTTTATAAATTGTATGAAACAATATTGTTTTCATTTTAATAACTTGTATGAAACAATATTGTTTTCATTTTAATAACTTGTATGAAACAATACTGTTTTCATTTTAATAAATTGTATTAAACAATATTGCTTTCATTTTACTTAATTGTATGAAACAATATTGTTTTCATTTAAATTAATTGTATGAAACAATATTGTTTTCATTTTATTAACTTGTATGAAACAATATTGTTTTTATTTTAATAAATTGTATGAAACAATATTGCTTTCATCTTAATAAATTGTATGGTACAATATTGCTTTCATTTTAATAACTTGTATGAAACAATATAGTTTTTAGTTTAATAAATTTTATGAAACAATATTGTTTTCATTTTAATAAATTGTATGAAACAATATTGCTTTCATTTTAATAAATTGTATGGAACAATATTGCTTTTATTTTAATAAATTTTATGAAAGAATATTTTCTTTAATTTAATAAATTGTATGAAATAATATGGCCTTCATTTTAATAAATTGTATGAAGCAATACAGCTTTAATTTAAATAAATTGTATGAAACAATATTGTTTTCATTTTAATAAATTTTATGAAAGAATATTGCTTTCATTTTAATAAATTGTATGAAACAATATTGCTTTCATTTTAATAAATTGTATGAAAAAATATTGCTTTCATTTTAATAAATTGTATTAAAGAATATTGCTTTCATTTTCATAAATTGTATGAAAAAATATTGCTTTCATTTTAATAAATTGTATGAAAGAATATTGCTTTAATTTTAATAAATTGTATGAAACAATATTGTTTTCATTTTAATAAATTGTATGAAAAAATATTGCTTTCATTTTAATAAATTGTATGAAACAATATTGCTTTCATTTTAATAAATTGTATGAAACAATATTCCTTTAATTTTAATAAATTGTATGAAACAATATTGCCTTCATTTTAATAAATTGTAAGAAACAATATTGTTTTCATTTTAATAAATTGTATGAAACAATATCGCTTTTATTTTAATACATTGTATGTAACAATATTATTTTCATTTAAATAAATTGTATGAAACAATATTGTTTTCATTTTAATAACTTGTATGAAACAATATTGTTTTCATTTTAATAACTTGTATGAAACAATACTGTTTTCATTTTAATAAATTGTATGAAACAATATTGTTTTCATTTTAATAACTTGTATGAAACAATATTGTTTTCATTTTAATAAATTGTATGAAACAATATTGTTTTCATTTTAATAACTTGTATGAAACAATACTGTTTTCATTTTAATAAATTGTATTAAACAATATTGCTTTCATTTTAATAAATTGTATGAAACAATATTGTTTTCATTTACATAAATTGTATGAAACAATACTGTTTTCATTTTATTAACTTGTATGAAACAATATAGTTTTTATTTTAATAAATTGTATGAAAAAATATTGCTTTTATCTTAATAAATTGTATGGTACAATATTGCTTTCATTTTAATAAATTGTATGAAACAATACTGTTTTCATTTTAATAAATTGTATGAAACAATATTGCTTTCATTTTAATAAATTGTATGAAACAATATTGCTTTCATTTTAATAACTTGTATGAAACAATATTGTTTTCATTTTAATAAATTGTATGAAACAATATTGCTTTCATTTTAATAAATTGTATGAAACAATATTGTTTTCATTTTAATAAATTGTATGAAACAATATTGCTTTCATTTTAATAAATTGTATGGAACAATATTGCTTTTATTTTAATAAATTTTATGAAAGAATATTTTCTTTAATTTAATAAATTGTATGAAATAATATGGCCTTCATTTTAATAAATTGTATGAAGCAATACAGCTTTAATTTAAATAAATTGTATGAAACAATATTGTTTTCATTTTAATAAATTTTATGAAAGAATATTGCTTTCATTTTAATAAATTGTCTGAAACAATATTGCTTTCATTTTAATAAATTGTATGAAACAATACTGTTTTCATTTTCATAAATTGTATGAAACAATATCGTTTTTATTTTAATAAATTGTATGAAACAATACTGTTTTCATTTGTATAAATTATATGAAACAATACTGTTTTCATTTTAATAAATTGTATGAAACTATATTGCTTTCATTTTAATAAATGATATGAAAAAGTATTGCTTTTATTTTACTAAATTGTATAAAACAATATTGCCTTCATTTTAATAAATTGTATGAAACAATATTGCTTTCATTTTGATAACTTGTATGAAACAATATTGTTTTCATTTTAATAAATTGTATGAAACAATATTGCTTTCATTTTAATAAATTGTATGAAAAAATATTGCTTTCATTTTAATAAATTGTATTAAAGAATATTGCTTTCATTTTCATAAATTGTATGAAAAAATATTGCTTTCATTTTAATAAATTGTATGAAAGAATATTGCTTTAATTTTAATAAATTGTATGAAACAATATTGTTTTCATTTTAATAAATTGTATGAAAAAATATTGCTTTCATTTTAATAAATTGTATGAAACAATATTGCTTTAATTTTAATAAATTGTATGAAACAATATTGCCTTCATTTTAATAAATTGTAAGAAACAATATTGTTTTCATTTTAATAAATTGTATGAAACAATATCGCTTTTATTTTAATACATTGTATGTAACAATATTATTTTCATTTAAATAAATTGTATGAAACAATATTGTTTTCATTTTAATAACTTGTATGAAACAATATTGTTTTCATTTTAATAACTTGTATGAAACAATACTGTTTTCATTTTAATAAATTGTATGAAACAATATTGTTTTCATTTTAATAACTTGTATGAAACAATATTGTTTTCATTTTAATAAATTGTATGAAACAATATTGTTTTCATTTTAATAACTTGTATGAAACAATACTGTTTTCATTTTAATAAATTGTATTAAACAATATTGCTTTCATTTTAATAAATTGTATGAAACAATATTGTTTTCATTTAAATAAATTGTATGAAACAATACTGTTTTCATTTTATTAACTTGTATGAAACAATATTGTTTTTATTTTAATAAATTGTATGAAAAAATATTGCTTTCATCTTAATAAATTGTATGGTACAATATTGCTTTCATTTTAATAAATTGTATGAAACAATACTGTTTTCATTTTAATAAATTGTATGAAAAAATATTGCTTTCATTTTAATAAATTGTATGAAACAATATTGCTTTCATTTAAATAACTTGTATGAAACAATATTGTTTTCATTTTAATAAATTGTATGAAACAATATTGCTTTCATTTTAATAAATTGTATGAAACAATATTGTTTTCATTTTAATAAATTGTATGAAACAATATTGCTTTCATTTTAATAAATTGTATGGAACAATATTGCTTTTATTTTAATAAATTGTATGAAAGAATATTTTCTTTAATTTAATTAATTGTATGAAATAATATGGCCTTCATTTTAATAAATTGTATGAAGCAATATAGCTTTAATTTAAATAAATTGTATGAAACAATATTGTTTTCATTTTAATAAATTTTATGAAAGAATATTGCTTTCATTTTAATAAATTGTATGAAACAATATTGCTTTCATTTTAATAAATTGTATGAAACAATACTGTTTTCATTTTCATAAATTGTATGAAACAATATCGTTTTTATTTTAATAAATTGTATGAAACAATACTGTTTTAATTTGTATAAATTATATGAAACAATACTGTTTTCATTTTAATAAATTGTATGAAACTATATTGCTTTCATTTTAATAAATTATATGAAAAAGTATTGGTTTCATTTTAATAAATTGTATGAAACAATATTGTTTTCATTTTAATAAATTGTATGAAACAATACTGTTTTCATTTTAATAAATTGTATGAAACAATATTGCTTTCCTTTTAATACATTTTATGAAAAAATATTGCTTTCATTTTGATAAATTGTATGAAACAATATTGCTTTCATTTTAATAAATTGTATGAAACAATACTGTTTTCATTTTAATAAATTGTATGAAACAATACTGTTTTCATTTTGATAAATTGTATGAAACAATACTGTTTTCATTTTAATAAATTGTATGAAACAATATTGCTTTCATTTTAATAAATTGTATGAAACAATACTGTTTTCATTTTAATAAATTGTATGAAACAATATTGTTTTTATTTTAATAAATTGTATGAAACAATATTGCTTTCATTTTAATAAATTGTATGAAAAAATATTGCTTTCATTTTAATAAATTGTATGTAAGAATATCGTTTTTATTTTAATAAATTGTATGAAACAATATTGCTTTCATTTTAATAAATTGTATGAAACAATACTGTTATCATTTTAATAAATTGTGGGAAACAATATTGTTTTTATTTTAATAAATTGTATGAAACAATATTGCTTTCATTTTAATAAATTGTATGAAACAATATTGCTTTCATTTTAATAAATTGTATGAAACAATTTTGTTTTCATTTTAATTAATTGTATGAAACAATATTGCTTTCATTTTTATAAATTGTATGAAAAAATATTGCTTTCATTTTAATAAATTGTATGAAAAATATTGCTGTCATTTTAATAAATTGTATGATACAATATTGTTTTCATTTTAATAAATTGAATGAAACAATATTGCTTTCATTTTAATAAATTGTATCAAACAATATTGATTGCTTTCATTTTAATAAATTGTATGAAAAAATATTGCTTTCATTTTAATAAATTGTATGAAACAATATTGCTTTCATTTTATAAATTGTATGAAACAATACCTTTTTCATTTTAATAAATTGTATGAAACAGTATTGCTTTCATTTTAATAAATTGTATGAAACAATATTGATTTCATTTTAAAAAATTGTATGAAACAATATTGTTTTTATTTTTATAAATTGTATGAAACAATACTGTTTTCATTTAAATAAATTGTATGAAACAATATTGCTTTCATTTTAATAAATTGTATGAAACAATATAGCTTTCATTTTACTAAATTGTATGAAACAATATTGCTTTCATTTTAATAAATTGTATGAAAAAAAAATTGATTGCTTTAATTTTATTAAATTGTATGAAACAATATTGCTTTCATTTTATAAATTGTATGAAACAATACCTTTTTCATTTTAATAAATTGTATGAAAAAAAATTGCTTCTATTTTAGTAAATTGTATGAATCAATATTGCTTTCATTTTAATAAATTGTATGGAACAATATTGCTTTCATTTTAATAAATTGTATGAAACAATATTGCTTTCATTTTAATAAATTGTATGAAACAATATTGCTTTCATTTTAATAAATTGTATGAAACAATATTGCTTTCATTTTAATAAATTGTATCAAACAATATTGCTTTCATTTTAATAAATTGTATGAAACAATATTGTTTTCATTTTCATAAATTGTATGAAACAATATTGTTTTGATTTAAGTAACTTGTATGAAACAATATTGCTTTCATTTTAATAAATTGTATGCAAAAATATTGCTTTCATTTTGATAAATTGTATGAAAGCATATTGCTTTCATTTTCATAAATTGTATGAAACAATATTGCTTTAATTTTAAAAAATTGTATGAAACAATATTGCTTTCATTTTAATAAATTGTATGAAACAATATTGTTTTCATTTTAATAAATTGTATGAAAAAATATTGCTTTCATTTTAATAAATTGTATGAAACAATATTGCTTTCATGTTCATAAATTGTATGAAACAATATTGCTTTAATTTTAATAAATTGTATGAAAAAATATTGCCTTCATTTTAATAAATTGTAAGAAACAATATTGTTTTCATTTTAATAAATTTTATGAAACAATATCGCTTTTATTTTAATAAATTGTATGAAACAATATTATTTTCATTTAAATAAATTGTATGAAATAATATTGTTTTCATTTTAATAACTTGTATTAAACAATATTGTTTTCATTTTAATAAATTGTATGAAACAATACTGTTTTCATTTTAATAAATTGTATGAAACAATATTATTTTCATTTTAATAAATTGTATGAAACAATATTGTTTTCATTTAAATTAACTTGTATGAAACAATATTGTTTTTATTTTAATAAATTGTATGAAACAATATTGCTTTCATTTTAAAAAATTGTATGGAACAATATAGCTTTCATTTTAATAAATTGTATGAAACAATATTGCTTTCGTTTTACTAAATTGTATGAAACAATATTGCCTTCATTTTAATAAATTGTATGAAACAATATTGCTTTCATTTTAATAACTTGTATGAAACAATATTGTTTTCATTTTAATAAATTGTATGAAAGAATATTGCTTTCATTTTAATAAATTGTATGGAACAATATTGCTTTTATTTTAATAAATTGTATGAAAGAATATTTTCTTTATTTTAATAAATTGTATGAAATAATATGGCTTTCATTTTAATAAATTGTATGAAGCAATATTGCTTTAATTTAAATAAATTGTATGAAACAATATTGTTTTCATTTTAATAAATTTTACGAAAGAATATTGCTTTCATTTTAATAAATTGTATGAAACAATATTGCTTTCAGTTTAATAAATTGTATGAAACAATACTGTTTTCATTTTCATAAATTGTATGAAACAATATCTTTTTTATTTAAATAAATTGTATGAAACAATACTGTTTTCATTTTAATAAATTGTATGAGACAATACTGTTTTCATTTTAATAAATTGTATGAAACAATATTGCTTTCATTTTAATAAATAATATGAAAAAGTATTGTTTTCATTTTAATAAATTGTATGAAACAATATTGTTTTCATTTTAATAAATTGTATGAAACAATACTGTTTTCATTTTAATAAATTGTATGAAACAATATTGCTTTCATTTTGATAAATTGTATGAAAAAATATTGCTTTCATTTTGATAAATTGTATCAAACAATATTGCTTTCATTTTAATAAATTGTATGAAACAATACTGTTTTCATTGTAATAAATTGTATGAAACAATACTGGTTTCATTTTGATAAATTGTATGAAACAATACTGTTTTCATTTTACTAAATTGTATGAAACAATATTGCTTTCATTTTAATAAATTGTATGAAACAATACTGTTTTCATTTTAATAAATTGTATGAAACAATATTGCTTTCATTTTAATAAATTGTATCAAACAATATTGATTGCTTTCATTTTAATAAATTGTATGAAACAATATTGCTTTCATTTTAATAAATTGTATGAAACAATATTGCTTTCATTTTATAAATTGTATGAAACAATACTGTTTTCATTTTAATAAATTGTATGAAACAGTATTGCTTTCATTTTAATAAATTGTATGAAACAATATTGATTTCATTTTAAAAAATTGTATGAAACAATATTGCTTTCATTTTAATAAATTGTATGAAAGAATATTGTTTTTGTTTTAATGAATTGTATGAAACAATACTGTTTTCATTTAAATAAATTGTATGAAACAATATTGCTTTCATTTTAATAAATTGTCTGAAACAATATTGCTTTCATTTTAATAAATTGTATGAAACAATATTGATTGCTGTAATTTTATTAAACTGTATGAAAAAATATTGCTTCTATTTTAGTAAATTGTATGAATCAATATTGCTTTCATTTTAATAAATTGTATGGAACAATATTGCTTTCATTGTAATAAATTGTATGAAACAATATTGCTTTCATTTTAATAAATTGTATGAAACAATATTGCTTTCATTTTAATAACTTGTATGAAACAATATTGCTTTCATTTTAATAAATTATATGAAACAATATTGCTTTCATTTTAATACATTGAATGAAAAAATATTGCTTCCATTATACTAAATTGTATGAAACAATATTACTTTCATTTTAATAAATTGTATGAAAAAATATTGTTTTCGTTTTAATAAATTGTATGAAACAATATTGTTTTAATTTTAATAAATTGTATGAAACAATATTGCTTTCATTTTAATAAATTGTATGAAACAATATTGCTTTAATTTTAATAAATTGTATGAAACAATATTGTTTTCATTTTTATAAATTGTATGAAACAATATTGCTTTCATTTTAATAAATTATATGAAACAATATTGCTTTCATTTTAATAAATTGTATGAAACAATATTGCTTTTATTTTAATAAATTATATGATACAATATTGCTTTCATTTTAATAAATTATATGGAACAATACTGCTTTCATTTTAATAAATTATATGAAAAAAAAATGTTTTGATTTTAATAAATTGTATGAAACAATATTGCTTTCATTTTAATAAATTGTATGGAACAATATTGCTTTCATTTTAATAAATTGTATGAAACAATATTGCTTTCATTTTAATAAATTGTATGAAACAATATTGCTTTCATTTTAATAAATTGTATTAAACAATATTGCTTTCATTTTAATAAATTGTATGAAACAATATTGCTTTCATTTTAATAAATTTTATGAAACAATATTGTTTTAATTTTGATAAATTGTATGAAACATTATTGCTTTAATTTTAATAAATTGTATGAAACAATATTGCTTTCATTTTAATAAATTGTATTGAACAATATTATTTTCATTTTAATAAATTATATGAAACAATATTGTTTTCATTTTAATAAATTGTATGAAACAATATTGCTTTCATTTTAACAAATTATATGAAACAATATTGCTTTCATTTTAATAAATTGTATGAAACAATATTGCTTTCATTTTAATAAATTTTATAAAACAATATTGTTTTCATTT